>NW_024070198.1:18385933-18735038 GCF_014754425.2 Oryx dammah
GAGTGAGCGGGCTTCTTTCATTGTGGAGCACAGGCTCTAGAGTGAGCAGGCTTCAGGAGTTGCAGCACATGCTCAGTAGTTGTGGCTCACGGGCTTAGCTGCCCTGTGGCAGGTGGGACCTAAGTTCCCAGACCAGGGATCACACTCATGTCCCTTGCATTGGCAGGCTGGTTCTTAAGCGCTGGACCACGGAAGTCCCGCCCAGGAAAGGTTGAGAAGCTCTGCCTTCAGCTCCATCTCTTACTACCCTGATACCTTGGCAGGGACCCTTTACCTCCCTCCACCTCAGTGTTTTCATACAGAAAAATGGGTACATACACTCTCTTTCCTCTGCATCACAGGGCTGTCATGAGGTCCCCATTAAGAACAGATGTGAAGAACCTTATAGAGCTAGGAAGCTCACATGGTGGTCACACACCCATCAACCTTGGCTTGCTTTCCTGCTCTCTGCTCTTCACAGGCACCAAGTTCTTCCTGCCTCCGGAATCTTTGTACAAACAGTCCCCTCTGCCTGTGACACTTGGAGCTTGTCTCTTCCTCTGTGCCCTCATCATTCTTAAGAACCCACTTGTGACATTCTTGATATAGGGGTTCTTTAATCCGGTCCTTGAAAGACTAGTTCCTTTTGTCATTCAAACTGCAGCGCAAACATCCTCCCTTCAGATTTGCTTGTTTCATATCACTTACCATTCACTCATTTCTTTAAAAAAAATATGTTTGCTAGTTTCCTATAAGAGCTCCATGAAGGAAAGACTCAGGTTTGACTCTTCTACCTTTTTCTTAGAACACTGGCTGGCACCGAGGAGGCACTGCATACCTTTTATTGAAAGACTGGGCAGATAAACACATGTTTCTGGAGGTGTGTGTGTGATAACCTGTGACTGAGGGCAGGGATCGGGTGCTGGGGGAATGGGACTGGTCCATGACATCCATTCAGATGCCTCAGTGGTGACTCCTACAGAAGTCACAGGCAAAGGGTCTAAGACCCAACTGAAAGTCCCTTCAGAGAAATTCTTCTTCCAAAGCACAGCTTTTCAATGGTCAGGAAGCAGGGCTGGGCCATCCTTGTGTTCATATGGCACATGAGTTCCACAACAGCCCAGACGCTGGAGCAGTGGTCAGAAAAGAGGGGTCTCCTGACTGGCAGCCTCAGCCCCACCCCTGACCAGCTACATCAGAAACTATGGACACAGGGTTCTGCCATCTGTTTTAACAAGCCCCCACCTCCCCTGAATTCCGCTGCATGCTGTGGTTTGAGGACCACTGCCGTAAAGAAGTGAGAGAGTCCCCCTCTGTGTGCAAGCTCTGGCTAGGAAGCGCCTCTGGGGTTTCAGACCGACCTGGTGTTCAGTGAGGAGCTGGGCAGCCAATGGGCAATGTCATGTCACACCCTGCTGGGTATTTCGGTTTGCTTCCTTCAGCCTTTACATGTCTTCCTTTGATTGCGGGGCTGAAGGCAGGAGACAGTTGGTCGGCACAGAGTGATTCTTCTTTTATCAGTGTTTTTTTAGAGTGAGTCAGGCTGATTTAATTTTAATCAGCAGAGGCAGCAGTGTGGTGTAGTCTCAGCCCTGACTGCACTTTAGAATCACCTGGAGTATCTTAAGATACCAATGCCTGGGTCCCACCAGTCTGATTAAATCACCACGTCTTGGGGTGGAGCTGGGCACCAGCATTTTTTAAAAAAGCTCCCCAGATGACTCTAACTTGCAGCTAGGCTTGAAAACCATCACAGAGTATAGTCAACATGGGCGCTCCCAAGATTTCCTGATGCTAAAAATCACCAGAAAAAAGTGAAAGTGTTATCGCTCAGTCATGTCCAACTCTTTGTGACCCTACAGACTGTAGCTTGCCAGGCTCCTCTGTCCATGGAATTCTCCCGGCAAGAATACTGGAGTGGGTAGCCATTCCCTTCTCCAGGAGAGCTTCCCCACTCAGGGATCGAACCAGAGGCACTTGTTAAAACTACCAGTTTCCAAGTCCCTCCCCAGACCACCCTGTCAGAGAAGCTCTGAGGGCCTGGGTACTGTCTTTTTAACATACTGCCTGGGTGATCCTTCTGAGCAAGCTTGGGACACACTGGTCACTCGGCCTGTGTGAGCTCCAGGGCTGATTTCCAGGTTTGCAACTTAACCTCAGGAAGGTTTCTTAAACTTCCATTGTTTCCTCATGTTTATAACGGGGGTGGGGTGGGGACAATTGTATCTATTTCAGAGGATGGCTGAGAAGCACAGGAGAAGATTGATGCCAAGCACTCAGCACAATTCCAGGCACACTGTAGGTGCCAGTGAATGTTACTCGTCCCCCTACCCCCCCTACCCCCACCCCCCAGTAAGGTGGGTTTGGGGAAGCTCTAGCTAGCAATGCAGTTAACTTCGATGCAGTCCGTTTCAGTTATGGGCAAATGTCTGGGTCCTGCCTCCCTTTTAAATCAGAGATCATGTCTATCATTTGCTTCTAAGCCTCTTGAACCTCCAGTACTATATTCTATATTCCAAGAGTTCCATTCTTGACGACTGAAGGGTGGGTTTTAATTTACCATTAGTAATGGCAGAAAGTGAAGAGGAACTAAAAAGCCTGTTGATGAAAGTGAAAGAGGAGAGTGAAAAGTTGGCTTAAAGCTCAACATTCAGAAAACGAAGATCATGGCATCTGGTCCCATCACTTCATGGAAAATAAATGGGGAAACAGTGGAAATAGTGTCATACTTTATTTTGGGGGGCTCCAAAATCACTGCAGATGGTGATTGCAGCCATGAAATTAAAAGACGCTTACTCCTTGGAAGAAAAGTTATGACCAACCTAGATAGCATATTGAAAAGCAGAGACATTACTTTGCCAACAAAGGTCTGTCTAGTCAAGGCTGTGGTTTTTCCTGTGGTCATGTATGGATGTGAGGGTTGGACTGTGAAGAAAGCTGAGTGCCGAAGAATTGATGCTTTTGAACTGTGGTGTTGGAGAAGACTCTTGAGAGTCCCTTGGACTGCAAGGAGATCCAACCAGTCCATTCTGAAGGAGATCAGCCCTGGGATTTCTTTGGACGGAATGATGCTGAAGCTGAAACTCTAGTACTTTGGCCACCTCATGAGAAGAGTTGACTCATTGGAAAAGACTCTGATGATGGGAGGGATTGGAAGCAGGAGGAGAAGGGGACGACAGAGGATGAGATGGCTGGATGGCATCACTGACTTGATGGACGTAAGTCTGAGTGAACTCCGGGAGATGGTGATGGACAGGGAGGCCTGGCGTGCTGCGGTTCATGGGGTCGCAAAGAGTCAGACACAACTGAGTGACGGAACTGAACTGAATGTCTGTGGAAGTTCTGGGATCCATTCCCACAAAACATCACAGTTGGGTTCTTCAGAAGAGTGAGGGGATAGAGGGAGTGACCAACTCTAAACCACACCTGAGATCATGAAGTCCAGCCTCCTCACACCATGGCTGAGAAGTAGAGGTTTTTAATTTCCAGCTACTGATGCCCACTCAGAGGGAGAGAAACCAAGGCAACTATAAACTAGGGCAGAGGCTCAAAGAAATTTGACATAAAGAAGACATGGAAAAGTAAGCCTCATGAAAGTATCTAGCATGTCTCCAACATTTTATAACGTGTGTGTATTTAAGTGTTATGCGTGCACACAAAATAGTAGCCTCCAGCCTACTTGTTATTCCTGGATGGAGAGTTGTTAAATAAGAATGAAGCTGTCCCTGGAAAAGCT
The DNA here is from genome assembly GCF_014754425.2 of Oryx dammah. Taxonomy (NCBI): domain Eukaryota; kingdom Metazoa; phylum Chordata; class Mammalia; order Artiodactyla; family Bovidae; genus Oryx; species Oryx dammah. The sequence continues at coordinate 18,389,649 of NW_024070198.1, forward strand.
TTTCCCTCTGGAAAGAGCATTTCAGAGACCTTCACAGTTAAGACAATTATTGAGGAACACATTTTTAGCTCTATCCTGTGATATCAGACAAAAGAACTCGCAGAATCCCTCTGATTCTTGACAAGGTGCAGAAAATCATCAAGTGGCTGTAAGAACAAGACATCTGGAGCCCAAGGAATTTCTGCTAAAACTTTCAAAATTAGATGAAAGAAACATATAATTGCTCTCCCCGATCTCGTGAGGATCTGAAATGCTGAAAAAAATTCTTGGGTGACCCTATGGATGCTGTGATTATGATCACTAAAAGTTTTTTTTTTTGCTCTGTGGTGACCTAGATGGGTAGGACAGGGGGGCAGGGAGATCCAGGAAAGAGGGGATATATGTATATATATATATATAGCTGACTTACTTTATTGTACAGCAGAAATTAACACAACACTGCAAAGCAACTATACTCCAATAAATAAAAATAATAATAATAAATAGAAGTTCAGATGAAAAAGTTTTTCCTGGTTATAAAAATATATTTTGTGCCAATTTTACAAAAATTGGAGAAAGATATGAAGTCACAAAGAAGGAAATTTAAATAATCTTTAAATCAACCACCTAGAATAATTATTAATATAATGGTATATTTCCTTCTAGTCTTTTTCTGTTCATATTTAAATGTTTTACAAAGTGAAGACCATACTGTATCAAGTTTAACATTCTGCTTCTTTCCCTTAGTTATAATATCATGACTATTTCCCTCATACCTTTAAATATTCTTTAAAAAGAATTTTTAATGATCACATAATATTTCATCATGTTGGTGTTTCATAATTTTCTTAACCATTTTGGTACTAATGGATAATAAAATTGCTTCTGGGTTTTTTTTGCTATTATAAAAAAGGTGCAATAAATAGTTTTGCACATAAATTTTTGACCATATATTTCTGATTACTTCCCTAGGACAGAGTTATAAAGGTAGAATTATAGAGTCAATGGGTCTGCATATTTTTAAGGCTCTCAGTAGCTTTTGACAAATTTCTCTCCAGAGTATTGAACTCCCACTAGGAGCTCATGAAAATACCCACTTCACTACATCTTTGCCAACATGGAGTAGTATAATCTGCCTACGTTTTTGCCAGTTTTACTACTGAGAACTATTGTCAGATTTTACACTGCATCTCGAAAATTGATAGTGAAGTTACATATTATTTTCCTGTCTATTATCCATTTGCATCTCTTCTTTTGTGAATTATTGGTTATGATTATTTTAAGAATTCACATACAGAGTGAAATTCCACATATTACCTTACAGGAAATTCCCACATTTGACCACTCATGAGCTTTGTCCTAGCTTCTCACTGTGGCTTTAAGTCATGTAGACTCGGACACATAAATGGATACTTTTACCACCTGCCAGAGGCAAGAAAAATCAGAAACTATAATCCTATTCTTTTTGTTTGTTTGTTTACCTTATCTGATTTCAAGAAAGCCTCTGACTCACTCAAATGATAGCTACTATTTGAAGGCGCTCATCAATACAAATGTCCACCAAATTGTGTCAACATTTGTTTTCTCTGTGATGCTCTATGGGCAGAAATCTTTGATAATGGGTATATTTCCAGCCCCTTCAAGGTCATCACAAAAGTCAAACAAGGTTAGGTGTTCATTTCAATGTTCCTTGACATTTCTTTTTCTGATGGTAAGTTATGTCACTAACCATCTTCTGGCACAAAGTCAAATCAGTCGGTGGACAGTAAATCTCCGCTGACTCTGAGGGAGAAGTAAAACCCACTCTGGTCTAATCAAATCTAATCATCAAGCTTAAAAATGCTGCTGCTGCTGCTTTAATTTCAGTAACAGATCTTCACACAACTGTCAACATCATTACCAAAACATATCAGAAAATTGGATGAAAGCACAACACGAAGACAATTATAATCCCTGTCATCAATCTCTGGCAGGTCCCCAGTTGACAATCCAGATTAGGGGTGAGCCTCCAGGGGACACCTTTAGTAAACCAACTTCACAAGAGAGCAACATTAACCCTATAAGCACCTCAACTGTGCAACTCCAGGCACTGGTCAACTGAAGAATGCAAAGAGTGACTCAACATTTGAACAAAGTTTATGGCGTTGCCTGTTATGGGTGACATAACAAAGGCAGCTAATAAGAGTTGAAGGACGTGGGGAAGGTGTTGTCTACAAAAAGGTTTTTTTCAAAACACAGAGTAAATGAGCAAACAGCTTTTGACAAGCAAAAGCCAGGCCCATTGAGCAAGGGTGGTCAATGTCAATTCTGGTTAAAATCCATGTGGACCTTGAATTCTAGACTCCCAAGATGAACCTTATACGCCTAGTGTGGTACTGAGCATGCTCAGGAGAAGAGCAGAGCAATGCTTTTGAGAATAAACACCCTCAAATGAATAGGAAACATGCCCACGGGCAATGGAGGTGCCCACCACTGGGAGGGAACACACTGTTAAGATCCCCCTCAATGACCAGGAAAGCCACAGCGAGTTACAGCGGAAAGGACCTAAGAAATCCTCTCATTTACTCCCACACATACTTACTGAGTATCTACATTGAGTCTGGCACTGTGCTTATGCTCAAGAAAACAGGTTGGGAGAGGTTAAGTAATTTGTCCAAGGTCAGACAGATAGTTAAAGCCAAGACATTCACTGAGAAACTAGCATTTCAATTTTTTATGACAAGTGATAGAAAAAGAATGTTTGACAGAAATGAGTTACAGAACAAATAAATAATCCAAGACTGTCTTAGAGCCTGCCAAGAGTAGAGATTCTTCTCTCCCTCCCCTTACTGGGCTGTGATCTTTTGTTCACAAAGAGATGGAAGCTGCAAGACCCCAAAAGACAGAAGTCAATTCTGAAAGCCTCACTCTTCCTTTTTCTTTTCCCTATCAAAAGGAACATCAGGAATGACTGCATTTCTCCTGCCTGTGGCCTGAAAGTGGGATACGTCAGTTGTCAGGGTGGTCTAGGACTCTGACCAGGTAGTGACATGGGAGTGGGTAAGGGTGGGGGTGTTGTTCTCCTCGTTTGACTGGACACAGCCAGGTGATGACATCAACATGGGAATAACAGTGGGGAGGGCGGGTACTGTCCACTCTGCTGTTTCAACTTGGTGCCCAGAGTGTCATCTAAACATTCAGTTCAGTTCAGTCGCTTACGCACGTACAACTCAAACACACACATTCTTACTTTGGGAAACTTAGAGGCAAGCCTTTCCTCAAACCAAGAAAAGCTTCAAAAGCTATAAAGCATGATGCTGACATAAGAGGATCTAAGGGCGCTCATGGATGCCACATGTTCTCTTGTTTTAGATTTGCAGCCCATCCCTAAGCACTCATCCTCATCCTGCTTAAGAATAACGGATAATAACTACTGCTTCCACTTGGGCTTCCAGGTGGCGCTAGTGGTAAAGAACCTGCTTGCCATGCAGGAGACAGAAGAGATACAGGTTTGATCTCTTGGTCGGGAAGACCCTCTGGAGGAGGGCATGGCAACCCATTCCAGTATTCTTGCCTGGCAAATCTCATGGACAGAGGAACCTGGGGAGCTACAGTTCATAGGGTCACAAAGAGTTGGACATGTCTGAAGAAACTTAGCATGCATGCATGCTTCCACTGTGAAGGGGAAAATCCTTACTTGGCCAGGCCTGGAGAATGAGTTTGGCTGGGGGCATGGCAGCGGCGGGGGGAGTTGGTGTTCTCAGGTTGTATGCAGGGGATTTTCCAAAGGATCTTCAAAACAAAATCTAATTTTTAGTTTTAGAAACATGTCTCCACCATGCAGTATGACTTTGAGCTCATGAGATAATGACATGAGCTATTTAATATCAGAATATATCCATCTGAACTGGTATTCCCTCCCCCTGCTGAGCCATCATCCAGAGACGCCAGATATTTATCCCAAGGCTGCTGCCATTGTTCCAGATACTCTGGGGACTCCCTGGAGGATTTTCTTCGAGATCAATGCCACATTATTTGGAATAAACACAATATGGCAGAGCCTCATCCCGTGAGGCTGAATTTTATTTTTGGAGACAGTCAAAAGGGTTTTTGGCATTTGTAGCCAAGTCCGGTGAATAACCAGCTGATTGAGCTGGTAATGTTGTTTGGGGTCCAAATTGAGGCATAGTTATAAGGTCACATGTTCTTGTAGTGCAAGGAAACAGCCCCCTAAGGCCAGTTCAGAGGAGGGGGTATCCCTCTGAACCAGGTGTAGGACCTTCCAGCGGGCCACTGAGAAGAAGACTCCACTAATTTAGGTGGGTGAGACTTGGTGGGGGTTCTTTGGTTAAAAATGACTGAAACTGATTCCGTCTAACTTATGTGGAAAGGAAACTGGTTGGCAGGCTATGGGGGAGCTGGTTGGTTCAAGGGGAAGGCTGATGGACCAGGCTTAGAACAGACAACTCCAGAAGAGCTGGAACACCCTGACAGGCTAGCTCAGATGCTGTAGTGAAAACAACTCAGTTTCAAATGTTTCTTCCCTCCTTACATTGCTCTGCCCCCAAATGACAGTGTCAGAGGAGAATCCAATCGGATGTGCTTAGAGCTCATGCCCACCTCTTGGCTCTTCCTCTGGGCATCTGATGGAAGAATCTTCAGGGAGTTTGTGGCTTCTGCAGAGTGCAGGCAGTATTTCTTGATTACCATTCTCCAAAACTGCCCACCAAAGGGGAGAAGCAATTTTCCACAAGGAAGAAAGGGAGGGTGTGTTTCGGAAGAAGGACTAAAGACGAGGCACCAAAAAAATGACAAAAAAAATGAACCACAGCTCAGTTTTGCTATTATTATTACTCCTCCTGCATAATGTTATGTATAATGCTCATCAACATTTTCTCACTTTTAAATCAAATACATCTGCCTCATTGGTCATCTCTAGCTCCATAAGTTGACAGAATTTTCCCCCTTTATCTATCATCACCTGAAAAATACCTAGGTCTCCAGTCTGGTCCATCTTCTCTAGGCAGAGCCAGACCCTCTCTCCCCCAGAGACTCACAAGTCCACGGAACAAGCTCAGTTTTCTCCTCTCCTGATGAAGACAGCGGGCACTCTTCCTGTCTGCATGAATGGCTGTCACCACTGCAGCTGGCAGTCACATGAGGACACACCAGGAGGCTGGGGCTGTGGATCAGCTGGGGCAGGAGTGAGACCCAGCTCAAAGGTGCACTTGCTGCTGCAAGGTGCCAAGGTCCCCCTGCTCAGACCGAATGTGCATGATGCCAAGATGACCAGCCCCAGCCTGTGCACGCACTGCTCACAGAGGTAAGGCTGGGTGCATGCACCCAGGCCATTATGAGCAAGCAAGGCAGGTCCTGAGGCCCTCAGGGCAGCCGCTGGCCTGCCCACCCCTGCCTGGCCTGCACTGACTGAAATAAGAGATCTCCTTGCCAACTGCCAAGAGCTCTTGGGAACTCACTGGACCTTCATGGCCCCGGCCAGCGAGGCACAGAGCGCACAAAGCACCACCTCACTGCTGAATCTCTCTGGGTTCTTCCGAACAGAGCACCGGAACAGAATTGCAGACGCTGGCCTTGGTCCTCAGGAATGCTGTTTATGGGGGTTCTGAAAACTGTCAAAGCTTCAATGTGTGGGGGAAGGGGCAGGCTCTGTGAGAGCAAGTATGAAGGGAAGATGATGCAGTAACGTCAGCTGGGAGCACTAGTGTCTCCCCAGGAGTTGTGGGGGTGGGGGTGCGTTGAGAAGGGTGAGACGCACAGGGAGATGCTGGGTTCACAAGCAGCCTGCATCCTTACCTGGGAGAGTGAACGCGTGTGGCTGGAGCCCGAGAACTTCAGCAAGGACCCTCACCTCTCTAAGCCTCAGTTTCCTAACCTATAAACCCTTGGCAACGCCTCCCTTTCATATTTTGACCTGAGATAATGTATGAACACCATCCAGCTGGGTGCCCGCACATGGCAGGCACTCAATGAAGAGTAGCTCTGTATTTCTAAGATACCAATGTTATATAGAGCAGTCCTTTCCAGACTTGGAGATTTCATGGCACAGTAAAACTTCAAAACACAGACTTTGCAGCACTCACGTGGGATTGCCAATGTTTTATTTTGCCAGCTAAGGACAAAGAAAAAACAACTACCGTCTATGATGTCATAACCATAAAAATATTTTTAATACCAAAAAAAGCAGAAAGCATGGAATCTTAGAATTGAAAACATCAGTCCTTTAGATGAAATATTTTTGGCTTTATGAAAAAATTGCATCATCCTTATTTAGTTACTTTTGGTACCAAGTGAAAACAACTTCCTTCCAGACCTGCCTGGCTCTGGAACCAGTGGTAGGGAGGAAAAAGTCTGAACGCTGGAGCCAAATGGGTCTCGGCTTCATGACTCCATGACCTTTAGCAAGAGACTCGCCCTCTGAGTCTCAGCCTCCTCCTCTACAAACGGGAAACAGTACCACCTCCTTAAATGAGAATGTGCGTGAAGGGCAAGACAGAGAGTTTGGTACGCAGGGCGTGTGTGCGTGCTCAGTCACATCCAACTCCTTGTGACCCCATGGATTTCAGCCCACCAGGCTCCTCAGTCCATGGGATTCTCCAGGCAAGAATACTGGAGTGGGTGGCCGTGTTCTCCTCTGGGGGATCTTCTGGACCCAGGGATCAAACCTGCATCTCTTATGTCTCTTGCATTGGCAGGCGGGTTCTTTACCACTAGCACCATCTGGGAAGCCCCCTTGGTACATGGTACATAATAGGTGTTCATTAAATGCTTATAACCAGGGACTTCCCTGGTAGTCCAATGGTAAGAATCTGCCTTGCAATGCAGGGGACATGGGCTCAATCCCTTGTCAGGGAACTAAGATCCCACATGCCACGGAGAAACTAAGCTCATGCGCCACAACTACAGAGTCTGTGGGCCACAACAAAAGACCTCAGGTGATGCAGTGAAGATCCTGAGTGCCGCAACTATGACACTAATGCAGCCAAGTAAACAAATAAAGAAATATTTTAAAACCATGCTAATACCAGACCCTCTCCAAATTTATAGAAGACTGGATCACTTCCAGTTTTTGAAAGTCATAATATATTTTAAAAATGAAGGCACCCTAAGACAGGGTTGCCAAAATCATTCACATAGCTTAAAAAATACTCATATTAGAAAAAATACTTGAAACACATCCACACACATATCCAATGCACCCAATACAAATCCATGCATCTAACATGTGTGAGAATGAGGTGGGGGTGCTGCAGGCCCTGGGCCCCTGTGACAGGCCCTGCTTAACTCCTTCCCAAGCCATGGTTCTCATGGATGACACACTCCGAGCACACACCCATTTTACTCTCTGCTCTTTCGTTCTTTCTCCCTGACTGGAGTTCACGTGGAACATTTCTTCAGAAATGTTCCACCCTACCTTTAGTTCATAATTCTGAGCATGCAAATTTTCTTGGAAATCTAGCTGGTGTCTTTTTTGCATCACTGGATCTCAATAGGTTTCAAAAGGACTAAAATTGAGGGTTAGAAGGGAAGATAAATGGGTGCTGAAGTGGATGATTTAACTGAGGGATTCTAGGGCAGCCTGGAAAGGGGAAGGGGTCTGTGCCTGAGGCCTCCAGGGGTAGTGATGAAGGGCTGTCAGCACACGGCTGTGTAGGATCCTCCCAAGAGGTGTGTGTGTGCGCGTGTGTGCACATGCACGTGTGTGCGCACCTTCTTTCTCTATAGAAATTCAGATTTCCTGCTTCGTTGTTTATTGCTGCCTCTGCGTTGAGCACGTCAGCTGTGTGAGTGCAGGGCCACGAATGTCTTGGCCCCCTCTGTGTCTCTAGTATTGAACACAGGCACTGGCACATAGTAGGTGTGTAAAGAACATTTGCTCAGTAAATGACTATTACTGTTGTCTGTGTGCTCAGCACTCTGCCCTCTTGAATCTGGGAACAGAACCCCTCCTACTTGAAGGGGTTTTCTAACCAGATGGTTTTCCTGAGCCACAGGGACCAGCACACAGCTACTCAGGACCTCCTTTGTATAACTGGAACTTTCTCTCTGGTGGTCAAGCTGGGAAGACAAAGACATCTAGCTAGGAGCTGCTGGTGGTTTTGGTTCCAGACTCAGGGAGCAAGATGCTCTGAAGTAATCAGGCTGACAGGCCAAGGTGCAGAGGCAGGGATGAGAGGCGGAAAGCCAGGGAGAGTGGTCCTAACCATCTTTGGACTTTGGTTCCTGTCAATCCTGACATCCCCTTGTTCCCCTGTGTCCAGTTTCTTGAGGCTCAGATGGCCAGATTTCCTTTCCATATGCTTCCACCATATATCCTCTTTTGTTTGGGGTGAGGAAAAATAAGTTAGCCAGCATTACTTGTTATTGCAATCAAAAGAGTTCTGACTAATCCACTTTGTTATAGATGAGGGAACTCAATTTTCTGAGAGGTTAGGCAACTTGTTCCAAAGTCCCACAGCTGAAAAGAGAAAGAGCCAGACTTTTAAAAACTGAAATATAGTTAAGAATTTCCCTAGTGGTCCAGGGGTTGAGTATCTGCCTGCCAAATCAGGGGACATGGTTTCAGTCCCTGGTCCAGGGAGATTCCACATGCCATGGGGCAACTGTGCCCGTGCACCACAGCCTGAGCCTACCTGCCCAGGAGAAGCCACTGCGATGAGAAGCTTGAGCACCACAACTAGAGAATGGCCCCTGCCTGCCGCAACTAGAGAAAGCCCAGGCACAGCAACAAAGATCTTACATAGCCAAAAAAAAAAAAAAAGCTTAAAAAAAAAGAAATATAGCTGACTTACAATGTTGTGTTAATTTCTTCTATACAGCAAAGTGATTAAGTTTTATATATATATATTCTTTTTAAAATACTCATTTCCATTATGGTTTATCACTGGATATTGAATATAGTTCCCTGTGCTATACAGCAGTGTCTTGTTGTTTACCCATTCTATATATAAAATTTTGCCTCTGCTAACCCCAGACTCTCACTCCATCCCTTCCCACCGCTCCTCCCCATTGGCAGCCACGTTTGTTGAGAGCTGGACTATTATTACGTGACTCCGTGTTTCCCTTCCATATCTTGTGCACTTTTCCTCTCTCACCTTCTTTTCTCCTTCTCCCACTGCTCCTTCCTCTCATCCTCTCTCCGTCTCTTGTCTGATGTCTTTCATTCTTTTTTTCTCCCTTCAGTGACGCTTCTCTGGCTCCTTTTAATCCCATTCTTTTGACAGTATGTGAGCACATAATTTAAGACCGTGGCTTTCAACTCTTTTTCAAGTATGAAGATACCTTTTTAATGTTAAAAAAAAATCTCTGTATAACAGTTGCTGTGCTTTAGCATCTATTGATAAAATGCCCATGCATAGATGGATTCTCAGATACCTTGTAATAACTGTGTGACCTCCAGGTTGGCACCTACTACTTTAAAATATATGGAAGAATCCATAGAACCATCCCTCTTATGGCTACCTGCTTGGTTTATTATAATAGAGTAGAGGCTTATACATGCTACTATAGAGATCCTTTTTGCTCCCTCTGTGCCTTCAGGCTACTAATTTCTTCTAAAATGTGGTCTTTTGGTCCCTTCTTTAATAGGTTTAATTATTTAAGAAGGCATGAACTATGATACTTACATTTTATATATCACCTCTTGATTATTCAGGAACTGATTAATTCATGGATTGCCCAAGTCATGCCTTTTTTTCTATAACCATTTGTTTTATCATTCTATTTCTTATTAGCATCTTTTAGCAAGAATGGACAGTGGGAGTGAGAAATGTCTCTGGTTTCAAACTATGAATTCTGATGCAAGAGGTCACTGAAAGAATTTGAAATTCTTTCCCAAAGTTCAAATTTCTTTAATTCATCAGGCATATTGATTCTTCTCTGAGCTCTGTGAAGGTAGGGGTTGCTCTGGCTCACTACTAGTTTCCAGGGCTCAGCAAGGTGTCTGGCACATGGTAGCTTAATAAAAAAAATTGTAAAATGAATGAATAAAATCTGAGTAATATAGTAGGGGTAAATAAACTTTTTTCTAGGTGGGGTAATGATTTATAGGAAACTAAGTAAAATACAAGATAACTTATTTTAAGACAGCATGTCTGCAGACAGCATAGTATAAAAATGTCTAAATGACTGTTTTAAAAATTAACAACAGAAGATATATAGTTCTAATTTAAAAACAGAAAATGTTCCACAGTACTATCTTTTTTCATTGATGGAAGAAAGGAATCGAGAGAAACACTGAGGTGTCTAAGATGAGGGTTGGTTCTGTTATATTAGGCATTAAATAAACATAATCACCCTCAACACGCTGAAAACTGAGCATTTAGAATGTGCCAGGTGATGTTATAAGCAATTTTTATGTCTTATTTCATTTGTCTTCACAACCTAGGAAGTATTATTGTCTGAAAACCATCAGAAAGTTAACAGTGTCCCTTGAAAATTTCCTTAGCTCTCTAGCTCTCTGAGCCAAGAATGAAGTTGTCCTTTTTTTATTTCCTAGTTTTAAGTTAAAATTTTATTTCTCTGTGATATATTCCAAAGACTGATTTAGATTTCTAGATACTTTGAGATATGTTATTCCACTAGTTTTGCCATTTTGACATTAATGAATTGAATGGAAAGGAAACTTTTACAATAAGATTTGCTGCATGTTTCAAAGTTTTCCTAATTTGTGGAGGCAAACAAATGCTTTGTGTGTGGGTGAGAGTTGCAGTGAGGGAAGACAGGGTTCAGCCTCAGATCTGTTCCAAGACTCTGGTGCTGTCCAGGAATCAGGTGCTGAAATGGCTTAACCAAGGCCTTCCTACCCAGCTAGTTGGAACGATGAATGATGGGGGATAGAGGAATGCAGCCTTGACCATATAGCCTGGTGTACCCACAGCTTCCCAGAAAAGGGAGACAATTTGAAAAGATACTGGGAGTACTAGAATGAAGGTCCATCTCTTTTGGAGGGAGTTGGGGAAAATGGCTGGCTTCCTTCTGCCTCCTTCCATCCTTTGCTTTGGTTTGGAGGGAAGAATATGGAAAACAGATTATTGATGGAAAAGTGTATGTAGAAAAACACAAAAACAAAATAAGGCTGCCAGTACTTGTAGTTAGTGGTGCATTTCACTGCTTCTTTGAGGTGTTAGATAGGAACCAGAACCAGGACTGGATTTTGTCAGTTCCATGGGACTTCTCAGTCAACAAATAATTATTGTGGTTTAATGAAAGGGATGGGAATACCAGACCACCTTACCTGCCTCCTGAGAAATCTGTATACAGGTCAAGAAGCAACAGTTAGAACTGGACATGGAACAATAGACTGGTTCCAAATTGAAAAAGGAGTATGTCAAGGCTGTATATTGCTACCCTGCTTATTTAAGTTATATGCAGGGTACATTATGTGAAATGTGGGGCTAAATGAAGTGCAAGCTGGAATCAAGATCGCCAGAAACATCAATAACCTATCATATGCAGATGACACCACCCTTATGGCAGAAAGCGAAGAGGAACTAAAGAGCCTCTTGATGAAAGTGAAAGAGGAGAGTGAAAAAGCTGGCTTAAAATTCAGCATTCAAAAAACTAAGATCACGGCATCCAGTCCCATCACTTCATGGCAGATAGATGGAGAAACAATGGAAACAATGAGAGACTTTATTTTCTGGGGCTCCAAAATCACTGCAGATTGTGACTGCAGCCATGAAATTAAAAGATGCTTGCTCTTTGGAAGAAAAGCTATGACCAACCTAGATGCATATTAAAAAGCAGAGACATTACTTTGCTGACAAAGCTTAGTCATAGCTATGGTTTTTCCAGTAGTCATGTATGGATGTGAGAGTTGGACTGTAAAGAAAGCTGAGCACCAAAGAACTGACGCTTTTGAACTGTGGTGTTGGAGAAAACTCTTGAGAGTCCCTTGGACTTCAAGGAGATCCAACCAGTCCATCCTAAAGGAAATCAATCCTGAATATTCATTAGAAGAACTGATATGAAGCTGAAACTCCAATACTCTGGCCACCTGATGCAAAGAACTGACTCATTGGAAAAGATGATGATGCTGGGAAAGATTGAAGGCAGGAGGAGAAGGGGACAACAGTGGCTGAGATGGTTGGATGGCATCACCGACTCAATGGACATGAATTTGAGTAAACTCTGGGAGTTGGTGATGGACAGGGAGGCCTAGTGGGCTGCAGTCCATGGGGTCACAAAGAGTCTGACACGACTGAGCGACTGAACTGAACTGAACTGAACCTCCTTACCTAAGACCCTTTATCCATCCCTGAGACCCCTGCCTATTCCACTTCATTCATTAACTGAACACTGAGTATGATTTAGGTCCTATAGATTCACAGATAAAAAAGAGAAAGTTCTTGCCTTTAGGAGTCTGCAATCTAATGTGAGAGGGCAAATATTAAAAAGAATTCTTGATCAAAGTGTATATATAAAATATCTACTGTTAATTAAATACCATTATGATATTTCTTTGGTTTGAGTTCCCTCTTCAATATGATCGAGCTAGCAAAAATCCTTCAGAAACAGCTTAACACTAATCACAGATCATCAACTGCTCCTACATATTCTTGAGACTCTTCCCTCTGACTAGGCAACCATAGGATCGCCTTTGGGGCTAGGATGGTTATGCTCTGGTCTGCAACACAAAACCAGAGAGGGTGCTTGCTCTAGCAGGCAAGGAGGCTGCCTTGGTCTAAATGTACAAATCACTGTTTTGGTATTAGATGAGAAAAGTGGGTCTAGAAAAAATGAGGGGAGGAGGATTTGTTGAAGGTATGCAAGGTGTTCCCAGAACTGGAGAGGTGCAGGAGGTCCATAGGTTGGGGACCTCAGGGACAGGATTCATGGCCTTGATGTCCCTGGAATTCTCTCTTCTTTCTTGGTGTAACTTTTATTTCTTAGTTTCTTCCATGGTATGGGGGATGGGGATATATCCGTGGTAATTCTGGGATACAGTCTCACAAGTCATGATCCAAGAGCAAAGGTAGAGCTTTCCTTCTTAGACTCTGGATGGAAAATCTCAGATCAAGGAGCTGACTGGTGCTTCCCTGGTGGCTCAGTGGTAAAGAATCTGCCTACCAATGAGGCACAGGTTAGATTCCTGATCTGGGAAGATCCCATAGGCTGTGGAGCAACTCCGCCCGAGTGCCACAACTATTAAGCCTGTGCTCTAGAGCCCAGGAGCTGCAACTACTGAGCCCATGTACCCTAAAGCCCATGCTCCCCAAACAAGAGAAGTCACCACAATGAGAAGCCTGTGTGCTGCAACCTGAAAAAAGCCTGCACAGAAACCCAGCACAGTCATAAACAAATAAAATTATTTTAAAAAAGAAGCTGATTGGACCATCTTAGGTTACAGAGAACCTCAGACTAATCCCTAGTGATAGAAAAGGTACTTGGCAGCCCCAAAGGACCCTGTGATTAGAACAGTTCTCCAAAAGGAGAAGGAATGTTCTTCCCAAGAGAACCAGTAAAGACTGTGTGGAGGTTCAAAGAAAAGATCCTGCTACTCTATTCTGATGACCTTGCCAAACCAGTGCTGCTCTCCAGGGTAGAGCGCCAGGTAGACTCCTCGTTAGCCTGCTCATCCTTCCACTGCCCACTCGGGGCCAGTATATAAAGTGACCACAACACTAGGGCGTGTCAAAGGACACCGGGTAGTTGCCCATGACTTCCTGTTTAAAAAAGTTTATTTGTTTTTGGCTCTTCTGGGTCTTCATTGCTGCATGTGGGCTTTCTCTAGTTGTGGCAAGCTGGGGCTACTCCCTAGTTGTGGGGTATGGGCTCATCGCTGTGGTTGCTTCTCTTGTTGTGGAGCACAGGCTCAAAGGCACGCAGCTTCAATAGTTGTGGTATGTGGGCTTGATTGCCCTATGGCATGTGGAATCGTCCCGGACCAGGGATTGAACCTGTGTCCCCTGCATTGGCAGGCAGATTCTTAACCACTGAATCACCAGGGAAGTCCTGCCCATGACTTCTTATGGCTGTAATTCTATAAACAATACGGAGAGATAGCTGCTGAGGGAGAATGGGTCCTTTTTGATGTGTACAGTCACACATTTCCTTGATTGACATAACCAAACACCAGTGACCTTATGTGGTATCACTTACACTGGCAGTGGACTTTGGTCTTAACTCTCCCATGTTCCTCCTTTGAGGCACAGTCCAAGGGTTTGGCCTGGCTACTTGAGAGCATGTGGCTTATTGTACTTGCTTCTCTGCCCATAAGCACACATCCCTGTACTTCTCCATTTCACATGAAAGTATCCCATGTTACAGAGAAGTTTCTACTTTGCAAGAAGTAAATTAAAGCATCTCTGAAGAGCTAAGGAAGAGAATCTCTTAAATGGTACTTCTTTCAGCAGTACAAACCCTCCCAAAACTTCTTGGTAATAGAAAAATAAGCTCTGGAGATTCTAAACCTATTGACAACTCCAGACTTCTGTTTCCATCCATATGATAGATTGCTGAAAGACCTTATCACTACAAAACATGTAGGTTTTAGATAAAACATATTTTTAATGTATTACTGGGCACAAACTAATGAGAACTCTCCAAAAATTACCCCATCCCACAGATAAGTGAGCCAAAACTAGATCTGTCAGCAATGAGTGATAAACAAATGGGTTGAGCTGGCATCATGGTGAAGATGCTGAGCCCTAGAATCCTACACTGAATCCTGAATTAACTGCTGGAGGGACCCAGAGTGCTCCTAGGTCAAATGGACTCTCAAACCCCCAGCAGAGGTAACTATAAACCCTCTCTGGTAAAAAAAAAAAAAAAAATTCCAATTTAGGTCCACAGAGCTCCCACATTTTAAGATCAAGTAAATATACTGAGAAGGAAAGCCACTCCAAATAATCAGATGAAAAAAACAAATAAGAACATATTAAACTGCCAAGGACTGTAGATAACAGAATTGTCAAAACAGAATATATCTATGTAAGAAATGTTTAATGGAACAAGCGATGAAATAAATGAGTAAGCAACAAGGCACTATCAGAAATGGCTAGAGAGATTTGAAAAAGGATATGAAACCCCTAGATATGAAAAAGTTTTAAAAATGAAAATGCAACAATTTAGATGCAACTGAAGGAAGAATTAGTGAACTGGAAGTTATATCCAAAAAGTTACCCACCAGCATCACAGAGAGACAGGAGATGAATAATACAAAAAAGGTTAAAAGATTTAGAGGCTAAAATGAGAAAACATGATTTGTCTGAGTGGAGTCCTAGAAGGAGGGAGTAGAGAGAAGGGATAGACTTTCAAAAGATGATGGCTGAGAACCATTAAGAGCTGATGAGAGATACGAATTCTCAGATTCAGGAAGCACATGCTGGATTTAAAAACAAAATCAAACCAAACCTGTACCAATACGCATAGTGAAACTGCAAAATCTTAAAGACAAAAAAGAGGAACAAGAGACAGACCACCTACAAAAGAAAGACTAATAATGGGATCTCAGCAACAAGTGACAGGGGAGTAATAACTGTCAGCCTAAAACTTTTGAATGCAGAAAAATTATCTTTCAAGAATGGAGACACAAAAAACATATTTTTAGATTAAACAACAACTGAGAGATTCTACCAGCAACTGGCATTCAGTAAGGAACAGCTAAAATAGATATATTGGGAAGAAGAAAAATGATTGGAAGGTCTTTCTGAGATACAAGAAAAAAAATAAGCAAGCAAAATAATATAATTGGATAAGAATAAAAAACATTGACATTAGATAAAAAATAACAATAATTATAACTTATAGGGTTTGCAAAGGGCAAGACTAAAGTACTATATGTATACCAGGAAAGGGTGTTCAGAGATAAAGTGCACTAAAATAAAATCCATGTATTGTTATAGAAAGGCATTGATAATTTTAGAGTTCATTAAGTTAAAAATGTACCATAAAATCTCAAAGGGAACCACTAGAAGGACAGAAGTAGAGGGTATAAATCTCAAATCAGTAGAGGCAGAAAATCAGATTTCAACAAGAATCTCTACCTCACAACCAAAAAAAAAAAAAACCACCCTCCTAAATCAATCAATTTTTAAAAAGCAACAAAGGAAAAGAAGAGAAAGAAGCCTTCAAAACTTGGAAGTTAAAAAAATAATAAAAACAAGTTTAAACACATTAATGTTGCCATTAAATGGAATGGACTAATCTCATCAGCAACAGGTCACACATGGTTAAACGGTTGAGAAAAACGTAACTTACACTTATGTTGCATATAAGAACCATATAAAACATAAGGACTTTGGAGAATTCAAAGTAAAACTATGAAAAAAGATATCCCTGACAAATACTAGCAAAATAAAGATATAATATCAGGCTACGGCTGAAACTCCGGTATTTTGGCCACCTTATGCAAAGAGTTGACTCATTGGAAAAGACTCAGATGCTGGGAGGGATTGGGGGCAGGAGGAGAAGGGGACGACAGAGGATGAGATGGCTGGATGGCATCACCGACTCAATGGACGTGAGTTTGAGTGAACTCCGGGAGTTGGTGATGGACAGGGAGGCCTGGTGTGCTGCAGTTCATGGGGTCACAAGGAGTCGGACACGACTGAGCGATTGAACTGAACTGAACAATAACATCAGGCCAAAAAGCACAATTCGTGATGGGTGTGCTGTGTGCTGCGCTTAGTTGCTTGGCTGTGGCCGACTCTTTGCGACCCCATGGACTGCAGCCGGCCAGGCTCCTCTATCCTTGGGGATTCTCCAGGCAAGAATACTGGAGTGGGTTTTCATGCCCTCCTCCAGGGGATCTTCCCAACCCAGGGATCAAACCCAGGTCTCTCACATTGCAGGCAGATTCTTTACCAGCTGAGCTACTAGAGAAGTGATGGGTGAGGTTTTCATAATGATAATGGCTTCTATCACCAGGAAAATATAAGAATTCTTAAGACAATGCAATATATATGAATATCAAATCATTACATTTGATTTTCAAGCCTGAAACTAATATAATGATATATGTCAATTATATCTCAACTAAAGAAAAATTATAAACTGCATCTACTAAAGTAGCCCCAATATATACACACCAACAAAGAACTACAGAAATAAATAAACTACCATTATGATCTGAATAACACAATTAACAAACAATTTAACAGGCACATATATTGGGTTGGCCAAAAAGTTCATTTGTATGGAAAAACCTGAATGAAATTTTTGGCCAACCCAATAGAATAACTTTTCCGCCTTTCACTGTCTCTGACTCTCAGCAGATCTCTGGGTCTCAGTTTCCTCATCTGCAAAGTGGGGATGACACTATCTACAGTGCCTTCATGAAATCCAAAATATCATCAATGATAAGACATTATTTTTTTATGTATCTCTAGGAAAAAAAAAAAACCCTGCCTATAAAATGCAAGCTGTCAATTGTAGGTCACGTCCCAATTTTAGAGATGTAAAAATCACTAAGGGTAGGGGATTAAGAGGCAAAGACTACTATATATAAAATAAATAAGCTACAAGGATATGTTGTATAGCACAGGGAATGCAGCCAGTGCTTTATAATAACTATAAACAGTATAATCTATAAAAATTTTGAATCACTGTGTTGTAGACCCAAAACTAACATAACATTGTATATCAACTATACCTCAATAAAAAAATGTGAAAAAATATGTGAGTTAGACTCAATTAAATGCTACATATCATAGGGGCTGCTGTGATGGTTTAAAACGAGATGATGTAAGTAAAATACAAGACATAAGTTGCTTCCTCCCTCCACCCCTTCACAAGTTTAGTCTGCAAACAAGGGGAGAGCATGTAAAAATCGGAAGCAGGGAGTGTCTGCTTTTAGCTTCTTCACATCCGTGCATGTTTTGAAAAGCAACTGATTCCTCACAAGGAAAATGAAGTCATAACCACAGCATTCTTGAAAGAAGGTGACTCACCAGGTCAGTAGGACTGGTGAGAAGGGGTGCGCGAGGAAAAACACAAGAGAGGGAGGCAGGGGTCAGATTGGACCCCCTGAGCATAAGTGATTCTGGGAGTGCAAAGGGCACTTGTTCCAGAGAGAGGTGTGAGTTGAGTTTGGGGGAGGAGGGGGATGGGGGAGGCTAGGGACCTGGGGGAAAAAGGCCTAAGGGCTACAAGGGTGGGGAGGAGGGTTGGTCTGGGCTCTAGCCTGCTATGGGCCTGTACCTTGGGGAGTCTGGTGTGGGACCCGAGGGGCAAGGAAGACCTTCCAACCAGCCCACCACTTTTAAAGAAAAAAGAAATAGAAGAGAAATTAAAGGAACGTGACTGGAGACAGGGCATATATCCACTTTCTGAATGGATGAAAAATTCAGACTAAAAGTAGCTTTGCTGTTTTCAGCAGAGGCAATTTTAGTGTCTTAATTATATTACTATTTTGGAGAAGCTTTTTATAAATACTCTTCAATACTCTGTGAAAATCAGTTTTTTTTTGGTCAGAATGCTTTTTAAAAAAAAAAGTTAAGTTGAAATAAACAAATAAACAACAAAACCCAAATAAGCCTGAGGTTCTCTTCGACCCAGAGAGGCCTTTGCACCCTTGTTAAAGAGACCTAACCTATCCTTCTTGAGACCATCCAAATGCCACCTCTGTGATTCTCATTGGGAAGGACTCTCCACCTGCTCCAACCTCCTGGAACGTTTGCATCTCCCTGGGGGCACAAGTCACCTATGACTCACTGAAGTGAGTGTTTCTGTCTTCAAGGACAGTGAGATCTTTAAAAGCTCTGAATCCCTCTCTCAATTTCCAACCACCCATGGGACTGGGAGTCAAATGGTGAGCTGCAGGTTGAGTTAATGTGGTGGGTGGAGGGTCACCCAGGAACCAAGTGTAATTTTAGGGACCTGTTCTTAGGGAACTGTCACTGAATAGAAATAATACTAGATTATAGAAATAATAACACTTTGTTGGTGATATATCTCTTTTAAGTATGTTCTCTTATTCTTCTAAATAATATGTTTGTGGGTGGTATATGTCTCTTATTGCTGTGAAATTAGTAAAACAATACTATCAAAATGTTCATAGGTAATGGCCGTTACATCTCTGAGAAATATCACCTAGCACCTGACCTTTGACTTTCCAGGTAGAGCAGTGGTAAAGAACCCACTTTCCAATGCAGGAGACACAGAGACTCGAGTTCAGTCCCTGAGTTGGGAAGATCCCCCAGAGCCAGAAATTGCAATCCACTTACCCAACTCCAGTACTCTTGCCTGGAAAATCCCATGGACGGAGGAGCCTGGTAGGCTGCAGTCCATGGGGTTGCTAAGAGTCGGACACAGCTGAGCGACTTCACTTTCACTTTTCACTTTCATGCACTGGAGCAGGAAATGGCAACCCACTCCAGTGTTCTTGCTTGGAGAATCCCAGGGACGGGGGAGCCTGGTGGGCTGCCATCTATGGGGTCGCACAGAGTCGGACACGACTGAAGCGACTTAGCAGCAGCAGCAGCCAGTATTTTGCCTGGAGAACCCTATGGACAGAGGAGCCCGGCAGGCTACAGTCCATGGGGTTGCAAAGAGTCAGACACGACTGAGCACACACACGCACCTGACCTTTACCTAATGTATTAATGTTAGTTTCCCATTGTTGCTGTAACAAATCACCACAAACGTAGTGGCAAAAAACAATACAAACTGATTATCTGACACTTGGGTATGTTCCAACCCTGGTCTGTGCTGAAATGAGAGTGTTAGCAGAACTGCATTCCCCTCAAGAAGCTCTAGGGGTAAATCTCTTTCCTTACTTTTCCCAGCTTCTAGAGGCCACTCACGTTCCTTGACTCCAGGCCCCTCTCTCAGAGCCAGAAATGGTGGGTTGAGTCTCTGTCACATTGGATCACGAGGACCTCCTCTTCTGCCTTCCTTTTTTCACATTAAGGACTGTGATTACATTGGGCCCACTCAGATAATCCAGAATAATGTCTCTATCTCAAGGTCCTTAACTTGATCACCTCTGCGGAGTCCCTTTTGCCATGCAACGTCACATATTCATTGGTTCTGGGGTTTAAGCCATGGCCTTTGGAAGGCCATTATTCTGTCTACCACACCTTCTGACACCTTACTGTGTGTGTATGTGTGTGTGTGGCCAGTGTAACACAGTAAGGGCCTCAGTCCTCTAAGCTGTCAGGAGAGTCTGTGACTTGGAGTGGAGAGTGGAATTTTTGCCCATTGCTTCTGGCCACCAAGGGCTGAGGAGAAGGAAGCTCATTTATAGCACTGAGAAATCTCTGGAAAACCCGCCATGCACCGCTGAGTAACCTTTTTAGAGAAGTTTTAAGAGTGGGTTTTAAAGTCCTGGCTCCTGCTCCAGCTCATTCCTTGTTAGTATTCAAAATCAAGGGCATTCCATGCTTAACTATAGCAGAAGAGCTGGCACCCTGCAATCATTCTTCCATGATACTGATGACAATGAATCTTAGGGTTAAGGGTGACCCATTTAAGAAATATATTTTTGCAGAGGAAGCTTTAGAGGAGGCTTTTTAGCAGTTTGAATCAGAGTACTGAAGTTCCTCAATCCAATTTTTAACAACAGTGGCTTCTTTAAAGATGTAGAATAGGACTTTCCCCCTTCTTTATTACATCTAAACTGATAAAGTTCAGACCCTGGAACCTATGTGGCAGTACACATAGTAGGTGTTTGAATAGCTATTGATATCACAACCCCCCAAATCACCTTTTATTTCTAGGCTATGAATACACAGGAAAAGATTGAGATTGGAATCAAGATTCATTAAGATTTAAAATGTACATATTATTCCCGGCATTTCCACTTCTCGGTGTCCATCCCAGAGAAATATCTGCATATGTGGGTGAGGATGTGCAGCACAGCATTATCTGCAATGGTCACAGATTACAGTCAGCTTAAATAGCACCTGAGGAGTGGCAAAACAAATGCGGTACATCCACACAAAGTAAGTTAAAAAAGTTAAATGAGATCCACATGTTCGAGCAAAGAGTATGTTACACACGGAAGAAAAGCAAGTTTTGAAACAAAAGTTTGATACCCTTCAAAATTATATATTTTTAAAATAGATACATGTAACATAGAAATTTCCATAAATACCAACCTGGAAACAATTGCTATTCTGGACGAGAACTGGGATGAGCTTGGAATAGGGATGGGAGGTTGATAAAGATGGAATTTTTCTTTATCTATATTGCACGGATTCTTTTGCAAGAAAACATATTTGTGAAAAAAAAAAAAACAAACATATTTGTGCTATCAAAATGTAAAATGTATCTTAAACTTAAAAAGAACCTGAAATAATCTAACACTTCAGGTTGTCAAAACTGATGATCAAATCTATTACAATATTATATTTTATAAAAGTTAAGGCTAAAATTTCAAAAGTATTTTTCCTATTTTGTTAAAAGTATGTGTATATATATGTATATGTACATGAATGAGACATCTATCTACTCTATCTATCTACACATACTATATACATCTGTTGTTGCTGTTGTTGTTCAGCCACTAAGTTGTATCCCGCTCTTTGTGACCCCATGGACTGCAGAACAGCAGGCTTCCCTGTCCATCACTCCTGGAGTTTGCCCAAACTCATGTCCATTGAGTCGATGATGCCACCTATAGATACCACATATATCTATAGATGCTTGTAATAAAATCCATAAATGCTGCTTTGGTTAAATTATAGATAAATATATCATTCTTTATCATTGTTCTTATTACTTATAATGGCAAAAAATATCTCTCATATGATTATGACTAATCTGGTAATTGAATCAGTTTGCCTTTTAAGTAATTCAATTAATTTTAGTAAATTTTAAAAGTCTTCTGACATAGTTACAAAATTAAGAAAAAATGAAACGTGGGTTTACAATATGTAGCATCCCTTTAAATGAAACCCTTCCAAGTGTGAGGAATGCACTAAGGTTTTATCAAGTGGATGCTCTTTGTGTAGAAAAACTGATCTAAATCGTAATTTAAATTTTACAACCACTGCAATCTTTCCATTTGGGGAAAACTTCTTGGAAACTGACAGTGTAGAAGGGTTATCTCAGACCTCTGGGTATATCCCGGGAAGCAAAAGCTCCTCTGAAGGAATTGTGCAAGATTGACACCAACAGGGATCCTGTTCCAGACTGCATGAGACTGTAGATTGGGTGTTTAGTTCCACTGAGAAAAGGAGGAGCCACCAGGTTTTTTATTTACCCAGGGAACTCATCTCGAAGATCTTCAATGGTCTGTTCGTGCACCAATGTCTCCGGGGGTGATCAAATCCTCCCCTCACCCCGCAGGGAAGAGACTGTAGGCAGACCCGCAATCACGCACCTGCCGGCTAACAGATAAGCCCTCCACATGCGGAGGCACTCGCCCAGCTGTGGCGGAGGAGCTGAGCCGTCCCTCTCCCTCCCCCATCCCCGCAGAACAAAGGGCGGTCACTGTCTGCTCCTCCCAGGGTCTGAAGAAAGCACACGCCTTCCATCACAATTAACTTAAGACTCTGAAATACAACACAAACTCACCCACAACATGTTCAAAATCAATGCCATCAATACCCAGAATGAGGATACCAAAGAAGCAAAACAAAACAAACCTATTCAAAGAGTAAATACTCAAAGCAACAGGCTGGAATCAGTCATGCTACAAGGTCAACAAATCCAAGACAAGCTCAAGTACAGCGCATCTTATAAACTGAAGAGTTGGCCATTATCCCAGGGGTTGAAACGCAGATGCCTTCAGGGGCTGGCTAATGGAAAGGTCTACAAGATAATAGAGAGTGGGCCTCTCAGGAGCTGGACCCCAGGTACCCACATAAAGGCATTCACATTCCATTTTTTAAAGTTTCCATTCCCGCTACGTGATTCCTAAACAGCCTCTACCATCAAACAGAGAAGGAAACAGAGTTAAATATGGGTATATATTAGTCGCTCAGTCATGTCCGACTCTTTGTGACCCTATGGACTGTAGCACACCATGCTTCTCTGTCTGTGGGATTCTCCAGGTAAGAATATTGGAGTTGGTAGCCATTCCCTTCCCCAGGGTATCTTCCCAAATGACCCAGGGATGAACCCAGGTCTCCCACATTACAGGCAGATTCTTTACTGCCTGAGCCCCCAGGGAAACCCCAAATATGGGTGTGGGGTGGATGAAACTGAATAAAAGTCAGAATCAGAAACACCGCCAAGGACTCCATGGGGCATGAAAGGCAGAGCAATGATCCTAGCTGTCATTATTTGAACATAGTGACCACTTACCTGGTTTATATCTTCAAAGGTAATAATAGCAAGGCAAAAGTTAAAAGAAATGACTTACTAAGCTCAAATATGACGGGTTTAGATTAATCAGATTTTTTAACATAAGTAATTGAGCTGGATTATGAAAAGGTTGCACACATTCCCTTGAAAGGCTTTAAATAAACGGAGCCTCCAAAAACCATAGGTGTGACCTTACTGGAAGGCAAGGGGTGGACTGAATGACCTCCCAAGGTTCTGATTTAAATATGTCTGTATAGTCAACTCCTGGTTACCCAGCCCAAAGAAGAAAGACAGTGACAAATCATCCTGAGCTGAAGATAATAAAAAGTTATATTTGCCTTTGGAATGTATTTTGGTACTTAAATTAGAACGTGTCTTTCTGACGCTCTGAGAATTCACAATGCTTCATAACAGCCACAAAGAAGGCCTGACCTAGAGCTGGGAGGCTGCCCAATTTCGCCATCCTGCCCTCCATGCAACTCTTCTTTTTTGCTGGGGGTGCAAGCATGCATGCTAAGTTGCTTCAGTCTTGTCTGACTCTTTGTGGCCCTATGGATTATAGCCCTCCAGCCTCCTCTGTCCATGGGATTCTCCAGGCGAGAATACTGGAGTGGGTGGCCAGGCCTTCCTCTACGGGATCTTCCCGACCCAGGGATCGAATCTGCATTTCTATGCGGATTCTCATTGGCAGGCGGGTCCTTCACCACTAACGCCACCCGGGAAGCCCTTTGCTAGGGGTGAGCAGCACCATCTTTTAGAACGCCCAGCAATCCAAACTTTCTCAGTTAGGAGCCGCCTGGCTCCGTCTTTCCTTGAATTATGGTTGATTCAAGATGGTCTAGGTTGCTTTTCTGGAGGATGACTCCAAAGTGCTGCAGGCCCCACAGGAAGCAGCAAGCTGGACAAGGCTTGGACATCTACTCTAAACTGCCTGCGAAAGATGATCCAGCTTCTCTACCATAGACGACATAAAAGTAAATTTATTGGGTTCCTTGGAACAGAAAGTGAAAAAAGCTTCATTGGAAAGGAAGATGAGGGACTTCCCTGGTGGTCCAGTGGTTAAGAATCCTCAGTCCAGTGCAGGGGATGTGGGTTTGATCCCTGGTCAGGGAACTAAGATCCCACATTCCGCAGGGCAACAAAGCCCCCGTGTCACAGTTGGAGAGAAGCCCGAGTGCCACAATTAAGATCCTGCATGGGCTTCCCTGGTGGCTCAGAGGTTAAAGCGTCTGCCTCTAATACAGGTAGACCTGAGTTTGATCCCTGGGTCAGGAAGATCCCCTGGAGAAGGAAATGGCAACCCACTCCAGTATTCTATTCTTGCCTGGAGAATCCCATGGACGAAGGGGCCTGGTGGGCTACAGTCCATGGGGTCACAAAGAGTCGGACATGACTGAACGACTTAACTTATGCCACAACTAAGACCGGACAAATAAATATAAAGGAAAGGGGAGGGCTTCCCTGGTGGCTCAGTGGTAAAGAATCTGCCTGCCAGTGCAGGAGACATGGGTTCAACCCCTGGTCCAGGAAGATGCTACATACTGAGAAGCAGCTAAGCCTGGGTGCCACAACTATTGAGCCCCTGTTCTAGGGTCTGGGAGCTGCAACCACTGAGCTCACATGCTGCAGCTACGGAAGCTTGCACGCCCTAAAGTCCATGGTCTGCAACAAGAGAAGCCACAGCAGTGAGAAGTCCGTGCACTGCAACTAGAGAGTAGGCCCTACTTATCATAGCCACAGAGAAGCCCTCCAGCAATGAAGTCCCAGCAAAATAAAAACCAAACACAGAAATAAATGTTTAAAATTATTTAAAAAATAAAATAAAAGAAAGAGAACATGCAGTGAATGCCCAGCACTGGGAAAGCAAAAAGCAGGATGCTCAGGAGACGCAGTAACCATCCCTTGCACCTCAAAGGATGGGTGGGATGGAAATCTGAGCTGGTGGCCCACCGTCCAAGATGAAAGGAGAGCCTGCTCATCACAGTAACTTGTAGGGGCCCCAGAGGAGGGAAGGATGGGAAGCAGGGAAGTTGCCTCACTGTTCTTTGTCCTCTGTTGGCTCCCAGTGCCTACCAGAGGGAGGCTGGTGTCACCTGGCAGGAGGCAGGACCAACCAGAACATCTCAGGAGTGCCTCCCAGCCCCTCACCCAGAGACCCTGGTGCAGTGGCACAGGCTCCAGTTGGCAGGATTTGGCCAAGAAGACTCTTTTTGGATTTAGACAGTCACTGGACAGACACAGACCTGAACACAGACAAGCTGCCTGGCCCCAACCCTGCACAGGTAATAAGGGGATCGTTACAACCGTTTCTGTTTTTCCTTTTTCTATCACATTCTGCTCTTTAGTTTTTCCTTCTGATGTCCCAGAGCTGTGCTGTTACAATGAAATAAAGTTCAGTTCCTTGGGCACAGTAGCTATATTGCAAGTGCTCAACAGTCTCATGCCCGTGGACACTACATTGGACAGAACCAACACAGAACTTCTACATCACAGAAAGTTCTGTTTGTCAGCCACTAATCTAGACTTCCAGGAGAACCTAGAATCTAGGAATTTCTACTCTTTTGGGGGGTAGAATAAAAAAAGGAAGAAATGCACTCACGAAGTATCTTGTCTATACATCATTACCACTGATCCTCACCGTGTGTGGTAGGCGGGGGTAGATTTCAACACACCCATTTTACAGATGAGGAAAGTGGAGCTTTCCCCACTTTAAGTAATTTGCACATGGAACACAACTATTGGATAGGACAGGATTAAAACCAGGTTTTCTGGTTCCAAAGTCAACCCTTTCTACTGTTACATGCAACGGCTACAAATAACGTTACTTGCCATTTACTTTGTTCGGTGCGGCTATAAAAACTCCGGCCTTCCAGAATGAGGTTGACAGGCCCTTGTTGTGTTTTTATTGATTGGCTGATTTTTGAAGTGATAACTAAATTTTGTACAATGTACTTTAGCAGCTCTATAGTTAGAGAACCTCGGGGTTCAAATCCTGACTCATCCTCTTACTATTTACTTGATGGAGGGCAAGTCACTCACTGTCTCTGAACCGTAATTTCCTCTTCTTGTCTATTTACTTCATAGTGTTGTCAGGAGGATAAGACAGTGTATGTGAAAGGCTTAGCACAGTGTCTGGCACATATCTGTGCTCCATAAATAATGATTATTAGTGGCAACTGGCAGAATTTACAATGAACTGTCAGGCGCAATAGCCTGTTAAAGCTTTTAACAGGACAAGGAGGCACATTGCTATCCCCATTTTTCCAGATGATACATCTGAATCTCAGGGCACAAGGGGCTCACTCAAGGTCATGCAACTAGAAAGCTGTAGATCTAGGGCATGAACTCAAATCTTTTCTTGCTACACGGTGTTGCTTCTCAGGAGAGAAGGGAGCAGGGGTTAGAAGGCATGGTTTAGAGAGAGTTTAGCCATCCCTCTTCACCCCCATATTTCCCCCTTCTCTGAAACAGGCAATTAATGATTTCTTAATCTTGTATAAAATGCCGTGCAAAGGCAGCTCTGAGCATCCCCCTCTATCATAACTGCTACCCTCAAGCCCCTCCTATATAGAGATTCTACAGTCTCATTGGTAAGGAAGTAACACTGGTATAACTAAGGCAGCTGAAATATGAACAGAATGCCTTGAAGCACAGCATTCAGATCTTCTCTCTGGAAAGCCTGTGGATCAAACTGCTTTCTTCCAGTCTACCCTCCATCCCAATTCACTGCTACAGCAAAAGGGCAAGGATGCAGCCTCCCAGACCCCAGCTGAGCCCAGCCAAGACCCATGTGAGCGAGAATGCGCGTTGTTGCCAGCCATTGGGTTCTTGGAGTTATCTGTTATCTGTTATCTGGCCCTATTGTAGCAAAAGCTGACTGATATATCTGTCAAACTCAAGGTGGGAAGCACTTACCCAGCCACAACGATCTCAAAGTCCCCATCACGGTCCACATCAGTCACTGCCACTCCGTAGTTGAGCTGGGTGGGGTTGCTGTCATAGTCAGGGGGCAGGACTGAGTTGGTGACTGCCGTGAACATGGGTTCAGCCCGCTGGGACCCCTCAGTCAGGGGCAGAAACCACAGCAGCAGCAGGAATAGAAACACCTGGAACATCTGAAACCAGAAGTTACAAATGTTACTGACAGAAAGCAGCCCAGGAAAATCGAATCCCAGGTTGGCGCGGAAGTGCCTTTCTTCCCGCTTCCTGGAGGGCTTGGCAACCCCTTGGCAACAACCTAGGCTGCCACTTCTCCACAAGACCCGTCCTGGCTATGCTCTTTCAAACTGTGACCTGCCCCCATCACTGAGGTCACCCTTATGCTCCTCTGCCTTTTCGTTTTCTACAGCATCTATCACTGTATAACATGCCAGATGACTTCCTCATTCATCTTGTTTTACTATTTAGTGTCTATCTCCCTCAGCTAGAACATAAGCTCCACCAGGGCAAGGATCGTTGTTTGTTTTGTTCATGGATGTACATCAAGCCAAGGACAGTGTCTGGCACATAAGAGTCACCCAACACATATTCGGGAGGGAAGGAAGAATGGAGGAAGAAATACACATGCATCTTTCATGCTCTGGGAGAAAGAAGAAAACAACAGATCTCAGATGATCCAGGGACAGGTGAGACCTCCATGAGGGTCCATGTCTAGAACAATAGCAGAGAAAGTAAAGGATTATCCTTGTGTGCGACCGACCCCGGAGGTAGCCCAGCCAGAATCTGTGACTTGGAAGGTTCCCCTGCCAAGGTCCCTCCCTAGGGCCACTGGCCGTCACCTCCAGACCAGGAAGCAGTCAGTTATGGAATGTATCCCAGCAGGAACTGGCGGGCGGCACATCATTCACTGGGAGAAATTAAACCATTGTGTGTGTTTTATTATAAATTAATTATGTATAATCCATTGTATAATTCATTATTATATCTCTAACATAACTCAGGGTGTTGCCAAACAGCCTGGGGCTACGGGAGCTGGTGGCAGCCACCCAGGAGACAAATGAGAATGGCCAAGTGGAAAGACTCCACCCTCTCCTTGCGTGAGCAATGAAGACACTTAGAACACTAGAGACGGCACCACCCTGAGATGCTGCCTGCAGGCTTAGAATCAGAGCTCGCAGAGTGTTCCAAAGGCTCCCTTGGGACAAGTCCTACGAAGTCTGCACAGGTCCAGTCTCACAGGCAAAGCAGTACCTTCAGAGGGCGGCACACCTCTTCCTGATGGAGCTTTTCCTGCTGGCTTGTCAGTGTGTCTGGCAGCCAAGAGCAAGGCTGAGTGAGGCTGATGTCTTAATGAAGAGAGGATCTGAAGACTGACTCCCCAGATGGAGACAGACACTCCTGCCAGCATAGGAGCTTTCTCCAGTTCAGAACCCAGAGATCAAAATGAAAGGCCCAGGCACTGTCTTCAGAGCTAAACGTGATTCAGAAGCCCCTCTAATGCCTCACTGGAGAGGCTGGAGAGAGACCCAGGGGCAAGGCTCCAACTGCAGCGTAGAAACTAACCTCGGTGAGCCTTCCTGGGAAGGAAGTTCTGGCACCTTGTTCAGAGGGCGCATGCTGGGCGCTGCACTATCAGATGAGGTCAGTCCCAATTACAGAGATGTCTGAACGTGACAGCGTCATCTACTGGGCTGTCTAATCACCAAAGGCAAACACATCACTCTGAGAGTTCTGCGTCTTGGCAAGATGTTTGGTTGGATAAAGGGAACTCATAATTGGATTAATGAGCAGCTGGGGTGGGGTGGGGTAATGAGAAGCTAAAGAGTATTTAATAACCAGTATAAACATGTTGACATGTAGGGTGGATCTGAAGGTCACAGGGCTTTTCAAGGTATGAACTCTAGTGTAGGGGTGGCAAATGAGTTTCAGCTTGACAGCCAAACTGATGGGCAGTAGCTTGAAAGAGTAGCTTGAAAAGCTTACAACATTTGCAATGGACATGGAAGGAAAAGCCGTAATGAGCATGCCTTCTAGAAGATCTTAAGTTCTTCCTAGCACCGTACCTGAAAATAGGGTCACTGCCACCAGGGAGTGGTAGGTCATATAAGGGTCCTATTAGGGTCATATAAACATCAGCTAGAGATTTTCTAATGAAGGCCATGAAGGGCACAAATCTAGCCTCTTGATTTATCTTTTTTTGAAAAGTAAAAGCTTTAATTAAAGGAGCCATCTGAAAGAAGTAGCTACTCTGTGTTATCCATTTCCATATAAATAACCTAAACCTGGGCTTCCCAGGTGGTTCAGTGGGTAAAGAACTCAACTGCCAATGCAGGAGACATAAGAGACCCAGGTTTGATCCCTGGGTCAGGAAGATCCCCTGCAGAAGGGCATGGCAACCCACTCCAGTATTCTTGCTGGGAGAATCCCCATGGACAGAGGAGCCTGGCGGGCTACAGGCCATGGGATTGCAAAGAGTTGGACACAACTGAAGTGCCTTAGCACACACACAGCCTAAAGCTAGATTAAAAAGAAATAACACACCTATGGGCTGACCTCTATTTTGCTTGATGGCCTTGAGCAAGTCATAGCCTCACTGGGTGCCAGCTTTCTTCTCCAAAATGAGGGTTTGGGAGTAGATCTCTAAAGGTCCTTTCTGGCTCTAAAATTCTATGATGGATTAATTAATATTTTTTAGAAGCAGGCCTTTGGCAGTTTTTCTCCCCAGCTTTTTCCATAAACTTCAGACCAACCTGTGTGGTCTTGCTTTCTGAGCATATTATTAATAAATATAATTTGAGCCAAACAGCTTTTCAGCGGAGCTCTATAGCAGTTTCCTTACAGGGGCCAAGGCCAGACAGGAACCGGCCATCATTAGCGTGGAAGTGAATGCACCAAGCAGGGGCAGACCAGTGGATGGTCTCCCCCTGGGGGGTGGGCTGCGAGTGGAGTGGGGGGAACAGGTCCTTTATTTTTCATTTTTCTGCTATGCCAAAGGCTCTTAGTGTACCCGCCAGGGCTGCTCAGCACCAGTTGAAAGTTAGAGGGTCAGCTGAGGGCCTGCTGGGGAACAGGTATAGCAGGAAACTTAGGAAAAGCCCTGGCAAATATTCACCCTCGATCTCAGGCCTCAGATGAAGGAAATCACTGAAATGCTCCTCTATACCCTGGCTGCTCAGTGGTCCCCAGACCAGTAGCATAAGCATCAGCTAGGAGTTTCTTAGATATGCAGAGTCATGGGCCCTCCCCCAGACTTAATAAATCAAAATGTGCATTTTAACAAGATTTCAGGTGGTCTAAATGCATATTAAAGTTTGAGACACACTGCTCAACCTTAGCTGTATAATGAAATCACTTGAGGAGCTTTAAAAAATACACGTCTGAAAATAATTTCTTGGCTATGACACCAAAAGCACAGGCAACAGAAGAAAACATAGATTAAATGGACTACATCAAATTTTAAACTTTTGTGCATCACAGGATGCTATCAATAGAGTGAAAAGGCAACCTACAGAATGGGAGAAAATATTTGCAAATCATATATCTGATAAAGGACTAATATCCAAAATATATAAAGAACTCTTGTAACTCAACAACAACAAAAGAACCCAATTCAAAAGACCTGAATAAACATTTCTTCAAAGAAAATACACAACTGGTCAATAAGTACAAAAGAAGATGCTCAATGTCACTAACTAGGGAAATGCAACTCAAACCCATAATAAGATAACATTTTGCATCCATTAGAATGGCTATAATCAAAAAACCAGAAAATAACAATTGTTGGTGAGGATGTGGAGAAATTGGGACCCATATGCATTGCTGATGGGACTGTAAAATGGTGCAGCTGCTGTGGAAAACTGCTGCGCAGCAGCAGTTCTTCAAAAAAGTCCAAAAAACAATTACCATGTGATCTAGCAATTCCATTTCTGGGTATATACCCAAAAGAATTGAAAGAAGGGACTCGAACCGATAATTGTATACCCCAGTTTGTAACCGTATTATTCACCATAGCTACAAGCACATTACAGGAGCCCAAGTGTCCATCAATCTACATGTCCAAAGTGTGGCAAATACCTACAATGGAATATGATAAGCCTTAAAAAGGAAGGAAATCCTGACACATGCTGCAACAGTAATGAGCCTAGAAGACATCATGCTGAGTGAAGGACGCCAGTCACAAAAGACAAATGTGGTCTGATTCCACTTCTGCCAAGTGTCTGGAATAGTCAAATTCATTGAGGCAGAAAGTAGATGGTGGTTACCAGGGGCTGGGAGGAGAGGGGAATGGGAAGTTAGTGTTTAATGGTTATGGAGTTTCAGTTTGGGAAGATGAAAAGTTCTGGAGATGGATGGTAGTGATGTTTGCATGACAACAAGAGTGTATTTAATATCACTGAATCAAATACTTACAAATGGCCAAACAGTAAAATTTTACGTTATGTATATTTTACCATAATAGAAAAATACTTATGCCTGGGCTTCAACCCAAGGTATTCTCACTTACTTGGTATAAGATGCAGTGGGGGCATCAGAACTTTAGAAGCTCCCTATATGATTCTAATTTGCAAAATTTGAGAAACACAGTTTTATACCAGGGCTTTGGTGCTTCTCAAACGTTCAGTTCAGTCGCTCAGTTGTGTCTGACTCTTTGCAGTCCCATGGACTGCAGCACGCCAGGCTTCCTTGTCATTCACCAACTCCCAGAGCTTGCTCAAACTCATGTCCATTGAG
This sequence comes from Oryx dammah, assembly GCF_014754425.2. NCBI lineage: Eukaryota > Metazoa > Chordata > Mammalia > Artiodactyla > Bovidae > Oryx > Oryx dammah. Next base: position 18,421,491 of record NW_024070198.1, read on the forward strand.
TCAGTGATGATATCCAACCCTCTGGTTCCGTTCTCCTCCTTCCTTCAATCTTTCCCAGCATTGGGGTATTTTCTAAGGAGTCAGTACTTTGCATCTGCTACTGCTAAGTCACTTCAGTCGTGTCCGACTCTGTGCGACCCCAGAGACAACAGCCCACCAGGCTCCCCCATCCCTGGGATTCTCCAGGCAAGAACACTGGAATGGGTCGCCATTTCCTTCTCCAATGCATGAAAGTGAAAAGTGAAAGTGGCCAAAATATTCAGGACTGACTTCCTTTTGACTCTCAAGAGTCTTTTCCAATACTGCAGTTCAAGAAAGCATCTATTCTTTGGCACCCAGCTTTCTTTATGCTCTAACTCTCACATTCATACATGACTACTGGAAAAACCATAGCTTTGACTAGACAAACCTTTGTCGGCAAAGTAATGTCTCTGTTTTTTAATATGCTGTCTAGGTTTGTCATAGCTTTTCTTCCAAGGAGCAAGTGCCTTTTAATTTCATGGCTGCAGTCACCATCTGCAGTGATTTTGGAGCCCCAGAAAATAGTTTCTCACTGTTTCCATTGTTTCGCCATATCTTTGCCATGAAGTGATGGGACCAGATGCCATGATCTTAGTTTTCTGAATGTTGAGTTTTAAGCCAGCTTTTTTACTCTCCTCTTTCACCTTCCTCAGGAGGCTCTTTAGTTCCTCTTTGCTTTCTGCCAAAAGGGTGGTGTCATCTGCATATTTGAGGTTACTGATATTTCTCCTGGCAATCTTGATTCCAGCTTGTGCTTCATCCAGCCCGGCATTTTGCATCATGTACTCCAGATATAAGTTAAATAAGCAGGGTGACAATATACAGCCTTGACGTACTCCTTTCCCAATTTGGAACCAGTCTGTTGTTCCATGTCCAGTTCTAAATATTGCTTCTTGAACTGCATACAGATTTCTCAGGAGGCAGGTAAGGTGGTCTGGTATTCCCATCTCTTTAAGAATTTTCCAGATTGTTGTGATCCACATAGTCAAAGGCTTTGGTGTAGTCAATAAAGCAGAAGTAGATGTTTTTCTGGAACTCTCTTGCTTTTTTTGATGGTCCAACAGATGTTGGCAATTTGATCTCTGGTTCCTCTGCCTTTTCTAAATACAGCTTGAACATCTGGAAGTTCTCAGTTCATGAACTGTTGAAGCCTGGTTTGGAGAATTTTGAGCATTACTTTGCTAGCGTGTGAGATGAGTGCAATTGTGAGGCAGTTTGAACATTTTTTGGCATTGCTTTTCTTTGGGATTGGAATGAAAACTGACCTTTTCCAGTCCTGTGGCCACTGCTGAGTTTTCCAGATTTGCTGGCATATTGAGTGCAGCACTTTCACAGCATCATCTTTTAGGATTTGAAATAGCTCAGCTGGAATTCCATCACCTCCACTAGCTTTGTTTGTAGTGATTCTTTCCAAGGTCCACTTTTCTTCACACTCCAGGATGTCTGGCTCTAGATGAGTGATCACACCATCATGGTTATCTGGGTCATTAAGATCTTTTTTGTACAGTTCTGTGTATTATCGCCACCTCTTCTTAATATCTTCTGCTTCTGTTAGGTCCATACCATTTCTGTCCTTTATCGAGCCCATCTTTGCATGAAATGTTCCCTTGGTATCTCTAATTTTCTTGAAGAGATCTCCAGCCTTTCCCATTTTATTGTTTTCCTCTATTTTTTTGCATTGATCACTTAGGAAGCTCTTGGAGGAGGTCGCCATTAGCCCCACCATAGACCTGCCGAGCAGACGACCCACAAACTGCAGAACAATTATACCAAAGAAATTCTCACACTGTTAAGAAAGTTCTAGGACCCACAACAGATTTCCCAACCTGGGGATCCAGCAAAGGGACTGAGAACTCCCAGCTTTGACTCTGGAGGCCAGAGGTATTGATTATAGGACTTCCACAGGACTGGGGAAACAGACTCTTGGAGGGCACAAACAAAACCTTGTGTGCACCAGGACCCAGGAGAAAGGAGCAGTGTCCCCACAAGACACTGAGCCAGATGTGCCTGTCTGCGTCCAGGAGTCTCTGGTGGAGGCGTGGGTCAACAGTGGCCTGCTGCAGGGTCAGGGGCACTGAATACAACAGTATACAGTGGGCAAAAGTCCTTTTGAAAGAGGTCTCAAACTTTAATATGTACTATATGAATCACCTACAAGTCTTGCTGAAATGCAGATTCTGATTCAATTGATCTGCAGGAGGGCCCAAGAATCTATATTTTGAATAAGCTCCCACGTGATTCTGAGGGTCCTGGTCCATAAACTACACATTTATGGTCCATAAGCCATACACATATACTATAGTGATTAGTTTAAGAAACTTCTCTGCTTCTAGATCTAGACACTGAAACCAATCCTAGGGCTGCAGGCTTATTGATCATTAGATACTTGAAGTACTAGGTATCTTCAGTGCAAAGTGAAATTACCACAATTGATAGGGAGTGACAAAGAGAGATTCTGACTTTAATTCTGACAAAGAATTGAGACAAAGGAAAAGGTTAGAACTGGAGTGGTGGCAGGGGCAGGGGATGTCGTCAGGTCTAGTAGGCAATGCTGCTGCTGCTAAGTCGCTTCAGTTGTGTCCGACTCCATACGACCCCATAGACAGCAGCCCACCAGGCTCCCCCATCCCTGGGGTTCTCCAAGCAAGAACACTGGAGTGGGTTGCCATTGCCTTCTCCAACGCATGAAAGTGAAAAGTGAAAGAAGTCGCTCAGTCGTGTCCAACTCCTATTGACCCCACGGACTGCAGCCTACCAGGCTCCTCCATCCATCGGATTTTCCAGGCAAGAGTACTAGAGTGGGTTGCCATTGCCTTCTCCCTAGTAGGCAATAGACAGCTATTATTAATGGCCAGAGCCTAGAGAAAATGGGGTATGGGCAGGAATTTGCAAGCCAAAATAAATAAGCAGGCCAGTGTGTTTCCCCAAACCCAAACCATCATGGTATAGAGCACTCGGAGGCACTTAATGTTTGTTAAAAGGAAGAAGGAAGGACTCTGTCCAAATGATAATGTGAATCAGCAGAAACTGCTTGCAACTTGTTATACAGTTATTTTGAAACTGTTCTTTCCCCAAAGCAGTGCTTCTTAAACTGTAACATGCTTACGAATCACCTGAGGATCATGGTAAAATGCAGATTCTGATTTGGTGGGTCTGGGGTGGGGCCTGAGATTCTGCATTCTAACAAGCCTTCAGGTGATGCTGAGGCTGCTGGTCCCAAGACTCTACTTTCAGAAGTAAGGCTCTAGACTGATGATTTGAAACCCTGGCTGCCCAGTCAAATCACATGGGGAGTTTTTAGAGATAGGTTGCTGCTCAGATCCTTTACCCCAGTTTCTGGTATAACTGGTCTGGGGCAGGACTCAGGTGCCACATACTGCATTTTTAGAAGCTCCCCTGATTATGTTAATGGTTCTGCACCCAGATTCTCAGCCTGGGCTGAGAACCACTACCCTAGACTCGTGGTCCCCAGATGGGAGTGTAAGCTGCAATCGGAGTTGAAGTGAAAAATGTTTCTGCTACCAGAATTCATCACCAGCTTGTTGAGGTCTATCAAGAAAATCTATTTAGCCAGAGAGTATCATAGGAGGAGGCAGGATATGGAGTTTGGGGAAGAAAGCAGAGCAGGATGGTACTGCCTGGAGCAGAAGGCCAGCAGGTGCTGGGTGACCCTACATTTTACATGGCTGGCTCAGAAACCTCCTGTCACACCACTGTGAACATCTCAATCTTCTAGAAGAACATGGAGAAATGCTAAAAATAGAATTTTAAAAAGTAGGTTGAATTGAACGTCTTTTGCTTTCTTGAATGCTGTGTATCAAGCACCTACTATGTATCTACAGGCAGGAGTGGCATTAAGTAGTAACTGATATAAGTGCAACGGGAGGATCCGGGGGCAGCATAGCCCAGGGAAGGTGAGGATAAGTACCAAGGGTAGAGTTTGGGCAGAGGGCACAGGGCATAAGCACCCAGGCTGTTCCTGCAGGGGAGGAGGGAGGAGGGAGCAAAGAGGGGTCTTAACAAGGGTGAGAGGCGGTAGGACTTGTGTTTCAGGCAGCAGGAAGAATGGCTTTGTAATAATCTCTTAAAAATGTTCTATAAGCAAATGTCTTGAACAATCCTCAGTGAGATAGAGAAAAATAAATAAAGAGTAGAGTCAGGGGCCCGGACTTGAACCTCAACTCCACCAGAAACTAGCAGGCGACCTTGAGCATGTTCCTTAATTTTTCTGATTTCAAGTGTCCTCGTCTGTAACATGGGAATCCTATGACGTGCCGTGGGTTTAAGGGTAAGTGAGCTAGGGAATGCCTCTTGGAGGCCAGGCTCACTGCTTCTTTTCTCACTGTTCACACAGATAGCTTTAAGGCTAGGCAGTCTTTAGACATTGGCTGTAGGTCACATGCAGCCAAACTCAGTTTTCTGCGGCCTCGGGACTTTCCTGAATTGGGTCTGAAAACTGGTAACCAAGCAACCTAGATCTCTGATGTGGGGTCAGGCAGCTGTGGGGAGAGGCTTCCAGGGCAATTTTTAGGGCAAGCAGTTTTTCAGCAATGATCGCAAGCACCAAGGACACTGCCCTGAGCTCTCACAAAAGCAAGAGCCCGGAGTGCTTCAGATGTGGGAACCAGTGGGGAGCACAGGGCCTTTCCAGAAGCTGCAGGAGAGCAGAGGCTTGAGGAAGAGAAGCAGCCGTAGAGCACTCCACCCTGCATGGGCTGGGCCACCAGGGACCCACAGAGACTCACTAAGGAGCGCCTGGGACTGAGGCATCCTTGGAGGAGAGCTTGGGGAGCTCACTGACCCATAGTGACACTTCCTGTGCGGCCCCCCCACCCCCGCTACCCTGCTCCATGAGCTGGGGACTGTGCTCCGTGCCCAGGTCCCAGGAAGAAAGCTGGTCAACATTTGCAGTACAGGGGGAGGGGTGCTGTGGAGGAAGGGGAACAAAGATATCTAGATTAGACACGTGGAGGAGAAGAAGAACATTTCCACGCAGGTAGGGTGGTGTAGCTGAGCGGTAAACGATGCTAAGTTAGCTGAATCAGGAGAAGCAGGAGGAGACGAGAAAGAAGACATTAGACTCCTCAAAGTCTGGAGAACCAGATGTCACCCCAACCTGTTCTCCTAGCACTGCCTATTTAGAGGTCCCACATTCTGGGCACTCATTTTTCCCTCTTCGGGTTCCCATCCAGAGGACCTTCCATTGGCCAAGAGCACCAGTTCTCAACCAAGGGCAATTTGCCTCTCGTGCCCTCAGTATCTGGCAATGCCTGGACACATTTCTGGTTGCCCCAACCAGGGAAGGGGGTGCTATTGGCACCTAGTGGTAGAGGCCAGGGATGCGGCTGGCAGTGGATAGGACAGCCCCCTACAGCAAAGAATTATCTGGCCCAGCATGTCATAATGCTGGGATTGAAAGCTCCTGGACCAGCCCATCATTCCTCTTCTCCAGGGGGCCTTTCCTGCCTGCCCTTCCCACTCCCCACCACCTCGATACCCTCCCTCCTATGGGCTCTCTGCTCTTTCTACCTGTTGCTACTCTGAATGCCTACCCCTGTATCATGTCTCTTCCCTCGTGGACCGTAAGCTCCTTGAGGTCAGAAGCCATGCCTCAGGCATCATTTCTAACCTGGTCCTTAACATCTGCAAAATGCTTGAAGATTGGATATGTATATGACTATAAACTGAGAGGTTTTGCATTTGGAAAGCAGTGTTTAAAAAGTCAAAGAACTCTATCAGGGTCCCTAGACAAATCAGCAACAGAAGCCAGTCTATACCTCAAAGTCTGACAGTCCTGTGAGTTCCACTGAACGTTTGGCAGCCACCACAGGACTGGAGCACCTGGTGGGCCTGGACTCCATCTCCTGAGAGGCGTTCATTCATTCGAAAAACACTTATCAGTAGCAATAGCATCCTTGCTATCGCCATTACCTTCCAAGTACTGACTTTGTTTGCCAGGCACTGTACATGCATTCTCTCATTTCATTTCCCATTTTAGAGACCCGGAAGTCCAAGCAGTTAATAATACTCATTAAGGACCTATGCCACCTTGTGCGTGAGGCTGGGAGACTCCATTTGTCCTCTCACTTGCAGAAACACCATTTCATTAGCCTGCTGGTCTCTCTGGCGCCTCCCAGCCTGGTTCCCCTGAGTTTTCATCTGCCTCTTTCTGGAGTAGGACCAAGTCTCTTCCTGTAAGTGCAGCCGCAGGCAGCATCAGGAGCTCTCTCCAGGTAGAGGGAAGGAAGAGGAAGCCTTATATTTTCATGGTGCTGGGGAAGATGCATAGGGCATAGAGGTGCAGAACGGCTGGCATTTGTCTTCCAGGCTAGCAAGGCAGAAGAGGGGACAGGGGACAGCATGGAGAAATGCCAGTGACTGAGGCATTAGAATGTATGCTCCGCTGGGGCAAGAACTTTACTTTGTTCTCAGCTGTTTTCTCAGTGCTCGGACAGTGCCTGGCAGAGATGCGCGAGGCCAGGAAGTGAATAACTGAGTGAGTGACCGCATGGCAGCCCCTGTCTTTCCCTCCACTGAGGCCATCTTTCCAACATGTCTCTCCAGCAAGGTCATCCCTAACCCTTTGGCTGCACATGAGGCATCCACAGCCTCTTCCAACCTCCTAGCTGCACCCTTTCTCAGTGTCTGTCCCACCCCAGCCACACCGAGCCCCCTAGGGCTGCATGACCCTGCTCGGCCGCCGTGCACACGCTGGCTCCTCAGCCTGGAATGCTTTCTTCACCTTGTCCCTCTGGCCAGTCCATCAGCGCCTCTCTCTTAGGCCTTCCTTGGCAGCCCCAGGCAGATGCTTGCTCCTTCCACTGTGTGTTCCCATCTCACTTGGTTTAAGATCAAGTGAGAAAGACCGTTTAGTGAAAGAGATTATTTAGTATAGTGTCTAAGAACATCAATTCTGGAGCCAGTTGGCTTGGACATAGATCCTGGCTCTGACACATTCTGGCTGTGTGACCTTGGGCAAGTTACTTAACTTCTCTGTGCCTTTGTTTCCTCATCTGTAAAAGAGTAACAATAGTGGTACCTACCTTCTAAGGTTACTATGAGGATTAAAGGAGATTATCCACATAAGGGGTTGGAGCAGTGCCTGGTATATAGTCAATGGTAGGTAAGTGTTACTATTAATACTACTCATTCCTCATATAGTACTTGTTATAAGAAATTGCAATTTAAAAAAATCTCTGTTTGCTTGTGTACAGGGTCCCATGAATTAGCCTGAAGAGTGATGATCAGCTCCCAGACTTACAAGCAGGGCAAGATGAGAGTAAGCAGGGAGCAGTTAACAAGTACTACCGCTAATCAGCTGAAGGATAAGGGGGGCAGAACCTTGACAGTGTGGATGGCAAGACTGGGCAGCTTTGAGAGAGATTTGTGAAGTAGATTGACTCAGTGATCCAGAAGTTGTGAAAAATGAGGAGGAAGCAAGAACCAAATACGACGCCAGATTTCCAGATTGAGTGTTGGGGTTTGAAAGGGTCCAGTGAACAGCATCCCACTTCCCTCCCTGTTCATATTCAGGATTAGTGAAGGGGAAGAAAGGCGAGGAGGGGAGGATACAGGTGGGGCTCAGACAGAGATTAAAAAGCCACCATCATTACAGATACAGCTGTTTGGAAGGCCAGGCTTTGGAGTGGGGTCCAAGGTGCTTGCTGGTGTACTTGTACTCTCCTGCAGCCCTCCCTGTGGGTAAGGGTGGGCTTGAGCCTGCCTGGCTAAGCTCAGCACGTGGCAGAGAGTAGCATGTGCAGGGAGGTAAGTCCAGAAAGGGCTCTCTATGCCCAGTTCTCCCAAACTGACCCATCTGAGGAGTCCTTGCTCCAGCCCTTCGGAGGGGGGAGTGGGGAAAGGAGGGAGGGCAGAGATGATGCCCTGGTCCCGGGGTTCTCAGTCTCAGCATTACCGATGTGCTGGGCCAGACAATTCTTTGCTCACGTGGAGGCAGCAGTTGGAGCCTGCAGAGCTTGCCTGTCTCAGAGTGAGGAGCGGGAGGTTTGAAGTCATGATCAGACAGGTTTAGAAATGGCATTTTAGATTTGGAGCAGCAGTGTGCAGGGCCGCTAGGCTGGCCATGTTTCCAAACAGTGAGTGAGAGTATCACAGAGGGGACTGGACATCCTGGATGACCTCCAAAGTTCTTTCCTGGGCCTAAGTGTCTATGGGTCAGGTTTTTTCCCTAAATCATTTAAAATGCATTAGTGGACCTTGCTATTTAAAAGCTTCCTCCTGGGAATGTTGCCGTGAAGCAGTGATTCACTCCCTGGTCTGTCTTTGGTGGAAATCCAAATGATCATCTATTCTATCAGCTTGCAGCTACCAAGATAGATCTGCGCTGGGCTTTCCTGGAGCAGCCTGGTTGCAGGGGGTGCTGGGGCGGGGGGGTGAGCACCTGGAGGAGATGAAGAGGAAGAGAAACAGCCTGTCCAGGCTGAGCTGGTACCATGTCACATGTGGGTCCTATGTGGGCTCCTGAGGGGGCTTCCTGGTGGCTTAGACATTGAAGAATCTGCCTGCAATGCAGAGCACCCGGGTTCCGTCCCTGAGTTGGGAAGATCCTCTGGAGGAGGAAATGGCAACCCACTCCAGCATTTTTGCCTGGAGAATTCCATGGATAGAGGAGCCTGGCAAGCTTTAGTCCATAGGGCTGTGAATTCTACTTTCACTTTCAGACCTTACTTGATCAGTAGGACCTTTGTGGGTTTACGGAGCCCTGGGGCCAAGTGCCAGCTCTGGGAAGAAGGAGCCAGAAAGAAAGCCGGACTGGAGGTCCACTTTAATACCAAGGGCCAGCTCTACCCCAGACTGGCCGCCTACATCCACACATTCATTTGCTCACCCACCAAGCACCTGTGGAGCCCCTCCCCCTGCCAAATGCTATGCTGCTGCTGTTGCTGCTGCTAAGTCGCTTCAGTCGTGTCCAACTCTGTGCAACCCCATAGACGGCAGCCTACCAGGCTCCCCCGTCCCTGGGATTCTCCAGGCAAGAACACTGGAGTGGGTTGCCATTTCCTTCTCCAACTCGTGAAAGTGAAAAGTGAAAGTGAAGTCGCTCGACTCTTCGAGACCCCTTCAACTGCAGCCTACCAGGCTCCTCCGTCCATGGGATTTTTCAGGCAAGAGCACTGGAGTGGGGTACCATCGCCTTCTCTGAAATGCTATGCTAGGCACTGGATTTGCAGTTGACAACAAAAGACATGGTGTCTCAGCCCCCGCTGCTTGCTAGGCAGCATTTCTCCTTCTCCGGGACTCTTCTCTCCCCGCCTGCAAAAGGCTCTTTGGATATACATAGCTTCTCAGATGACTGGTGCATGATTGCCATTCCAAGAAAGTCTGTTCTTAGAGACCAGGGCACAAGGGAACATGACATCCCTGGGGCAAAGAGAGAGAAAGGGCCATTGTGCTCACCAAGTCTTATTACACGGACTGACCTCCGGAGACTGGCCTGCCCTGGACTTGCAGGACGCTCAGCACATTCACGCCAGGAACTGGGTGAGGTCTGTGTCTGTGTCCACCCTCCCAATTTGGGTGCGGAACAGTGTAGCTTTGGTCCTCTAAGGCAGAGGTTCCCAACCTTTTTGACACCAGGGACAGGTTTTGTGGAAGACAATTCTTCCATGGACAAGTGGTGGAGGGAGAGAAGGTTCAGGCAGTAATGGGAGCGATGGGGAGCAGCAGATGAAGCTTCACTGGAACGCCTGTCGCTCATCTCCAGCTGTGCAGCCCAGTTCCTAACAAGCCAGACTGTACCAGTCCATGGCTCCATGTTTGGAGAACCCTACTCTAAGGAGAGCCTCTAGGGACTTCCTACCTCCAATCCTGAGTGCAAGGAAGGCAAGGGCAGGGCTAGGCCTTCTGTGAGAAACACCAGCTGAGGCTGCTCCCAGGAACCCCGCAAGGCTCCTCTGTCCATCCAGGCAGGGAATCGGGTTCCTGGGCATGTTGCCTATCCCCAAGGAGGGTAGGGATGCCAATGCAAGTCTCACGAAGCGGGGAGGCTCTCCAGGTAGACGGAGCGGCAGTAAAGGCGGGAAGAAGTCCCCGCAGTCCCTTCCTCAGTCAACAGGACCTCTTAGCTCTGCAATGATTCCCATGACTTTGCCACTGTACTTATTGGGCGCAAAGATAAGAGTAACTGGAAACTACAGGAAGGGTCATCTTACACTCTCGATTCTTCTATGGCTAATTAAAGTAATATGTCAAAACATCCCTTGGAAGAGATCTTTAAGAATATGTTTGTTAAGTAAACAAGGTTTTACTAATTAATGACATGCTTGCCCACCCCTCCTTCAAGTTCCTTGCAGAGCTTCCCTGTGCCAAGAGGGCTGAGCAGGAAAGGGTGGCAAAGTCTTGGATGGAGTGGGGACAAATCCAGCCCGCTTGTCAGTTGGGGAGCTCTCAGCTTCTCCTCCGGATGTTGATCAGATTTCCTGGGCTGGAACCAATTCACAGGGCCCGGGGACTGGAGTTTTTCCAAGAAGCAAACGTTTTTCTTCTTACAAAGTCAACATGATTTCTTTCAAGGAAAATTTTTATGTTCTTTTAAAGTGTCTAGGCTTTTTGAAGGGCAGATCTTTGGACTTTTCTTTGAAGATAATGATCATGATAAAACTGTCATTTGCTGAGACCACCGCCCCCACCCCCACCCCCGCAGGCACTCACACAAGAGGCCTAGAGGGCAGGGGAATGATGCACCAAACTTGTACCATGAGTCAGTGGCATAGCCAGAAATAGAGCTTTCCAAACTCAATTCTTAATAATAGCAATATTAATAATAACCTCTTTAGAATTTTCTAAGTGTTTTCACAGCTCACACTGAACCTTCACAACAACTCTGGGGGGAGTCTGGGTAAGTCACTCTTAGGAGACAGCAGATCTGAGGCGCAGATGAGCTTTGCCACTCACTTGCTGCGTGATTCTGGTTGGTCTCTTCACCTCTGGACCTCAGGGTCCTCAGCGGTGAAGTGGGAGGGTTGGGTGAGAATACTGCTAAAATCCCTCAACCTCTAACATGCTGTGAGTCCATGCTGTGATGCTCTGGTCCAGGGTCTCTCCATCTTGGCACTAGTGACATTTTTAGGCCAGACAGTTCTTTGTCGGGGCCTGTCCTGTGCACTCTAAGATGGTTAACATCATCCCTGGCCTCTACCCCCTAGATGCCAACAGCACTGCCTGATCCAGCTGTCACAATCAAAAATGTCGACAGCCATTGCCACATGGGCACAGTAATCCCTCCGCTCACTGCCCAAGGACTTCAATAAGGTCAAGATCATGTGGTTCAGTGAAGAAAGGTCTTTTTCTCCAACCCCTTCACACTTTTCCATAGACTTTTCAAATACAACCTCCTCATCCTTTGCTAGCTTCTCATTTCTTAAATGCCCTCCATGGTCTAGGGGTGTCTAGTGTGATAATGAACCAATTGATTTCATGCTTTCTCCTAAGGAGAGTTCACAGGTTTATGTCCCCTAAGCAACCAGTTAGGCTCCCCAGAAATCCCTTGTAGAACCCTGGCTGGCCCAGAAGCCTGTATCTGCAGCCTGCAGGAGGCCCGGTGAGCATGGGTTTGTCAGCACTCTTAAATCACTGAGCTCCGAGGAAGCCTTCTCCTAGCACAAAGATCCTTCCTAGAATCAATAGCTCAGGGCCTTCCATCACACTCAGAATTATCCTGGGACCTGTAAAATTTCTTTTCCCCAAGCATGGCAGGACCCCCATATGAAAGCCCCAATGTGGGGGAAGGAAGACAGCAGCTCTGTCAAGGAGGTCTTGTCCACAGCCCAGATGTTGCAGTGAGCAGAGGCTGATGCGCAAACTTGGACGTTTGGTCTCTTTCACAGGGAAAAGGAAGACCCGGCGCAGTCCCCAGTGACCCTGTAATATTATCCCCTCCCATCCATTCTTCTTTATATCTCACCAAGGGCAGAGCCATGTTAAAGACTATCTTCCCTGATGCTCACTATCTTACCCTCATCACAGGCAGCCTCACCATTTTACAGAGGAGGAAACTGAGGCATGCAGAGGTTAAGCATTTGTCCAAGGTTCCTAAGCAGGAAGCGGGGAGTCACATTCTCAGCCTGCATCCTTCCCACTACTGAGCTGCCTTCCCAGCGAGAGCAGGTAATAAGGGTCACTCATCTAGTGGGACTCATGTAAGAGGCAACTTCTTGTTTCCTCAATGTCTAATGCCGCTTCCACATTCAAACAAAAATCTAGAGATCCCATGCTATCACTGTGTTTTATGTAATTATATTCCTCTGGCCTTATCCAAGAAAAATCCAAGCCTTGGGAATGCAGGCACAACTCTTCAGACAGAGCTGGGAGCAGGCACAAATCCCTAGTCCAGGCTCTCAGAACCCTGCTTTCAAGGAAGGGACTGTGGCTCTGTGGTCCACATTATCCTACCACCCACCTCCCCCACCTGAAGACAAAGACACAACTTGTCTGAGAGCCTGAAGGAGATGAGAAAACTCAAGCACCTTCCCTGGCAACAAGCATCCCTTGGGTGAGCCTTAGGGACAGAAGCAGATCTGCCTCTCGGAATCACTGGTTCCTCCTGAGGGTCACCGCCAAGTCTGCAGACACTCTGGGAGAAACTCCATGCACAGTGCAAAGGAGCAGGGCGGGGAGAGGATGCTGGAGGAGGGGGCAGCCCATAGGCCACTCAGCAAACCTCCTTCCCAGGGCCCAGCTCAGATGTCAACAGCCAGACTCAGAACAGAAACAGGGAAATGGAAATGGTAGTATCTTCCAGGTCACCCAAGAAACCCTCACATGAGGATTTTGCAAAAATAGAACATCCCACACTCTGACCTTGAGCTGGGAGCCGCAAGGATGGGGAAATGGGCAAATACTGGTTGGAAATGCTTCGCTTCACCCAGGATCCAACTACTGGAGGTCCCATAGGCAGCGGTGTGACTACGGGACAGAGAGACCCTACTCCAGCATTCCTGAGCAGAAGGAAGAGCCCTAGGCTTGGGTTCCAAGATCATCTCGAGGGGCTGGGCACTTCTGATTCCTAAGTCCATGGAGAGAAACCTGGAGTTACATTGTTTTTCCCTACATGACCACTTGGAATAACAAGACAAGATAATAGAGGAAGGCGAAAGAATAACTAGAAATTTCTATTACCTGTACATGTACATTACAAGAGCTTTATCTATTCCTTGTCTCCTCAGTCTGTATAACAGATTCAGAGGAAATTTTCCCCAAGCTACTAGATGTATTAATTTACCAATGTCTGTTCAGCCAGCAATTATGAACACTTATTTTTGCCTGGGAAACTGCATGGACAGAAGAGGCTGGCAGGCTATATACAGTCTGTGAGGCTGCAAAAGAGCTGGAGACAACTTAGCCACTACCCAACATCAACAACTGTGCAGAACACACATCAATCTCCATTGTAAAGAGGAAGCAGGTCATGGGAGTGGAGAGGGTTCTCAGTAGCAGAGTGGAAATCCTAGGACCCAGTCCTATCTCTTCCATCAGCCATGTGACCTTGGGAAAGATGCTTGCTTTGACTGGGCTTCAGTTTTCCCATCTGTAAGTTGTTTGCACGTGGGATGGCTTTGGAGTAGGTGCTCTTCAAGGTCCCTTTCTTCTAGCTCTAATATTCTGGGGGCTCTATGAGTACTGAACAAGTTCAAAGAACACACCAGCACCAAGCACAAAGGATAATTTCAGAGAGCAGGTGGGGCTCTGTTTCCTTGGAATGCTGTACCTGTATCTATCTCCTTGCACTTGAGATCACAGGACCACCTGAAGTCCAGGAAGTACGTAGTAGAAGGGTTCCAATCAAGAAGGTGACGGTTAAAGGCCTGAGCTTATTTAAAGCATTAAGTTACTATGGCCAGTGAAGGGCAAGAAGTAAGTCAGTGGTCCTGAGCTGGGTGCCTTTGGCGCCCCCTACTGGGCACCAAGGAGCTTGCTGGGCAGCTTCCATTGCCTAAGCAGGCAGCAAGATTGAGAACAGGACTGTCTGTCACAAGCTGTTTAATAGGCCTGCCTTCCTGGTCTGCAGTCCTGCTCTCTCAAGAATATATTTCACTTTCGAGAATTACATAGACCATTGGCCCACACATTCACAGGGCACTACTGTGCTGCGATAGGGCATCTTAACCAAACATCAAGGTGCAGAGTAATAAACATCAGGGTTCGGAATAGCAGGTGCAGCCCAAATGGAGAAAAGAGAAGAAAGAGCAACAAGCAGGTATTTCGCTGTACAAATCCCCAGTGGCGAGAAGGTCCTGGAAAATGCAGCAGAAAAATGTTGACTGCGGGCAGAAGACGGAGCTAGGTTTGGGGGTATGAGTCCAGAGCCCTGCTGAAAGATCTCCAGCTGACATAGCTGCCCCAGGAGTTCAAAACCCTCATCCACGTTTGGGGATGAGGTACAAGAGACAGCCCCAACTGAGCAGCCCACTTTTGACCTTCTCCAGAGACCATTAGTACCCAATGTAAACCAGAATATTCTACTTGTGGTCCACTGTGCCAGCATGTAGACCTTAACCTCCCTTTGTTGCCTCTTAAATGGACTTTAGGACCTGCTGCCAATAACATGTTCTTAAGTCAGATGGAGAGCAAATGCTTCCTCAAGGGCCATATTGGAACAACCGCCATATTCCCACTTTTCCATTCGCCATCTCTCCTCTCTTGTGGCTGAGAGAGAGGTGCAGGGTGACTCTGAATTTGCTCCAATTCAGTCTTGGATAGCTGCAGCCCAAGTCATCAGGGTCAAAAAATCTCCCTCCTGTAGCGTTTCTCTTCCCACGAGACTTCTCCCCTGATTCAAGACAGCACTACAGACTTGTTCCCTATCCCTGGAACCTGCTTCCTTTCCTTTTTGACCTGGCTTCACTTGGGAAATCCTGCATCCATCCCAGAAGACACTCCAAGTGTGACTGAAGAAAATGTCTTGCCTGGAGGGCTGAAGCACCTCCTGGGACACAGAGTAGCCACACTAGGTGTACCCCATAGCACCACCAGCAGCAATATTCATTAGTCATTCCCCGAGGAAGAAAAGTGACCCTCCCACCCCAACCCCAGGCACATTTCACCGCCACTCTGGTAGGCTCCTATCCAGGGCTGGGATGACTTTGGATTCTTGAGTTGGTTTCTGCAGAAAGGGGACTAACCAGGACTCTCAACTACTATGCTGCGAAAAAGCCCGCTGCATTGCTGGGCATGCCCCCAACCTCGGCCTCCTGCCCCTTCAAAGCCTCCATGTGCCTCCCCCCGACCCCCTCACTGGGCCGAGGAGGACCCCCGGTCCCCCTGGAATGCCTGAAGCTGGTGTGTCTAAGATTGGATGAAAGCAAGCAGACCACACCTCGGTCCAGCAAAGGCAGCTGACAGCTAAGCCGCGCGGAGCTGGCTCCCGGAGCTCTCTGCCACCCAGCGCTGTGCTCAGGAGCTCGGATTCCCGAGGCGTGGGGGTGGGGGGGTGGTGGGGGGGGGCGGGTGCGGGGAAGCGCTAGCCTCCCCCAGGGCTTTTCCCCACCCTGGAAGCGTAAACAGCCGGCCGAGACCAGTAGCTTCCCCGGCCCGGAGCTGAGCCTGGTTCGCTGGGTGACCCCCCAATACCCCACGCACATCCTTCCTCACCTGCTCCGCCCCCTCCCAGCTCCGCCGCCCCCTCCCCAAACAGCTGACCTCCAGGGCGCCCCCAACACTTTCTCTGCCAGCTGTGAGAGCTGTAGCCCCCACACCTCAGCTCCCACCTCTCCTCCACCTCCGGCCCGGCGCCCGCCTCTCCCCACAGCCCGCGGGAGGCTCTGCGCGCCAGTCGAGTCCTGCGCCTCTTGGCAAGTTGGAAACCAAGCCGCCGCCGCCGCCGCCTTAGCGGTTTCGGTCTTCCCTGCCAGCACCCCAGCCAACGCTGCAGGAGGATCGGGAGGGCGCAAAGGGCGGGAGAAACTTTCTCTGCCTGAGGGGTTGGGGTCACTGGAGCGAGTACTCACCCGGGGGTCCGCGCTCGCAGCCATCCTCGGGCTCTCTCAGCCCCGCCGCCTGGGGGCGTCGGAGAGCCGGAGCTCGCTGCCGCCTCTGCCGCCGCCGCCGCCGCCGCCGCCGCCTTCCAGCTCGGAGCCCCGGTCCCGGGCTGGCCTCGAGCCTCCCGCCCCGACGCCGCTCGCTCGCTTTATACAACTCCACTCGAGCGCGCCGGGGCTTATGTAAAGGCTGGCGGAGGCCCGCAGCCAATGGCGCTGCAGCTGGAGCTGGGGGCCCGGGGTGGCGCGGCCAATCGCAGTCCGGAGAGCCCCGGGAGCCGGGGAGGGGAGGGGGCGCCTCCTCACGCTGATTTAGGAGCGGGGATTGCGGTGGCAGCCGCCGGCAGCCGGGCCGGCCCGGCGCGGCGAGGCGGACGCTGGGGTGGGCGGCGGCGCAGGCGGCGGCTAGGGCGGGTGCCCCCCGCGCCTCGCCGCTGCGTCGCGTAACCTTCAGGAGGCAGCCGGGCCTGGCGATGGGGGCGAGGGCGTCTGGCGGGGCGCTGGGGGCCCGGGGCCGGCGGGAAGCAGGGGTCCCCCGGGAGGAAGTGCTGGGAAGGAAGGCAGGGGGGAGGGGAGGGCAGCGAGCCCCAGGGCCCCGCGGCCACCCCTGTGTGCAGTGTCGAGGGTGGCGGCAGGGGCAGTGGCGTGCCTTCCCGATTCCCCAGATAGCGATCTGGCGTCGCCGGGCCGGGCCGGAGCGGCAGCGCGAGCAGCGCTGATGGCGAGATTTCGCGCTGCGGAGCGAGCGCCGAGCCGATCTTTATCCGGCCTGGGGACGTGTCCGAGCGCCTCCCAGGGACTGCTCAGTATGGAGAGCGGAGCTTCGCGACGGTCTCAGAGGGCGGGGAGCGGGCGAGCACAGCCCCGAGATCAGGCGCGGCGGAGGCGGCCGTGGGGAGCCTCTCCCCCCACCTCCCCAGTCCTCCGCGTCCCGCTGGCCCCGCTGGCGGTGTCCCCATCCCATCCCGCCTAGTCCCCGCCCGCCCTGGGCCAGGGCTGCGCTCGGCCCACCTGCTCTGGTCAAGCGGGTTCTTCCAGCTTCCCTCACCGCTTTGCTCACAGGTACTGCTTCCCCACTCAAACCCCAGCCCACTTCGGTGGGCAGGATAGTCTGAGCCTCTCAGGACCGGATGTAGTGGGGGCTAAGGTTGGGAAGAACGCCCTTGATCGGCAGTGCGCAAAGTCCTCGCGTGCTGGACTGGAAAGAGACCTGAAGTCTGGCGCCTAGAATAGAGCCTGACACACAATAGGTGCCAGGAAGGATTTACCTAGTAAGTATTTACTGAATAAACCTTGAACCGAATAAGGACTTTGAGTTTCTGAGAGCTGGGGAACCAGACTTGGGAAGAGAAAGACCTGGAATAAGCCATCTGAGGAGGAGGGAGCTAGGACTGTTTTCTCGTCTATTGATGCCTTTATGACCATCACCCTGCCTTCTGGGCCCTTGACTCCAAATGTCTGCTTTCCTGGAAGGCCCCTCCAGCCCCAGACCCAGGTGTCCCCAGATTTTGAGCAGAACCTTCAGAGGCTACTTTGGGTCCTGCTTTCAGGAGGCTGTGACCCTCCTGTGGAAAGAAGTAGGAAAGGATAGGCAATCTTTCTAGCCCTGGGGGTCCCGGATCTAGCTCAGTTTCTTAACTTGTTGAGGGTGGTGGATGGTTTTGAGAATCTGATGAAAACCGTTGAATCCTTTCTCTAGAAAAGCATACACATTTACACACACACACACACACACGTTAAGTATAATTTCAGGATCATTGGGGACTCTCTTGGGGCTCTACCCAGTATCAACATCCTGTTTCTCTACGGGTCTAGGATAGTGGTTTATAATCACCTTCCTCTTGGGGAATCACAGAACTCCTTTGAGTCTTTCAAGTGTATGATTAATGGGATGAGTCTGTGTCTCAGAAAAATGCTCAATCACATACATACATGTTAACATGCAATGTTAGGGCGTTCATGGATCCTTAAAAGCAGATTTGGAACCTTCGCCAAAGAGCAAATAGACTTTTGCCCTGTGGGTACCCGTGATCCCCAGTCCTCTCCACAAGGAGTCTGGGGAACTCTGTACCCTGCTGCCCCATGCCACCACCCTGTTTTGAGGGCATCTGAGTCATGTGGTGATGGCCCCGGCTCCACACTTGTCTCTGCATCTTGGTCCCCACCACCCTCTCAGTGCAGAAATAAGTTGCAGGTTGTCATGTTCTGTATGATCTGTGAGCCTTCCTTAGCCAGAAACTCCAACTCTGGGAGACAGCAAGTGACCGGTAATTCACCAGTTTCACTCAACCCCAAGCTTCTGAGCACACCTTTGCTGGGTTTTGTTCTCACCTCTCTCTCTCTGCTGGTGAAGCTGTGAGCAGCAGCCCCAGTTGTGGAACCTCCCCTCACCTAAACCCACCAGATTTTGTAACCAGTGCCGTAATTATCAGATATTAGCCTTCCAGATGTGAACAGGCTATGTACACAAAGCAGCTCTACAATGACCTCACGCTTTCCTGCAGCTCGCCACATAAGGGTTCAGTGGACCAGAAGTGCCGGGGAGGGACAGAGAAATGCAGGAAATGAAGGAGACAGTCTCTCCAGGAAGTTCTCTAGGCGATGCATTTGGTTTCTGCACTTAAACCGGTGAAGGTTCAACCAGTGGGCCGTTCTGCTCCTTTCATTTCTAATTCTGCTAATGTCCTCCGTGTCTGTTCAGTCATTTCATGTCTTTGTCCACTTGAAGCTTCAGCCCTGCCCTGCCTGACTCACTGTAGACATCTTGCCCTCACAAATTTCCCAGACACATCCTGCTTTCTCAGGGACATGCCCGTTTATGGACTGAACTGTGTCCCCTCCAAATTCATCTGTTGAAGACTTAACTTCCCCTGTGACTGTGTTTGGAGATAGGGCCTCTAAAGAGATAGTTAAGGTTAAATGAGGTCAAAAGGGTGGGACCCTAATCCTTAGGATTGGTGGCCTTAAAAGAAAAGAAAGACACTGGAGCTCTCCCTTCCCCCTCGGGGTAGGCACAGAAGAAAGGTCATTTTAGGACACAGACCAAGGTGGCCATTTGCAAGCTAAGGAGGGAGGCCTGCGAAGAAACCAAACCTGCTGGTGCCTCAATCTGGGACTTCCAGCCTCCTACTGTAAGAAAATGAAATTCAGTTGTTTAAGCCACCTGATCCATGGTATGTTGTTATGACAGCCTGAGCAGATAACACACACACACGTTTTCAACATGCTTCTTACTCCCATCCAGCTTTCTCAGTCTCCTCCCAACACATTGACTCTCTCTGTACTATCCCTGTAGATTTTGCCCTTTCTTACCCGGGACACTTGCCTAAAATGTTTTCTCATCTTTTGGCACCCAAATTAAGCCTCACCTCCCACACCAGCTTCCAAAACTGCTCTGGCCTGTGCTGGAGCTTTGCCTTTTCAGCCCTCCTGCAGGTCTGCAACATCTTAGCACTCTATTGTACACATTGTCCTGTGTTCTCTCTAATTGCTTCTTACCCAAAAAGCATAGCCTTCCTCTCAGAATGGAAACCTCTTTAAGTCCAGAGTTTGTACCTTGTACTCAGCTACCACATAGAACCCGGAGTGAAAGTGGACATAGAGTAAACACAGTTTGTTGATTAATTTATTCTAATGAAACATGTTTATGTTTCAAAAACCTAGACAGACAGCATATTAAAAAGCAGAGACATTACTTTGCCAACAAAGGTCTGTCTAGTCAAACCTATTGTTTTTCCAGTAGTCATGTATGGATGTGAGAGTTGGATCATAAAGAAGTCTGAGCACTGACGAATTGATGCTTTTGAACTGTGGTGTTGGAGAAGACTCTTGAGAATCCCTTGGAATGCAAGGAGATCAAACCAGTCAATCCTAAAGGAAATCAACCCTGAATATTTACTGGAAGGACTGATGCTGAAGCTGAAGTTCCAATACTTTGGCCACCTGATGCAAAAGGCTGACTCATTGGAAAAGACCCTGATGCTGGGAAAGATTGAAGGCAGGAGGAGAAGGGGACGGCAGAGGATGAGATGGTTGGCTGGCATCACCGACTCGATGGACATGAGTTTGATCAAGAGCCAGGAGATGGTGAAAGACAGGGAAGCCTGGTGTGCTGCACTCCATGGGGTGGCAAAGAGTCAGACAAGACCAAGTGACTGAAAAACAACAGTGTTTCAAAAAAAATGCTAGAAAAGTTTCACAGCACTTCGTTTTCTGAAAGCTCAAGACATCTGGGGTGTGTCTTCTCAGTCATCTTGAGAGACCGTTGGAGCAGAGGCTGTCATGAACCAACTCTTTCCTCTGGTTCAGGATCAGAGGGTCACACAAGTTATAAGTCAGAGAGCTGTGCAGTCAGGGGTCCACCACAGCCTTCCCCTTTACTGTCCTCCTCTCTGCATCGTACCCTCAGCCAGCCCCTCAGACTACCAAGCCACTCCACCACAGTGTGGCAAAGCCTCAAAGTGCCCAGGCTGCCTGGGTGCAGATTAACATTATGAACGGTCATCTATATCCGTCATCGCTCCCAGGCTCCCCCGATCCTAAGGGGCTCTGACTTTCCTTACTAAACTCTAGGACTTCATCATGCCCTCCGTTATTTGGTCTCTCTTTCCCAGGTCTACCGTCTCTACCTGGAGAAGTTTGCTTGTAGCGTATGCTGCCGTTTTAAGCTGCTCTGAACTAGCTCTCTGGCCATCTGGAAGTCCATCGTGGTTTGTGGTTTCTCTTCAAGAGCTTCTGTCATCTTCACCCCTACTTGCTTCCCTTCAAACGTTGCTTCTGTGCCTCTGCCGTGTATATGTCACTGTTAACACAAATCTGTCTGAAACTCACCACAACCCAATACGGCTTGGTTTGAGAAGGGGTCATTTCCTCACACTCCCTTAAATCTCTCACTTCTTTCCTAGTTCATGGTTTCTCTTCTGCTGCTGCTTTCCCACTTCCTTCCAACGCATTCATTTCTTTGGGGACAATCGAGCCTAAAATACCATTCCACAGTCTCCTACCTCCAATTCCGAATTTCCAAATCTCTGAAAATCAAAACATAGGTTTTTGGTTTTCCACGGGTTTGATGCCGAATTTCATCTGGCAACAAAACCGGACAAACTGATGAGAACCCATTTTATCTTCACACCCACTTAGTGTGATCATTCATATATTTTACTGCAGAAATAGCAATGTGGCCAATTATAAGATGCTGCTCGCAATCTCACGGGGCATGTTCAGCATATTTGGTAACTTTCTGAATTCTAAAGCACCTGTGGCTTCAAAGGCTTCAGATGAGATCTGTTGGAACAGGAGCATCTTTAAGAGCTGAGGTTCCCTGGCCTTTCCTCACCATCTGGAGAATGAGAAGACAGCCTAGTGGATCCGAGCGGGTCACAGGGAAGCCAGGGCTAGCAACTCTTCTCGTTAGGAGACAGAATCCCTGTTTGGAAACTGCAGGGTCCATTACTTCTGATTACTCCACCCTGACTTAATTAACCAGGGTTTGTTGAGAAGTCCCCTCCATCACCCCCTATCTCTGCACCTCTTGGTTCTTCCTCAATTTGTCCTAAAACTCCACCCACATCTTGACACCAAATTCCATTAAAGATAGAATGGACTTCTCACAGGTTCAGCTTCAGAGTCCAGAGCTATTGTTATGACCTGCCAGATGCAAAGGTAAAATAAGGATAATAAAACTCATTATAGGCTTTTATAAGGAACACAGGAGATAATGTATGGACAGCACTCAGCAGAGGGCCTGTGCATAGTTAGCGCTCCATAAATGATGCTCCTGTCATCCTTCTCTTCTCTTTCCTCCAATCTCTGTGCCCAACCTGTCACTTCCACCTGCCTGTCCTTCCTTTGAAATGCCACTCACTTTCCTCTCTCTCACTTCACTCCCAGACCTTTAGCATCTTGCATTTGTATTCCTGTAATGGCAGATCTGTAGGTCTTCCTAACCTTCATTTTCTTCTCACCCAAGCTATAGTAAGAGTTTCATTTGTGTAGCACTTCACAGAAGCAAAAAAAGGTGGTGCTAGTGGAAAAGAACCCGCCCGCCAATGCAGGAGACGCAAAAGATGTGGATGTGATCCCTGGGTCAGGAAGATCCCCTGGAGGAGGGCATGGCAACTCACTCCAGTATTCATGCTTGGAGAACCCCCATGGACAGAGGAGCCTGGTGGGCTACAGTCCATGGAGTTGCAAAGAGTCAGACGTGACTGAGAACATACACAGCATTTACCTCTGAGGTAGACACGTAAGCAAAGGCTCGGAGAGGTGAAGCGCTTGCCCAACATGGCACAGCTAATGAAAGGCAGAGCTGGGATGCGAATTTAAATCTCTTGAGCATGGCCCACTGTCCACAGAGTCAAGTAAGTAATTGCTTCTTTCATGGTGTTATTCTTGAGAATAAAGACCTGGTTTTATATTTCCCATAAACATCTCTAGGTTCTGGCCCACAAGAGGCTTTCGACCAGAATCAGCTGATTTCTTTCCTCCAAGGCCCCACAGCAGTACATGGCCACCCTCGGCTCAGCCCTGCCTCATCGGTAGCAGGGTGCACACTGCTTCTGCACCACTCTGCTCCCATCTCCGAGCCAGGGCCCCGGGCTTGACCCAGGGCTGACCACACGGCAGATGAGCGTTGACCAGAGCAAAGCCCACATTCCACGCTCTGGCGAGCAATGAGAAAATCAGGAGGAATTAGGGTTGTTTAAGTGTAGCTCAGATCAGTAGAGAATAAAAGCAACTCCAGGCTCATTGCAAGAGGAAGGAATTGAGATTTCATGAAAAGAAGGCTTCTCTGTGAGAGTTGTGAGATGTTAGAACCAGATTCCTGCAGAGGTTGTAGAAACTGCTCCCCTGGAGGTCTTTAAGAGCTGGAACACAATTCGCTTTCCAGCGAGAGGTGGATATGACAGCTGCGAGGGTAGGGCTGGGCCCCAGGCTGCCGGAGGAGGGTTTAGGACGTCTCTCTTGGGAGGCAGGCAAGAGCTCAAAGGCACTACCAGCGGCTGGGCCAGGGAGGGGAGGGCAGGCTCCGTGGAGGCCAGGTCAGAAGGTCAGGCAGCAGGAACTGCAGTGACAGGAGGTAGAGATCTGAGGGAGAGCCCACAGGCTGTTTGTTGTCTGATCTGCCCAATTACTGCCTGCTGGCTGGGGCTAGTGAGCAGGGCAGCCTGCAGGGAACTGGCTCCCTCTGGACCCTGAGGGACCCACTGGACCCCACAGGGGCAAAGATCATGGGTTCTATCTAAGTAAAGCAGAGTGCAGAGGCTGGCCCACTGAAATATTAAATACAACTAAAACTGGACTCTTTTACTGTGCTTCTTAAACAGGGCTGTTTGGGGAATATTTCAGAACCACAAATTACCCCAGATAAAAGCACCTCATCTTCCTGGACTATCCAGTTTTGCTAGAAGATGTACTAAGGGGCAGGGGCAGGAGGAAGGGCTGACCCAGGGCTTGGGTCATGCAAGGTAGGTAATTTCACCGGTAAGAAATTGAAAATACAGTTTTCCTTTTTGATACATTTGGGTATATCATGGAGTCCAGTGCAAAACTACATGCACATTTTATACAAAAGACCTTTCAGGCTTTTGGTTGGGTGAGATCCCTGAGCCCTGGGGTAGGGTGTGTGATAACCCTGGCCTCTGCTTTTACAGTTCCTCAGTAGAACAGTTTGACTGGGGCTTCTCTAGTATTTACAGTGTCTCAGACACTATCTCATCGGGATATTCAACAAGCATTTAAGCACTTTCTGGGGGCCAGGCATTATGCCCTTTATG
The DNA here is from genome assembly GCF_014754425.2 of Oryx dammah. Taxonomy (NCBI): domain Eukaryota; kingdom Metazoa; phylum Chordata; class Mammalia; order Artiodactyla; family Bovidae; genus Oryx; species Oryx dammah. The sequence continues at coordinate 18,445,282 of NW_024070198.1, forward strand.
ACAAAGAGTGTGTTTATATTTTCTTTGTAGTGGACTTGAGGAAACAGGAAAGATGGAATGATCCCTCCCCACCCCCAACAATTCTGCAGTAAAGCAGGGCTGGGTATGTGGGTGCTCCTTTGGGGCGGCCATGCCTGTCCCAGTGCCTGAGCCTTCCCTGGGACTCTCATTCCTCCTCACACCCATTCCCCGCCATTAAACAGTTGCACAGCACTCACCACCGTGTGCCCCCTCCTAAGAGCCTTCCAGGCAGGCAAGGGTCTGACACATTGCGCACACATTTACAGATAAGAACATTAGCACAGAGTCACCAGTGTCCCCAGGTCACAGGCAGAGCATACAGTTTCCAGGGTGGGTTGGAGGAGTTCAGGCTCGGTGTATAGCCCAGGGGGATCTGGGATGTGATCAGTTCCCCATGTGGCCCAGGATGGATGGGCCACCAGCAAGCATTTATCCAGAGCTTGTTAGGTGTGGGCTCTGGGTTAGGCCAGGGGAGGAACAAAGATGAATAAGACCTTCTCTGCCTTCAAGGAGCTTATAGTACACTGGGGACTGCTGCCCAACTGGTGCAGAAAGAGACAGGGAACAGGAACTGTGCCCGGAGACATGCCCCTCCTCCTGCATCCTGCAAGGTCCGCCTTCTGCAAGGTCCGCCTTCTGCCTGGGAAATGTGGGCAGGAGATAGTTCCCTTGGTCACTGAGCTTGGTCACTGAGCACCTTCTCTCCCCATCTCCAGGTAGAGTTCGCCCCTCTCTCTGCTTCCTCATGGTCCTCTGGGAACTCATCTTTCTCTGACAGATACTCCTCTTTCTCTGCAGTCCCCAGCAGTTACCACAACCAAAGCCACTTCAGCCTGTGTGTTCATAAGCTGGTCTGCCTAGACAATGCTTTACAAATGATAATAGTTCACACTGAGGCTGTGCTTAAATGTGCTGGGCACTGTTCATGTGCTCTGACTGTTTTAATCATCCCAACAAGTCTGTGATTCTATTACTAGGCCCATTTTATAGATGAAAAGCTGAGGATAAGTAAACAGCAAGTTTTACTGGGACTATCACTCAAGCACACTTTAGATAGCCTCTAGCCCCTCCACACCCAATACTTCCCTTGGGCCTCACAATGATACTGTGTGGTAGGTAGATGGGGAAATTTGAGGCCCAGAAGGGTCAATGCATTGCCAATCTTGATTGCTCTGTAGGTAGACTAGAATTGAGGTCTTAACCAGGTTTTCATTTCATTTTGTTGCTGAAATCAGAAAATATTCCTTGTGCGTTTCCAGTAACTGTGTACCCCACAAGTTTTTGGAGGATTGTGCCTTGCACTTTTGTATTGGGTGAAAACAAGGAAGAAAGTCATGACCAGGCACTGGTGCAGCTAGAAAGGCTTGAAATACTGCCACCTGGTGGCTTTCTCAGTGGTGGCAGCTGAAACTGGGCCCAGGGCGGGTGAGCCATGACCTTGGATGTCCATGATAAGAAGTTGGACCTTACTGACCACTGTGGATGCCAGGTGCTCTGCTAGGCCCTTTCAATGGTGCCTCTCGTTTATTCCTCACATTAACCATGTGAGGTTGGCCCTATTATCATCCCCATTTCAAAGATGAGGAAGCTGAGGCTCAGAGGTTAGTTAGGTCATCTGCACAAGGTCACACTGCTGGTAAATCTCAAAGCTGAGATTCAAGGTCCCATTTGTCTGCCCTCCAGGAGCCATGCCTGCTTACTCACTCCTTATCCTGCCTCCCCATGCCTATGCCTTCAGGCCACTGCCACCTCTCTTATCTCAACCCACAGCCCTGGCTCCTTGGGCTGCAGCTACTCTGACCTTGTCTGTTTTTTGAGCTCATCCTCACACAGGGTGTTTGCACTTGTGTGCCTGTTTGCCTGAAATGCTCTCTCAGGTTTACCAATCACAGGCTACTCATCATACAGGTCTGCGCTTATAGAAGTCACCTTTTGGAAGATGCTATTCCAGCCACCCAGCCAAGGTGCCCCTACTCAATCCCAGTTCCTCAATGTTTCATTAACTTACTGCGTTGCCTTCTTAGGGCTTCGTGCACGCTGAGATCATCCTATTTTTCGGTTCAAGTGCCCGTTTGTGTCTATATCTGCCACCAAGAACATCAGTTCTGCAGTGGCAGGAAACACTGCACCCCCAGTGCCTAGTGTGGTGCTTGGGAAGTAATTGCTCCATAAATATTCACTGGATGAATGATTGGAAGGAAGCAGGGGAGAGAAGGCCTTTTGATTGGTCTTTTATGCATTTCACACAGAGGTGTTCTCATCCCTCCTATGGCTTTCTGTCATCCTTGCCCCTTCTTTTTTTGAATCCCTGCCCCATGCAACCAGGACCAGAAGCGAACTGAGGCTGGAGCTAGGACTTGGCTTAACTTGACAGATAGGTGGTAAAATATTAGATGCAGTAAAAATAAGATGGCTTGCATTTCTAGTCCTCAGCATTTGATATAGTTAAAGTGTCTGTATATATATTTTTTGGTAGTCGTTGTTGTTAATTCTTGTTAATTAGCTTGCACCTTATAGATATTGCTCTTGGTCATTTAAAAAGAGGCTTAATTGGTCATTCAGGCCTGGAACCTATTCTGTTTTCCAACTTTATTACTTCCTCCACCACATTCACAACCTGGGAAGGTAGATTAGCATCTCGGGATTATAAACTGCCAGCTCTCACTCACCCACACTTGGATGTGCTCCAGAAAACAGACTCCAGTTTCTGAACTTGAATTTAGAGTCCTGCACTTGCCCAGATCCAGGCCCAGTTCTTAGGGTCCATCAAAAACATGAGTGGAGTACTAAGGCTTATACAGATAAGCTTATGGCCAGAGGCATGAGGGACCTCAGAAAGGAAAAACCATGGTGGATCAGAGCTTCACATTACATCACACGTTACATCAGAGCTTCACTGATATAATTTCAGAGAATGAGGAAAGCCACAATTCCAATTAAGTGAAACCCGGAGGATTGAGCTCTGAGTTGGCAGCCCTGCGATGGTGACTGAGGACAGGGCGATTCTGGGGGTGGGTATGGACTAGGAGAGGGCAGACTGACCCTCCTCTGGGCCTGCCTATGTCTCTCTGTACATCCTTCATCTGGAAAAATAAAACGGAGCTGGCCGGGCTGTCAGATCCTGCAGCTCTGATGTTCTAGGTCCTTACTGGGGTGGGGGTGGGGCAGAAGAAAGGACTGGAGGAAAGGAAGCCGGTGTTGACTGAACTCCTGTTGCACACTGGGCACCAAACAGGGCACGGTGACACCGGCAGCCCCATAATGATGGTAATTGTTTTGTGGATGGAAAGGAAAAAAAGGAGAGGTTGAGTGAAATGTCCCAAGTCACGTAGCTGGAAGGTGATGGGGCTTTGCCACAAGGCATCTGGCACTTAGAAACTGTCTCCACCCAATCCTCCAGGACATCTAATTCCTAGAAGTAGCACTTGCCTCCTAAGGAGCTCTGCTCTGGTCTGCGTGGGGACCGGGGAAAGGCAGAGCGCAGCTGGCGTTGCCGGCTTTCTGGGTTTATTTCAATACTGTTCTTGGCTCTTAATTAGGCAGCTCAGGGGTGAAAAGCTAACGTGGATGTAAGTAATGAGCAGGAGACCCGGTGTCACAGGCCGACCCTGGATGCAGGACAGAGTGACTCTGTAATTATGCCAGCCAGTGTTTACCAAGGGTCTCTTGTGTGTCGGGTCTGAAAACAACAGTCACAGCAACAACAATAAAAACAGCACTACCAACAATAACAACAGCCGTGGCAACAGCAGCAGCAGCAGCAGCAGTGGAGGGTTCACGATGCACAGGCAGGGTAATGTACTTAGCAGCACGTTTGCTGTAAGAGGAGTGAGTGAGCTCCTCTTTTTCTCTTTTCGGCTCCACCACGTGACGTGCAGGATGGAACCAATGCCCCCTGCAGTGGGAGCACAGGTTCTTAACCGTTAGGTCACCAGGGAAGTCCCAGGATGTCTCCTCTTTTTTTGCTGGTTGAGGAGATTGGTTCTCAATGTCTGAGAAGTGAAACAAGTACCCCAACCCTGGACCCTCAGAATTGTTGTCTTTCTGTTTCTAGATGGTGTAGAAGGTGTTAAGTCACCGAGAAGGCCATGAGTATGTGTTTTCTGAATGAAACATGGGGGCACATGCTCTGATATACTGATTAGTGATGGAGCAGGCTCTTTGAAAACTCCAGGGGCAGTTGGTATCAGCACAATCACCTATCTCTCAGCGGCCCCTCTGTTCCATGTCCCCCGAACCATTCTCCGGCCCCAAAGCCTCCCTCATGGGCTCATCACTCTAGGCTCCTTGCCCCACAGTACCTTATGCTCCAAAATTATGACTGCTTTAAACATACAGCCATTTTCAGGCTAAGCATTTCCCCGTTGTTGGAGGAGGGGAACTGGAATATGAATATTGATGTAATTTATACTAAGTTGTGAGTGACTACCAACCTGCCCATTACTGGCTGGTGAACATCTTTTAAAGAGGAGCTGGTTATTCACCAGACAGCTCTCCCTGACAGGATTCTAGCTGTGTGACACTGTAGGTTCTTCAGGGGCAGGCTAGTGGGGAGAGAGATCGCCCTCCCTAAGGGACTATTTCCTGAGAGGAGATAGGGGCTTTATCCCCCCTTTCTGATTTCAGACAGCGTACATCGGCACAGGGAGAGGTCTGAGAAAACCCTAAAGACACAGCACATGTATTATCGGCATGCCTCACCTTTTGAGACCCTTTCTTCAATGAGAAACCCTTTTAATAAGGCTGTAATTTCGTTACAGAATTTTATAATTAAATATCCTTAAAAGAAATGAGGTTGCAGGTCCCTATCTCTCAATTTATCACAGACTTAATGCCCCACTTTACACAGTGTTTAATCAAGAATGTATCCCCACTGTAACTCTGTGCAGGCCTTAGAGATATGAAGTGCTCTGAATTTATCATGAAGGTTGCTCTCTGTTCTTGAGATGTTGTTTTGTTTACCAAGTAAAATAAATGGTGGTTTCGTAGTCAGAAATAACAAGCTCTCCTTCATTTCTGCCTTCATCCCAGTCCCACGGGCTTCTTCTCTCATCCTCAGAGGTAAATCCAATCGACAGCTCTCCAGAGGAAAGGTTTTCAGAATTGGCAGCTTCTTTTAAGGAGCAAGCGTTCTCCCCCTGCTGGTTGAGGGCAGCCAGTACACGAGTATGCTGCAAAATCACAACATGTTTGGACGTCCTTCAAACTATAATATGAACACTTACTGTGTGCTACATGCAGCGCTAAGGGATGTTAAGATGAGAAGCACCCTGGCTTCCCTGGTGGCCCAGGGACTAAGAATCCGCCTTGTAATGCAGGGAACACCAGTTTGATCCCTGGACCTGGAAGATCCCACATGCCATGGGGCAGCTAAGCCCGTGTGCCACTACTGAGGCTGTATTCCAGAGCCCTTGAGCTGAAACTTCTGAGCCCACACGCCCTAGAGCCATGCTTTGCAACCAGAGAAGCCACCACAATGAGAAGCCTGCATACGGCAACTAGAGAGTAGACCCTGCTAGCCACAGCTAGAGAAAGCCCGCGTGCAGCAACGAAGACCCAGTACTGCCAAAATAAATACATATTTTTTTTAAAACTGAGAAGGACAAGGCCCTTGTTCTCAAAGAGCTTGGAGTCTAGGCAGAGAGACAAAATGTGCATATATACCCAATACAGAAAACAAAGTGTTAGCATCTGTTAATTGCAGGGTCATTGAGAAGGGAGAAATTACTCTGTCCACAGATATAAAGGAGGCTTCATGGTGGTGGTAACATTTTGCTTGCATCCTGAAAAAGCACTGGGATTTCAGAAAGTAAGAGGGAGAGAAGGTCAACGTATGGAGTCCTAGAAGTTAGGCGTGAAGGATACCCAAAAAATCATGGACTATAATCCTCTCGTTTTACGAGAGGAACAAAGAGCTCAGAGAGTCCAGATGCCTCAGATATAAGAGGTGGAACAGAGACTAGAACCCATATCATTTCATTCCAACTCTAAGCTCACCAAGCATTCCAGGCAGAGAGAGGAATGAAAGATGGGTTAGGAAGTGCCGGCTACATCAGGGAATGGAGAATAGAGTCTGGGTCTCAGTCACAAGAAATTCAGTCTCATTTACTGAGGAAGTGAAATAGTCTGGCTAATTTCATTTCCTGACTAGATGGAAGTTCAATAGAAAGGCTGTATTGTTAGAAATGTTGCTTTTTGAAAATTTCCTAAAGTTTTTGTTTCACATTTCTGCCTTAGCAATTAAAGTCAGAAAATCATCTGCTGATAATCCTGGGTCTTGCAGGATCTCACAATGCTTTAGATGTAGACAGCATACAGGATTATAGATATAGATCCTTGGAGGATTTTTTAAAAAAATAGTAGCAATATATTTGCCTGTCATTTGTCTCTTTATCATTAAACATAGTATTTAGATTTCTTTATCAGAAAAAAATCTGATTGGGTGAGTATCCTGGCTTACTTTGCTCTGGATAATAGAGGCTTTGCTGTGTTATTTAAGGTGATTCCTGCTGATCTCCCTAGGCAGCTCTGTCCTCCCCCTTGCAGGGCTGTGCCAGGCAGCAGGGTTTCCGAGAGGAGTCACACGGACTTCCCATGCTTGCTTTGGAAAGGAGCAGCAGGACATTCCATTGATTATACTGCCTGGCTCATGCCCAAACTCTCCCCACTGGTAACTCTTGGAAAAGTATGAGCAGTGGCCTTGTCTAAATGAGGGCCTTGTGGGATTTGGCTCCAGCCTGGGTTTGTCGCCAGCCTCCCAGATGGCTCTCAAGGATCCCCACCTCTTGATATTCATGCCCTGTGTAGCGCCCTCCTACATAACACCAGGATTGATCTGCGTAACCACTAAAATACAGCATAATTGATAGCATGTCACTTCCTGGCTAGGTTACAAAAAGGCATTGCAGTTTTCATCTTGATGACCCTCTTTTTCTCTCAAATTGCTTGCTCTGGAGGAAGCCAGATGCCACGGCATGAGCATCACTAAGGAGAGGTCCATGAACTGAGACCTCCAGCCAACAGCCATGCGAGTGAGTCTAGGGGCAGAGACTCCAACTGCAATCAAGCCTTCAGAGGACTGCCGCCCTGGCCAACAACTTTTTTAAAAAATTAATTTATTTTTAATTGAAGGATAATTGCTTTGCAATATTGCTTTGGTTTTTGCCATGCAACAACATGAATTATCCATAGAAAGTTATGACCAAACTAGATAGCATATTAAAAAGCAGAGACATTACTTTGCCAACAAAGGTCCGTCTAGTCAAGGCCATGGTTTTTCCAGTGGTCAGGTATGGATGTGAGAGTTGGACCGTGAAGACAGCTGAGTGCCGAAGAACTGATGCTTTTGAACTGTGGTGTTGGAGAAGACTCTTGAGAGTCCCTTGGACTCCAAGGAGATCCAACCAGTCCATCCTAAAGGAGATCAGTCCTGGGTGTTCATTGAAAGGATTGATGTTAAAGCTGAAACTCCAATACTTTGGCCACCTCATGCGAAGGGTTGACTCACTGGAAAAGACCCTGATGCTCAGAAGGATTGGGGGCAGGAGGTGAAGGGGATGACAGAGGATGAGATGTTTGGATGGCATCACCGACTTGATGGACAGGAGTTTGGGTGAACTCCGGGAGTTGGCAATGGACAGGGAGGCCTGGTGTGCTGCGATTCATGGGGTCGCAAAGAGTCGGACACGACTGAGCGACTGAACTGAATTGAACTGATACATATATCCCTTCCCTCTTGAACCACCTTCCTGCCTCCTACCCTTTCTCACCCATCTAGATGGTTATAGTTCCCTGATTCATCCAGCAGACTCCCATTGGCTATCTGTTTTACATACGGTAGTGTACATGCTTCCTTGCTACTCTCTCCGTTCATCTCACCCTCTCCTTCTTCTCCCCTGCCCATGTCCATAAGTGTTCTCTATTTCTTCATCTCCTTGCTGCCCTGCAAAAGGTTCATCAGTACCATCTTTCTAGATTCCATATATATATATATGTTAATATATGATATTTGCTGTTTTCTTTCTGACTTACTTCATTCTGTATAATAAGTTCTAGGTTCATCCACCTCATTAGAACGTACTCAAATGCATTCCTTTTTATGCTTGAGTATGGCCTACATCTTGACTGCACCTTATGAGAGAGCCTGAGCCAACTGCCCAGATTTTTGACCCTTCAAAATTGTGTGAGATAATAAATATTTGTTACAGAAGCTTAGGCTAATTTGGTACTCAACAATAGACAGAGTCGTGTCCAACTCTTTGCGACCCCGTGGATTGTAGCCCACCAGGCTCCTCCATCCATGGGATTCTCCAGGCAAGAATACTGGAGTGGGTTGCCATTTCCTTCTCCAGGGGATCTTCTTGACCTAGGGATCGAACCCAGGTCCCCCGCATTGCAGGCAGATGCTTTAACCTCTGAGCCACCAGGGAAGCCCCAATAAATATTTGTTACAGAAGTTTAGGCTAATTTGGTACTTGACAATAGATAGAGACTGCCCTGGGATGGGGGCTCTTAGGCATTGATCTTTCCCTGAACCCCATCTGGGTAGCCAGAGGTAGTTGTGACATCCTGGAATCTCAAATCCAGAAGGGACCTCAGAGCTTAGATGTTTAGTTCCCTCCTTTTACAGATGGAAGAAAGAGAGCCCAGTGTCGAAGAGGCTTTGTGTGGAGCCAATTCAAGGCTAAAACTCAAAGGTCCTTTGTTCAGGGGTTCCTCCTTTTCTTTCCATATTCCATTCCTGGCACCTAGTCAGACTTCCTGTTCACTGTTTCAGTCACCAAATATTTGCTATGCGCTAGGTCTGTGTTAGGCCCCGGGATATAGTAGAGACTCTGGGCTTATGTCAAAAGTTATCATTTGAGTAACACATAATTATTGTAGTGGATGTATGCTGAATGACCAAATAAGGCTGGATTCAATCAGGAGACCCATGTGCTCGTCTGCATTTTGCCAGGAATGTCCTGGGTCTTCACTGTCACTCTGTGTAAAAGATGGTTTTGGGCTGGTGTGCAATACGGAGTCTTAGATTAACACATAGAACCTTAGAATTTTAGAACTAGAAAGGATTTTGGCAGGTGAGTGATGCTGAAGTTTTCAAGTAATAGTGGATTCCTTTGAAAATCAGAAGAATCTATTGGCCCCTTTAACCTCATGTGTAAAACACTCTGCATGTAAAATTTGGGGAATTCCTAGAACATTTGAAGTCCATCCATGGACTTCCTAGGGATCCATAGACCAAGGACCTCTGATCTCCTGCCATTTTTGGTGAGAAAACTGAGACCCAAAGAAGGGAAGTAACTTGCCCCATGTCACCCAGCAATTCAGTAGCAAAGTCTGTACTTGAACCAGGTGTCCTGAAAGCTTGTCCAGTTTTCCTCTGCCATAGAGCCCTGACTTACAAGAAGCACACAGGGAGTGAGGAAACCAATTCCGGCCACTAAAACACGGACGCTCAGGAAATCACACACATGCACATATTTATTTTCTGTTAGTATCTCTTGGGGACAGACAGAGTGGCTTAAATAGCCAACTCTGTCTCCAGCACTAGACTAAAATGCATCAGTGGGTGCTTCCTAAAATTTGGCAATTGGCAATCCTTAGAGAGGGGACTGACAGCCCCAGGGAGTGTCTAGGATGGAGGAGCGTGGAGGAAAGTCTGGGGATGTGGGTAGATAGCAGCGGAAGCCCCAGGGACAGTCAGCTTCCCTTGACCCACCAGCTGATCCCAGGCACTCGGGGGCATCTCTGCGGACTGGACCGTCCATATTTAGATGGGAACTGGTTTCTCACTGTCATGTAGAGGAGCTGCTTTGCATAATATTGAGGAGAGGGGCTCTGGTGCCAGCCTGCCTGGGTACAGAGTCGTGTCTGGCTACTTTATCTGTGCCATCTTGTCCACTAGCTAACTTCTATATCTGATCTGTAAAATGCAGACCACAAGTGCCCTAATACCACAGGCTTGTTGTGACGCTTAAATGAGTTAATTTTTGTAAAGTGCTTAGAATAGAGCCTGACCTATAAGAAGGGCCATGTAAATGTATGATCATTAAGGGCATAAAATCCATACTTCTTTGGGCATCAGTTTTCCTCTGCTGGGTCCTTCAGAACAGAGAGGACTAAACTTTAAAAAGTTACATTTAAAAAATCAACTTTATTGAGGTATAAATTGTCTACAATAAATACACCTGTTGTAGGTGTACATTTAGATGGATTTCTATACTTGTGCACCTACCACCGAGGTCAGGATAGAGTGGCTCTGTCAACAGCAAGGCTTCCTTGTCCCTCATCCTAGTCAGCCCCCTCCCCCAGCCCCAGATCACTGTGAGCTCAACCACCAAAGAATATGATGGCACGTTTCTATCAGTGAGTGGGTATCGAGCTGCCAAAATGTATTTATGTTTCCCAGAGTATAGATGTGTTTACTTTTATATGTGTCCTATTGTTAATCTGTATCATGCACATTAGAAAAGCTTAGTTTCTATGTTATTTTTAGATTCCAAAAATAGGAGAAATTATTACAAAAGTGGATAAAATATGAATTAATGAATATGACAGTTTTTTATACAGTTCTTTAAATTGTTCTATAAAATTTGATATTATATCAAATTAAAAAGTGACAACAAATAAACTCAACGTACCTAGCAGTAAACAGAGCTACTGTGGTGTCCTGGGAGCACTGCTCTTTCTCAGAAGCCCCAGGATGTTCACTAAGCCTGCCCAATCCCAGGCCCCACACAGCTGGAAGGCAGTCAGAACTCCAACGGGTGGCTTTTTGCATCTGCCCAGCACCTAGTGAAGGGGCCAGGGCTCCTCTCATAGGACCTTGGCAGGAGAGCATCCCCCAGCTGGCTGAGGCCACAGAGGCCTTTCGGGTAAAATGAGCTGCGTTTGAATCTGGGAAGCAAAGAGCTGGCTCAAGTTGGCAGGGCCAATGTGTGTGCAAAAATTCTTGTATCCAGAAATCTCTGTATACATATGAAGGCTCAAAGCATCCACATCCTTTAGGAATGAGGCAGCTGAAAAGTGAATAAACATAAATATGATAGAAATGTAATAGAAAGCATTGGCTAATTAGTAAACGACCTGAGATGCTACTATTATTACTACAAATACTACTTTTACTGCTGCTGTTACTGCTGCTACTAGGATGACTGCTAGCTAGGATGACCATCCACCCTGGTGAGACTGTCCCAGTTTAAGCACTGAAAGCCCTCTATCCCAGGAAGCCCCTCAGTTCTGGGCAAACCACGGTGGTCGTTCACCCGAGAGTCTATTACTAGTTTCCCGATTGCCACAGCCCCTTTAACCATCACCGTGTTAGTCTACTCAGGCTGCACTAAGGAAATTCCACAGATGGAGAGGCTTAAATGACAGAAATTTATTTCTAATAGTTCTGGAGGCTAGGAAGTCCAAGATCAAGGTTCTGGCTGGTGAGAGCTCTTTTCCTGGCTTGCAAAGGGCCACCTTGTAGCTGTGTTCTCACCTGGCCTTTCTCCTGTGTGTGCATGGTAAGAAGGGGAGCTCTCTGGAATGTCCTTTTATAAGGACATCAAACCCATCAGACTGGAGTCCCACTCTTATGACCTCATTTAACCTTAATTTCTTCCGTGAAGGATCTGTCTCCAAATGCAATCAGAGTGAGTTTAGGGCGTCAACACAGGCATTTTGGCCGAGACCATCCACCATCCAGTCTGACCATTACTCTCACAGCCATAACTCTGTAGGCCAGTCCCTTCCGCTCTTGGCTTTCGCCATGCCTGCCCTCTTTTGGGACAGCTCCTCACTCCAGGCATTCCCCTGCCTTTACCTCTTTCCTTTGCTACTCCTGAAAAATGCTCTGTGTCTTTGAACGTGCTTTTCCTTGTCTGTGTGCCTTAGCCGAGGGAAATCTGGCTTTCATAGGAGCTGGGTCTGTGAGCCCAGAAGAGGAACTTCCTAGGACCATCTCAAAGCAGCAGCCTACCCCCCTTAACACACCCTCCCAGCCTCCCTGTTCTCAAGATCGTCGTGACACTGGCCATCTCAGCAGTGGGCAGCCCACTGGATGCATGAAGGGCTGCATGGGAGGGGGGCTCACGCAGGTTAATGAGGCTCAGGCTGCTGGTCTTCCTGGAGGTCGCCATCACCCTGAGTTGTGCCCCTGAGCCCTGTGCTGGCCTCTTCCTGTCGCCGGGACATCATTAGAAATGTTAATTATTAATCATCACTAAAAGCTCCTTTTGCTGCATTACTGTTCTCCATCACTCTCTCTAGCTCCCTTTCCTCCCATGTCTCTCTGTAACTGGATCCTGGTTCCTGGGTCTCCTGTCATTTTAAAATCTTTTTCCTAAGAGCCCCTCACCTGCAGGCTGCAGAGTTGGGGTGTCTGGGAGCAGGGGCACCCCAGAAAAGGCACCTAGATACATCCTTTTGCTGTATCATTCTGGTCAGAGCACCCACTTCCTTCTCTCAAAGCATTGAGGATTCAAGGACATAGAAACTGGGGAGAACCTGGGCAGGAACTGGGGTCTGATGTTGTGATGTGTGTTTAGTGAAGCTAAGAAACTCTCATTCTTTCCACCCTCTCTATACTTCAATTCAGGTGCTAAGGTCCAGTTTTCCTGACACACAGAGGGAGCCACCTACAAAGATATAATTTGAAGGAATCCCTGGAAGGATCACTCCACCAGAAATGTCTCCAGCATCCTGTTCTGGGGCCACACTTGTACTTTTGGGCAGGCAGCTGCGTGAAGGGAGGAGCACGGGGGGGCTCAGAGTTACCGCTGCCTGCTCTGAGGGCTTGAGTCACCTCTTTTCATCTCAGGCCACAAAAGTTAGTGAAAAGAATAGGATTTGGGAATCAGCAGACTTAGGTTTGTATCCCTGCTCTGCTTTGGGCTTGCTGTGTGGCCTTGGACAACTAACACGACCTCTCTGAGCCTTATTGTTAAAACATGGCAATCGTCTCTCCCTCACTGAGTTATTGGTGAATTTAATGAGATCATGACCTCTAGCTGTGAGCCTGACATACTGAGAGGCTTAATAAATGTTCATGTCTTATGTATAAAAAAGAGATGAAAATTCCTGCCTTGCTTATGTGACAGAACTGGGAGGATTGAATTTCTGAGCATTTGCTCTATGCCAGTCACTATTCTATAAATGCTTTATACATATTAATTCATTTACTCCTAACAACAGCTCCATGACACAGACACTATTATTATTCTTATGAAGGAGGTAAGTTATGAAGGAGGTAAGTCAGGTAAAAAAAAAAGCTAAGTAACTTACCTGAGGTCATGTGCTAGTAAGTAAAAAAGCTTGGAAGTCTTTAGGTGTTTAGGGAATAGAACTGTGTTGTCCAATAATAATGTTGCCATTTGCCAGATACGGTTATTTGAGTTCTTGCTATGTGGCTAGTCTGAACTGAGATGTACTTTAATTGTAAATTATAACCGCAATTTCAAAGACAATAAGACAAGAGAAAGACAATGAAAAGAGTCCATTAATAATTTTTATATTGATTATATGTTAAAATAGTAGACTTTTAGATATATATTGAATTAAATAAAATACGTTATTAAAATTAACTTTACTGGATGCTTTTCCTATTTTCAGTGTGATTACTAGACAATTTTAAATGCATAGTGGCTCACATTGTATTTCTCTGGGGCTGTGTGGCCTAAGACTCCCACTCAGAGTCACCCAGTATATGTCTCCAACAGTGAATATGTGAGATACTGAAGAGCTAGATTGACACCTGACTAATAGACACCACCTGCTCCTCAGTGCAGGTTGATAGGGTTTTGTCAATATCAGGAATCCCTTTATTAAGGTGTGGGCACCTCTGAGAGAAGGGGTCCTCCTCCCCCACCCCTGACACCCTCCAGTCCAGGAGGAGTCTAGCAGACCGAATTTTTGATCTTGAGTCTTTACTCGCCTCCCTACTGCCCAAACTGGAGGGATCAGTGAAAGAAAAGAGCTTATCCAAGGCCAGTTTTGCTTCTCAGTTCTCCTGGTGTGGGGTGGGGATTCACACCTAGTTCCACAACATCCCAACCAGCTGCTTAGAGACCCCAGTGGTGGGAGTGGGAGGAAGACAGGCTTGGGTGGTGCCCTTCTCCTTGAGCTCACCTCTGACCTAATGCCTGTGGGTTTTCTGGCCAGTCCTTATGTGTGTAGCTCCAGGGACAGGGAACACAGGGCCCCTGTCTGCCCACCAGTGGAAGCTTTATGTTTCAGAAAACTCTTCTTTTTACTGATCCTCCCTTTACATGATGCTTCAATTCCATAGATAGCCCCTGGTTCTGTTTTCCAGAATTGTACTTCTCAGTATTCCAGAAAATATGGCATGGAGCTCAGTGCCCCCTAAGACCCATTGAATCAAAATCTTCAAGGGGTAGGACTCAGGAATTTGCATCTCTGTCTGTCTGTCTGTCTCTCTCTTTCTCCCTTTCCACCTTTTCTCTCTCTCTCTATTTCTACTCCATCTTCCGCTTCCTCTCCCTTCTCCTTCTCTCTCTCTCTTTCCTTCTCTTATACACACAAACCCACACACACACAGTGCTGCAAGAACCAGACTCACAAGCAGGGGCTCTCACCTTGGTATCACAGTGTCCAAGGGTGTGACCTGTTGTGACATATGCTGCCAGTAATTTTTCCTAAAAATATAGTGGGGGAAATTTTGCAAATTATTGACTTCTTAAATTGAATTGTACAGATTCAAGATTACTCCTATAATAGTGTTGCCTTTACTCCTGGCTTTCTGGACACTTTCTTGGTTAGAGGAGAGGAATGTGGTGTTATGAACGTTCACATGAATCCTAGGAGAGTTAAGAACCATTACTGGCTTCATTTTACCAATGAGGAAACTGAGAAGAGAGGTTAGGTCACTTGCTTGAGGTCACCCAGCTGACAAACGAACAAACCAGAACAAGATTTTGAATGGGTAGATAGGTGTGTCTATTTCCATAGCCTCTAACTGTCTCATGACTACTGTCCCATGAGGGCTGGGGAGACTCTATAATCCTTGTCCAGGAACCAAAGTCAGTGGATCCTGCCACTTCTCCATGAGTGATCCTTAGAATTGCAGAACACAGAGAACAAGGCAAAATGAAGGAACAGGTTATTCCTCTTGGGACTTGGGACTCTGGCCCCAACCCTCATTGTGAAGTGTCACTGAGCCATGCTGGACCCTGTCGAGAATGCATTTCCCTCACTGAGGATAGCCTGGAACCAAAGCCAGCTGCAAGGCCCACTCTGCCAATTTGCATGCCAAAATGTTACCCAATTCTTGGCTTTTAACATTTCAGTTCAAGGGAAGACCACACTTGCCAGTGAGAAGTAGATGAGAGTCCAAGAGACCAAGAGCATCTTTGCACATGGTGGATTTATTTATTCCTCGCCCTACCCAGGCTCCACCCCAGCAGGATGCCCCAGTCAGCACCTTCAGACCTGATGGTCTGTTAAACACACTCTTTTCTGGGGGATGAGGAAGCAGGAAGAGAAGCTGAGACATTTTCTTGACCACTGGACTCCTGCTGGAGGTTGACCAGTCACCACAACTAACGGACTTTACGACAACGACAAGGTATTGTTAAGTTCTCTGCTTTCCTGCAAGAACTGGGGGGGCTGAAAATGAGGCTCTGCCAGGGGAATGTGTTGGGCATGTGAACTTTATCTGTCCCGTGGGTCCCAGCAGACAAGTAGTGCTGGGAATGGCGGGTCCAGAGGTGTCCACCGAGAAAGTCCATAGCTTCCACGTGACAACCTGTCACTTGTTGGAAACAGCACTCTCGTGCCCCTTGATTTGCTCCTTCTCCTGGACCCATGCTTTTCAGTTCCCCTGAGCCTTCCTGATGGCCATGACTTTCAGCTCCTGCACCATCTGGCTGCCGCTCTCAGGAAGGGCTCCAGTTCCTCAGTGTCCTTCTTACCCTGTAATGCCCAGGGCTGAGTGTCGTGTTCCAGACAGGGCTGACCAATTCTGAGCACATCGAGGTCATGTTTGATTTACACCAGGGGCACTGTACTTCCCTTGATGTAGCCAAGATTGTGTACACTTTGTGGCTCATATATCAACTGCATAACACAGTTGGACCAGGCTGAGCTAGTGGCCAATTTACCGAATAACAAACAAATGGGTCGTTTTCTCATGGACCGCTGCCAAACCAGGTCTACCCTATCCGGTGTTCGTGCAATTAATTTTTAACCTAAATGCAGGACTTTGCATTTCTCTCTTCTCGTTCTCTCATGTTGGTTTTAGCCCTGTGTTCCTTCCTGTTGAGGTCATTTCTTATTTCCATTCTGACATCTGTAGCAGTAACTAGTTGAGGTCATTTCTTATTTCCCTTCTGTCATCTTAAGTGGTAACCATACTTTCTAGCTTTGCGCCTGCTGTAAACTTGATTAGAACACCTTGTACATTGTCTTCTGAGTCACAGGTAACAATGCCAGTGAGGTCAGCGCCAAGGACAGAGCTCTATGGCAGGCCACTAGAGACCTCCATGGGGTTGACACAGAAAAACTAATCAACATTCTTGACTGTGGTTGCTCATCCAGCTATGACTCCACTTCCTGTCCTCTGACCCAGTTCTCATTTCCCCATCACATCCTCAAGGGCACCAGGTAAAGCATTTGTCAAATGCCATGCTGAAATCAAGATGCATTGGGTTCATATCATCGCCTTGATCTGCTCTGTGAACAAGTGGAATTACTGCTGACATGTGATGGACAAGATCTGGGGGGTGGAAAAGAAAAATAAGCGTATGAATGGCTGAGAATATGAGGATTCACTGTGGAAAATATGGAGAAGCCCCTTTAAAGTCGAAGCGTTAGTACATTCACCTCTCCCACTATCAAGTATCATCTTGCCCTTGTAAGTGTTCACACGGGTTTGTTATAACAGTCTATCACATGTGGTAATAATGGCACGTATTTTTATCTCCCCCATGAACCTCTGAATTTTTTTTCCTTTTGCTCAAGTCATTTTTATATCTCTTATTACCAAATGTTTTCAAAAGTACATGCCTTAGGTCAGGGTCCGTGTTTTCATCATTGAATAAGAATGTATGAAAAGCACCCAGCCCAGAGCTCCACCCAAAGTAGGCACTCAAAACATATGAGTTCCTTTTGCGTGTCCACAGCACATAGCTCAGGGCCTTACACTCAGTGAGTACTCAATAAATGTGTGGATGGATGCGTACCTGCCTGAATAGCTATCTCATATCTTCCTGGTATTCAGACTGACAGAGTGACAGACTAATCAGTGTGTGTCTGATTCATATCAACCCAAGCAACTCGACAAGAGGCTGCTTGTTAAGCCAGAATGCAGCATATTATTTCACTCTGAGAACGACTGTCTGATCCCACCTGGAGGGAAGAGGTCCATGCGTGGCTGGAGGCTGTTGACCAAACAGGCTTATTAAGTATTTGTGTTAGGGGGCGGGAGTGGGACAGAGAACCCCAGGGAGCACAAGGGCAAGGACTGGTGATGATCACAAACAGCACCTGTGAGAGAGGTCAGGGCTCCAGGAGAAGCTCAGTTGGTCATCAGGTTTAAGGGGCAGAGTGAAGCTTGGCTTGAGAGGCAAGCCAAAAGGGCAGATGCCAAGTAAGTGCTGGAAAAATCAAAGAGAAAAAGTGGGTATACTCTGAGAGGGTCCAGGACTTCTACGGCAAATGGGCCTGGTAAGCCCAGAGCTCGCTGTGATTGGAGCCAGCTGCATGGGCTCTGGGATGTTTTGGCCTGGTTGAAAGATCCAGATCTGGGCAGGCTGCTATGACAGTTAAATGTATCAACATACACATTTTTTTCCTGCTCTGTACTGGAGAAACACTAGTACATATACATTGCTCAAGTGCTGCCTTTTAAACACTCAGGCAGTCCTGGGTTCATATCCTATCTCTGCCTCCTGTAGCGGTGTGATCTTCAGCCACTTGATTTCTCTAAGCCTCAGTTTCCAAACCTACAAACTGGGTATAATAATAATGTCTACAGTATGGTACCATTGGGAAGTTAAATTTAGCATATCTAAAATGCCTGGCAGATAACATGTAGTAAACTGAAGTTATCAGTACTATGACACTGGGCAAAATGCTCCTAAGTCCTCTGAGCCTCATTTTCATCATGAACATAAAAGTTGTAAGAACTGTGAGGATGTGGAATGGACGCTATTTCAAAATGTGTGATATATTTGATAAATGTAAAAGTTCTTATTATTTACAGGATGCTTAGATAGCTTCAGTTCAGTTCAGTTCAGTCGCTTGGTCGTGTCCGACTCTTTGCGACACCATGAATCGCAGCATGCCAGGCCTCCCTGTCCATCACCAACTCCCGGAGTTCACTCAGACTCACGTCCATCGAGTCAATGATGCCATCCAGCCATTTCATCCTCGGTCGTCCCCTTCTCCTCCTGCCCCCAATCCCTCCCAGCATCAGAGTCTTTTCCAATGAGTCAACTCTTTGCATGAGGTGGCCAAAGTACTGGAGTTTCAGCTTTAGCATCATTCCTTCCAAAGAAATCCCAGGGCTGATCTCCTTCAGAATGGACTGGTTGGATCTCCCTGCAGTCCAAGGGACTCTCAAGAGTCTTCTCCAACACCACAGTTCAAAAGCATCAATTCTTCCGCGCTCTGCCTTCTTCACAGTCCAACTCTCACATCCATACATGATCACAGGAAAAACCATAGCCTTGACTAGCTGGACCTTAGTCGGCAAAGTAATGTCTCTGCTTTTGAATATGCTATCTAGGTTGGTCATAACTTTTCGAGACTTATTCCTTATACCTACCAAACCCAAGGATATGTCATGAGTTAGGGATCCAGGGACAGTCTTCAGAGAGGACTGTGATGCCTTCAAAACTGTTCACAAAATGTGAGCATCCTCAGACAACTTGTCCTGGGGAGAGAAATCTTGGCTTTAATTGTATTTTCAAAGGGGTCTATAGTCTCCAAATGGTTAAGAAATCCTGCCCTGGAATCATGAAACTTTGGGAAAACTATAGTTTCTTAATATTGCTCTTAACTCTAGACGTGTGGAGTTCCTTAGAATGTGGAGAGAGAATCGAGTCAGCACTGTGGACAGCTGGAACAATTTCAGATATGGGTCCCTTTCCTTGTATCTCTCTCTAGCACCCAAGGAATCCAAGGTCTTACCTTGTCAGACCCTGCTTGTTTCCAGAAGCACTGCACCATGAGCCTGAGCTAGCTATTCATTCCGTCTAAATAGTCCTGCCTATTTGCAAAGGCCTCTCACGCCGATCCCAGAGTAATTCCAAACAAGCCAATGAGGTCATTTAGAGTCATGACCCTCATGTTGTCAGTGGTGCAGAGGGTTCGGGGATGCTCAGGAGAGTGGCCAACAGAGCAGAGTAAAATTAGCACTGTGAGCAGTCAGGACGAGAGTCAGAGAATATGAATTATATTCCAAGTTCTGCCTCTATGTGACTGATGGACAGTTAATTCAAGGTCTTTGTTCAGCTACTACAGAGCACAGAGTGGTGAAGAGACAGAGCGCAGTGGGGGTTAAGCCCTTTGTCAGATGATGTAGCTGGTCCTGGCCACCTCCTTTTCTAAGAGACAAGGAAACTGAGGCATGAGGAGGGGAAGTGAAAGACCTGCCTGAGGTCACATAGCTAGTAAAGTGGGTGCTCCATCCATCCATCACGCACTCAGTTGTGTCCGACTCTTTGCAACCCCATGGACTGTGGTCCGCCAGGCTCCTCTGTCCATGGGATTTTCCAGGAAAGAATACTGGAGTGGGTTGCCATTTTCTCCTCTAAGGGGTCTTCCTGTCCCTGGGATTGAACCTGGGTCTCCTGACTTGCAGGCAGATTCTTTACTGTGTAAGCCGTCAAGGAAGCCGAAGTGGTGGTGCCAGGATTCAAATCTGGTAAGTCTGGTTCCATAATCCATTCCCTTAAACACTGCACCATATTCTCTCTAAGAGGAAAGCCTCTCTGGCCCTGCCTCATTTGTGCATCTATCCATGTCAGGGTCATTGCTGGGAGGAGTGCCTGGGCCTAGGCAGAATTTATGAATTCCTGGTTTGAATGTTGTATCTGGCCTCAGTTTCCTCACTTGTGAAGTAAGGCCTGTTTATGCCCTACTCTCTTACAGAATTATTTTATACATCAAATGATCCTGGCCTTTGTACATGCAAAGGCTTTGTAAACACTGAGCATTACCCAATAAAAGACATCACCATCAGCATTATTGGTTGAGAGGCTCTGAGTGTCCCAGCTGCCTAGGGTGACACGCAGCCTGTGATTCTGCTGGAGCTGGTGACTGGAGACCTCTCCACCTGATCCTCTAAGGCCCAGTCTCCTCCCTCGCTACAACCCCGTTTTCCCTCAGAGGAAACAGAGGAGGCATTTTGTCCTCTAGCTCAGAACTCAACCCAAATCCCAGGAGGAGAAGACGTGCCAAGGCACTGATCCGTTTTGCCAATGCTTTCTCCCAGGTGCCCTGGCCAGCTCCCAGTGCTGGCAATGAACCATTGCCAACCTCCACTAGCCACTTGCTGCAGCTATAATCTCTGTTCTCATTTGCACTCTACCCGATAATACCCATGTGGGTCATAAGTAGGTGTTGCGTTCCACTTCTGAGAAGACCAAACTCCAGGTCCTGGGGGTGCAGGGAAAAGGAGTGAAAAAGAAAGAAGAATGGGGGGGTGGGTGGTCTATGTCATGTTTCTATAGTCTTTTCTTGCCCAGTTCCCACTATTTACAGCAACAGTTTCAATCGAGCCTCTGCCTGTTTGGCCAACAGTTCTAATGGCAACATCAAGGAAGAGGGCCTCCCATATTCCCTTTCGCTCAGTCTGAGCTGGAAGGGTTCTTGAGGGGGAAGTGGCTCCTGGTTGGTTGAGGTTTAAAGGATGGAGAGAGGGAGTAGTTTCAGGGCAGGTGTGGGTGCAGAAGCTCTAGGAGTCAGGCTGGGGGAGGGCTTCTGATGGGGGGAGGTGAGGGGGGGAATTGCTGGGCTCACTGTTTGCTGGATGGGTCCAACTGCAGAGATGTAGGGTATCCAGGCAGCACCAGGAGGACTGGTGCGGGTGGGGGAGGCTGCCTTGATGCAAAGACAGCTCTGGGAATGGGACTGCACCACATAGGTGTCCATGAACTCCTTGTTATACAGTTGGGGAGACTGAGGCCCAAATAGGTGAAGTGATTTGACCAAGGTCGCATGCATAATTGCAGAGCTCAAACTACAACTGGGTTTCAAGTTTGACCTGGAAGTAACTCCCAGTGCTGACGCTTATTAATTGTATGACCTTGAACACCTTACTTAACCTTCCAAGCTTCGATTTTCCCCATCAGTAAAGTGGGGATGATAGTGTCGACCTTGTAGGGCTGTTTTGAGGCCTAAATGAGATCATCCTTGTCTTTTCTGCTGCACACACGTCCAGGTTGAGCAAACTTGACATCTGAGGGCTCCAGAGGCTTAAAGTATCCATAATCTGGGTCATTTTGAATTTTGGTAAGTATCTGGGTAACAGATGCAGCAAGGAATACAGATGTGTCAGAAATGTAGCAGGGAAACGTGGACCTTCCCACTCACTGGTTCTGCTCTCCTCCTCGCCTTCTGCTGCTTCTCTCTGGTCACTGCTTCGATGATGTTCTTTCTTGCATCTAACCATCGGGCTGCCCAGGTGGCATTAGTGGTAAAGAACTCCCCTGCCATTGCAGGAGACTTAGAAGATATGGGTTCAATCCCTGGATCGGGAAGATCCCCTGGAGTAGGAAATGCAGCTCACTTCAATATTATTCCCTGGAAAAATCCCTTGGACAGAGGAGGCTGGTGGGTTACATCCCATAGGGTCTCAAAGCATGACTGAAATGACTTAGCATTCACTTAGCCATCAAAAGAAGTACATTCATCATTATTTTGTTTTTAATGATTTTGTTTCTTAAAATGAAGAATCAATTATTCTTGATTTTAGAATCACAGCTCTCTCCTTGTCAATTTAGTTCAGTGCTCATCCAGTAAGTATTTATTGAGCATATAGTGTAGTGCTTATCATGTTCACCTCACATGCAAAAGGTCCTTGGTTCAAAACCGGGTAGAAACATCTTTCCTTTTGGGCTTCCCTGATAGCTCAGTCACCTGCAATGTGGGAGACCTGGGTTCAATCCTTGGGTTGGGACGATACCCTGGAGAAGGGAAAGGCTACCCACTCTAGTATTCTGGCCTGGAGAATTCCATGGACTGTATAGACCATGGGGTTGCAAAGAGTCGGACACGGCTGAGCGACTTTCACTTTTTTTTTTTTTCCACTTTCATCATGTGCTAGTCACTGTACTAGGAGCTGGAGGTATAGCAGTGAAAAAAAATAGTCAAAATACCCTGCTCACATAGAACTTATTTCTACAGGGGTGATTGCCCACCTCCACCCACACTAGTCACTCGATGTATTTTGTTTCTATTTTTACCACTTTTCTTCCTTGACTGATTTTGTGTGTGTGTGTGTGTGACTCTGTGGTCTTCCATAAAGAACAGTGCCCACCATGACTGCCATCCATTACCCGGTATAGCCAGACTTGGTTATAAAACAACACAGAAAGGGAAACAGACTAAGCAACAAAGCAAGTAACCTCCTCCGGCAAGTCCTACCATGCTGTCTTCCAGGCCTGGAAGACCATTTCAGTTCAGCTAAATGAGCTGTCCACACGGCTCTCTCTTCCATTGTTCTGGAGAATTGGTGGGAACAGGCTTCATGCGCTCCAGGGTAACCCAGTGCTGGGCACATACAGTAGGGGCTCAGGAAGATCTGCAGAAGAAATGTGAGTGAGGACGAGACCAGGTACTCTAGGCATCTGCTTTGGTGCAGGATGTCTGGCAAGCAGGTCTAGAACAGACCTAATCCTTCATCCTTCATGCGGGTGGATGAAGCATGAGCCCTTTTCCTCTTGTGGAGTCTCTCCTCCTAGGAAACCTAGCTGTTAGCCTTCCCTGCAGCTGCTGAGTTTTACAAAGTCCCGGGGAGTGTCTGTGGGTAAGGGTAGGTCCTGCCTACCCCGAGATGCTCTTCTCAAGAGCAAAGACAGAACAAGGGAAAGGAAGACTGTCTGTTGCTTGCACAGTAAGTGCCTATATAATCTGCTCAGGTTGGGGAACTGGGGTCTTATCCCTCTGAGCAGGAGATTAAAGGCCTGAACTTGTGATTGCTGCTCGGCTGGGGACCTCTGCCATTCGCCCACAGGGAGCCGGGAGAGAGCAGAGAGCACAGCTGCCGCTGGAGAAAGTCAGCGTGGGGGACCGCCAGTGGCAGGCTGTTGAAAACAAATGGGGCAAAGAAACGGTTCTGATGCTATCGATCGGAGCTGATGTTTGCAGAACAGCCGGAAATGACTTACTTGCCTTCAAAACCAATAGGGAAACTGAAGTCAGTGAGCCTAGGACAGACCTGACTGAACCCTGCCCTTCTCCCCTCCCTCCCGGAAATACCCACACATCAATCAATGCACCAGAACCTCATGGGAAACCTTGGCATGAGAGATGAAGGATTGGAACCCTCCCACCGTCCCTGCTCCGTCCTTGCCACTCTTATCCTCGAATGGCCACCAGCGTTAACGTCTTCCTCAGTGTCCCGCTGGGCTGGCTGCTGCCACACCACATGTGACCTCTGATCCCCTCTTGCCGTTGTCATCAAGGCTACCGCTGTGTGTAGGTCGAAATGTGGGTGAGCACCTTCCCATCCTAGGTCAGGTGAGACCGTGCTAGAGCTTTTATTGTTATCCTTGCCGGTTACTTAAAAGGAACTCCTCTAAATTACCAAAACACATCAGGAAAACAAAGTACAAAGGAAAAGAAAGTAAAAATGGATGAGTCTGCAGAGCAGGGACTTTTCAACCCAAGGTGACTCTAGACCAGCCCAGTAAGCACAGGGTTGAAAATGCAGGCCTCTTTTCTCTTCCTTTTCTCTCTTCTTTTTTCTTGTCTCTCCTCTTTTCCCTTCCCTTACCATGTCTTCTTGTCTCTTTCTTTTCTCCCTCCTTCCCTCCCTTCCTTTTTTCCCTTCTTACCATCTTCCTTTTTCTTCTTCTTCTTCTTTTTTTTTAATCTCCACCCTGTGTTAGTCCAGCTCTTCCAAGAAGCAGATGTCAAGATGGGATTAAGGGGGCATCAGTTCTATCGAGAGCATTGCCTGTGGGAAAGAACATGAGGAGGGATTTGAAAGAAAGGTTGGAAGAAGCAATGCAATTCTGACCTGGAGTGCAGAGGGGAAGGCTGGGCAGAAGCAAGCTCGACTGCCCTGCCACCTAGGGAAAGTTCAGCAAAGCGGTCAGGACATCCTTGAGTCTGGGTTGGCCACTGGAGGAGTCCGATGTCTCTAGAAGAGGCCTGCCATGGCATTCGTGCCATGCTCTGTCATCGACTGGGAGCAGCTGTGGAAAGCAGGGTCTTGGTGTGAACTGGGCAGTGGGTTTCAGAGCCTAACCCTGGGAGACTTGGTCAATCCTGCCTTCGCAGCTAGAGGTCTGCTTTGGCACATACTCACAGCCCCATGACCCTGTACAGTTTGGCATGCCTAAAGCCAAGTCAAAGCCTGATTCTACACTTCAGTGGACTCTTTCTCTAGGCTTCCTCTGGTAGCCACACAGCTTCCTTCCTCTACAGGGCTTCTCCACTAGACCCTCCCTGGCTATTCCAGCTGGAACTGCAACTTTCCATTCAACACCCCCTTGCCTCGTTCCCTGCTTCGTTCCCCCCCAAGTTTTTATTGATGTCTAGCCTACCATACATTCTTCTCCTTTGTTGTGTTTATTGTCTCTCACCCCTACAAGAACATTTCATGAGGGCAGGGATTTTTGCCTATTTTTTCAGTGTTGCAGCCTTAAGATCAAAACAGTGTCTGGTACTTAATAAATATTTGAATGAATGAATGAATGCAAGAATGGCTACTCTTCAGAGTAAACTTTGGGCTCAGTGGCTCCAGCAGCTGGGTGGACACAGGAAAAGGGCTATCTTCTTTAGAGTCTGGGGTCTTCACATCACTTTCCAGGGTAGAAAGATAGGCACCATGCTTCAGGGATGAGCATGGGGGTGAGCACTGGACAAACGCAGGTACTGGTCCCAGTGCCATCATCTACCAGCTGTGTGACTTTGAGCAAGGCACTTAACCTCTCTGAGCTGTAGCTCCTTCTTGGGTGAAATGAGGACAATGACCTACCACTTTTAGGATGGTTTTAAGGCTGAGAAGGTTTTGATTACATCCAAGCAGGGCTTGAAAAAGACTTTTCTATTTAAAAGTCAGCACTCACCAGTGGTTTGTCAACAAACTCTTTCTTCAGTTGAGGAAGGATTTCAGCTCAGCCCACTTTCCCAAGCTCTTTGAGGCTGTTTCCCATGCTCTCACCCTCTGTTACCTCCCTCTCCCCAAAGGGAGGTAATGTTTGGGAATTCCTGGGTCTCCATCATACTAATAGCTACCATTTCCTATGAGGCAATTGCTTTGCATACACTATGACAAGACTTAATTAATTAGAACTCTTTGATGACAAGGACCACATATCTGTTCCCTGCTGTGCCCCCCAGGTCTGGCACTGAGTAGGTACTCAGTGAATATTTGTTAAATAATCACACCAACTGGATGGTTACTATTATTATCATCCCTACTATACAAATGTGGAGACAGGCTCGCCCATGGCCACAGAGCAAGTAAGTGGGAGAGCCAGGACTTAAACCCAAGCATGTGTGATCTCCAAACCTGAGAGTTTTCAGTTCTATGGTGCTTCCTGAAGAAGACGGTTCTTTTACATAATCCCCAGGGGAAGAGCCCAGGTTGCAGGCACAGACTCATGATGGCCCCAGAACTCCTCCAGCCCCCTGTTTATAGGGAGTCTCAGGGCATTCCTGTTTATAAGAAGTGTCAGCACTGGGGGACAACATAGCCTCATGAACATCGTGCTCCAACCCATTGAGTTTCATTGCCAACACGTTATTTTCCAGGTTGAATGAATCATCCTTGCCTGGCAGGTAGACGTCTCTTCAGATTTTTTTAGCTTCTTTTGAATTCTTGACAATGCTGAGTCATTCTCTGGCAGGACATTGCCAATGTTGTGGCAGTTGGGACAGTTGATGTGGGCCAAATGGCTTGGTTAACTAACCTATAGGTTTTCTTTCAACACAGCGCAGAGTTTAACCCTCTTCTAGGCAGTCTAGAAAGAGGGGTGATGTTTTTTAATCTGGCAGAATGCTTTCCAAGTCTCAAGGGTGGGAGTAGGTAGTTGGAAGACAGAGGGGGGTATGTTTGCATATTTGCAAATGATAAAGTTTTTTAACAATTCAAGCTGGGTGGTTTGTGCTTGAAATAAGACTCAGGCATGCACACAAATACACAAACACTCTGTGATGAAAAACTTTATTGTACAAACAGCTGTGTTTGCTTGTAAATGAGGCAATTAAAACAGTATTACATGTACATAAAGTGTTCCATAGTGAGGGTCAGCTCTGAGAATCAGGGGGAAAGCTGCTATGATGGGGTACGGTGTTTGAGAGGTTCCTCAAAGGCTGTTCTTTCTCAGAGTTCCCCTACCTTGTCCTACTTTGACGGCTGTGATTTTTCATCATTGGTCTCCTGTAGAGGGTGTGGCACTGGGCCTTCCAATAAAGACAAAGTGTATAAATAAGTGATGAGAGAGCGATGACTTATTAACACACTGGTGCACAATAACACATCAGTCATTTTAGATGTCAAGCTAGCTGGTTGATAACCTGGAAAAGCTGGGAGAATACAGGTGAGAAGAAGGTAAAGTTGGCTGTGCCTGCCCAGTGTCTTTTTCCTAGATCTGGATTTTTATTAACATTTGGGAAACCATCCCATCTTTAATCTTTATCCGTGGAATTTCAGTGAGCAGGTGACCTAGGCTTAACCAGTCAGAGCACTGCAGTTGACCACTGTAATTGGTTCAAAAACAGGTATGTAAGTTGAATCAAGCCAATAGGAGGCCTATTCTAGACTTTTACTAGAGCTATTGGGACAGAGTTATATTCTTGGGGGTTGTAAGCTACCCTCAATGGTGTAATAGGATTGCAGCATCTGAGTGGGAGTGGAGGACATAATAATATAGAGAGAGGCTGTCTGAGAATAAAGACAGAGCAAAGTAGAATGGAGAGAAGGGAACAATACGTTCTTCAGGACTTCATTTGAGGTCCTGGATGACATCATCCCTGAAGCCAGTTTACTCTTCAACTTTTTAAGTTATATGATACAATAAACTGAAAAACTCATTGCCTCTAACTCCCCTACTCTTTTGCCTAAGTTGGTCACCCATACTGAATCTTTACTGATATATTTTTCTTGTTTGCTGTTCTTTCTCTTCCACCAGACTGTAAGTTTCCCCCCAAAGCAGGGATTGTTGTCTTACTCATCTTTGTACTTTCAGTGTCTAGCAGAGTAGAACTTCAGTCCTAAACTGCAGCAGACAAAGGAAGGAGGTGCCAAGATAGTGCACTTTGAGCAAGCTGGTCCTGAACAAGAAGATGGTCTGTTCTGTGAGGCAGGCTGAAGACATGTGTCTCTTCTCTGCAAAGACATGTGTCATTGTGCAAGGGGATTGGAGGAAAACATACAAATGACATTTGAAGAAGAGAATGGAAGTTGATCCAAGAAAGATCCACAATGATTGTCAACAAGGAGTGGGTGGGTGCTAACGTTACCATCCAGAGATGAAATGAGGAATCGAAAGGGGGTTGGAAAGCCAGATAAAGCAAAAATTCACACATAGAAGTCAAAGCTGGCAAATAAGCGGGTGGTGACTAGATGAATTTTGGAGACAGGAGTCAATATCCATGGTTTGTCTTTTGCTACGGAAGGTAGCTGGGCCTCCCTGATGACTCAGATGGTGAAGAAACTGCCTGCAATGCAGGAGATGTGGGTTCGAACCATGAGTCAAGAAGATCCACTGGAGAAGAGAATGGCTGCCCACTCCAGCATTATTGCCTGGAGAATTCCATGCACAGAGGACCCTGGTAGGCTACAGTCCGTGGGGTCACAGAGCCAGATGCGATTGAACAGCCAACGTGCACACGTAGAGGTCAGCTTCATTAAAAGTGGGCAAAGGGGAATGGGGAAGGATGAAACTGCTTTCAAGCTCAAGTCCATTTGCCTAACACACAATGAGGTCAAATAATGCCAGAACATGGGAGTTTGGAGCAGAGAGAGCTTTACTGCAGAGCTCAGCAAAGCTCATGCCTTAAAAATCCCAAAATCTCCAAAAGCTTTCAATAAAGCCCTTTTCTGGGAACAGTGAGGGAAGGGCATGGTTAATTGTTGCAAACTTCCTCTGGTGTCACATCACATCCTTTTTTCTTGAGGTCAGGTCACAGTCAAGTCACCATATTTCTGTAAACCTCCACTGAAAGAAATGTAATTCTCTGTTCTGACGAGAAAGGGCCAGGTCTAAAGGCTTGGGAGCATCTGTCCAGCACCCAGTCTGGATCCTCTTACTAGTGCCCAGGCCCGGCTGAAGAGTCAGATCTCAGCTGGCGGCAGGTGACCTCAGGGCCAGGTGCCCACACCCTGCCCAGTCATCATCACTGAGGGAGCCAGGCGCCCAGGACCCAGCTGGCCCTCAGGTTCCTCAGGCAGCCCAAACGGGAGGCTGGTCCCTTGGATCACCATTCATGGAGACTTCTGCTGCCCTTAGGTCTTGGGATGGGGATGGGGGCGAGGTTTGCTGCTTCAGGGCCTAGGCCCGACCCAGCCGGCGGCCATGGCGAGGGCTCTGGAGCTCTGCGGGACACAGCTCTCAGGCTGTCCCCAGCCCCCAGCTCACCCACCAGCTGAGGTCAGAGGGCCTGGAGAGCCCCAAGGAGAAGGCTGCGATCTCCTCTCACCCCCAGTCTCTGCTCCCAGACCACTGCTAGGCTAACTGTCGGCAGAGCGGGACCTCTAATCACAAGTGCTGATGGTCCTGCACTTGCCTTGCCCCTGTTACAAGAACACTGGGTGCCTTCTGGGAAGGCTGGACCCAGAACAGGTAACAGAGACTACATTCCCCATTTCTTCAGAAATATTTTAATCTGGTGACAGAAGTTGTGGGTGCCTCTCTTCCAACTCTGCCTTTTGCAAAGATGAATTAATTAGGGTGGGAGAGGCTAGGATGGGCTTTAGAGGCACTTCGGCATATCTTGGATTATCTCATAATTACACAAAGCCCCAGACAGCAGCCCCTGTCCAGCTGCCCCCTCTTCCAAAGTAAGTCCAACTGGTCGTCTTTCTTATCCACCAACCAGAAGACACTGTGTCACCTTGCAAAGGAGTGCAGGGCTCCAGATACCCAAACACTGCTGAGCCAGGAGCCAGCTTACCATTTCATTGTCAGACTCCTTGAACCTGTTCTCAGGTCTCCGTCTCTGGGTGCAGTGCTCCAGAACAGGGGCTGGGAAGGTGTCCCCATGGTTGAGGTAAGCCGGACACTGAGCAAATCTGAGCCTTTGGTGCTGCTGGAACAGAGACCAGCAGTCCATGACTGTCCCGTTTAGAAGTCTTACCTACATTCCCTGATGCTGCTACTGCCGCTAATTCGCTTCAGTTGTGTCTGACTCTGTGCAACCCCATAGGTGGCAGCCCACCAGGCTCTTCCATCCCTGGGATTCTCCAGGCAAGAACACTGGAGTGGGTTGCCATTTCCTTCTCCAGTGCATGAAAGTGAAAAGTGAAAGTGAAGTTGCTCAGCCATGTCTGACTCTTAGCGACCCCATGGACTGCAGCCCGAGGGTCCTCTGTCCATGGGATTTTCCAGGCAAGAGTACCGGAGTGGAGTGCCATCACCTTCTCTGAACTACATTCCCTAGGAAAGGCTTTTCAGTCTCCTTCCTTCTCTGTCCTGTGACTGCCCCAAATCCTCATTCTGGCACCAATCAGAAGCTGTGTAGCACATGGAATGTCAGCGAAGTCTTCCTTTCCTACTTGCAACTCTCAGGATTCCTGGCACCTTGGTCCCCCTCTCTACAGTGCCACCATGGGGAAAGGCTATATGACAGATTCAGAGGCTGTCATTGATGAGCCAGGAGACCCAGGTTCTAATTACAGCATTTTCAGACCTTCAATCCTTGGCCTCGGGAAAGCGTCTTCTTTCTCTGAGCTTTAGTGGCTTGTTGATTACATGATTCTGAAAACTGATAAAGCAAATCTCTCTCATCTGAGAAAGCTGAGCGCTTGGCCTCCGTGTCTGGATCTTGCCTTGTGGGCTGCTTCCATCTCTTTGGGCTGACCCCTGCTCTAACCCCTGCTCTGTATATGCTCCCTCTTAGCCATACCTTCCTGTAGATGCCTGGAGTTTTTAGTTGGGAAATCCAAAGTTGGCAATAATATTAGAAGAGATCAAAATATTGGGCCACCAGAGACCAATAGGGGTTTCAATAAATGAAACTTAAGCATTTGAAAGATTCAAGTCCAATTCCCTTAGAAAAGTTCCTGAAAATAAAGATTATCCACTTAAACAACCAAAGATAGCATTTACGAAAAAGGCACTTTGCTGGGAAATCAATCTTAATGTTGCCTCTCACAATTCCAAATCCCTTATGTTCTATTAAGAAGTGGCCCTTTAACCTCTTCTTGAATCTCTCTTCACCAGCACCCTCCCCAAGTCAACCCAACCAACTGCTGCTTGGGGCTTGTCTTCTTCTCTGTAATGACAATTATGGGAAAACTGGAGAATTAAGTGATGGTACTACCACCCTGCACTAAGCATGGTTATCAGGAAGGAAACTGGTTATTTGGTTCCCATCTGTGAGCGATTACAGATGGGAGGAAAGATAGTGAGAGGAATGCAAAGCCTCTAGCTCATATCCCAAACTCTGGGATTTTCTCTCAAATTTCTTATGCAGAGAGTGGGTGTTTAGAATCCTTTGCTTACCACTCATCCACATGCCTCTGAGTTTCCTTCCCCACTACATACAAAAAAGGAAGCAAAAGTTTCTTACTGTCTGGATTAATTTGGGGGGTAAGGTAGCTTAGAAGTTGGGAAAATATCAAGAGATAAAGTGAACAATGATATTCCCTTCTTATCTGTGATCAGTTTTTTATTTCCATTATAGCAGCATTTGAAAAATAGACATACGTGAGAGGCATAGTATTTATTCATTCTATGGCTTTTTCTCGGTAGTCATGCAGGACTTGGGGTTCCCTTAGAACAATTCTGGGGCTCTACTAAAATCTCTTGCCTGCAGACTGGAAATGGCTATTCTAGAACAACAATAACAAAAGATTGACAGCATATACTGAGTGGTTCATACACGTCTGTCACTATGCTAAGTGCTAAGTGCTTTACGTACATTCCATTTCATTCTCATGGCAACCTTATAAAATAGTTACTTATAGTCTCAATTTTATAGATGAGGAAACATAGACTTAGGTAAAATAATTCACTCATACAGATAAGCCCACACAGATAGCAAGTGGCAGAGTCAGGATTTAGATTCACGTGTTTCTGATTTCAAATCCACATGCTTAATCACAGAAGTAGAATTTGGTATATACTGTTTATATTCTTTATAACTGGCTACTTTGGGTTTAGCTTTTTGTATGTTCTGTAGATCCTGGCACATAGAGAAAGCTAAATAAATGCTTTATAATTAATTGATTGGTGGTGAGGGTTAAAAAATTTTTTTTTCTTTCTTATATTTTACTACTTCTTTCCAAATAGTGGCATTTTAACCTCTATTGAAGGAAGATTTTGGATGGCCTTGATTGTAAAAGCCAAGTATCATTGTAAGTTTTGGATTCCAAATCAAGAATTAATAGATAGATGTCAGAGAATGAACTGAACTTGATTACCTGACTTTTTTTCAGTACTTTTCAAAAATATTAATTTACTTATTTTAATTGGAGGATAATTACTTTACAATATTGAGATGGTTTTTGCCATACATCAACATAAATCAGCTACAGGGATATCTGACTCTTGATGTAATTAGGGAGCTTGATGAAGATTATTTTGTTTACAAACCATGAGTCATCAGTCCTATTTCCCAGGGCATTCAGCTAAGTTTCATCTTTATCATCATCACTGCCATTAATACCACCATAAACATTATCACTAGTGTATATTAACAGAGCTCATTATTCTTACAAGAAACTTTTCTATATTCTGGGGATAGATATACAGAGGCATAATATAGATCCTATCCTTGATGAGCTTCTAATCCAATGGGGAAATCAAGGAAAATGTCAGTGTGAAGGTATATGTAGCCTGGGCCTTCAGGAGAGAGTTTAGAGGAAAGAAGGAGAAGTTTGGACTTGGAAAATTCTAGACAAAGGAAACAACAAAGGCAGAGAGATATTGGACTGCAGTTTTTGAAAAAAAAATCCATGTTTAAAGAAATGTAAGAAGTAGAATTAAGGTAGTTTAAAAGTTGTAACCTACGTGGAATATACTTTATGAGGTGTGAGGTAGTGATCTGACTTTTTTTTTCTCCACATAAATTGTTAATTGCCCCAAGGCAATTTAATTAATCACCAATTCTTTCCTCAATAATTCAAAATAACATCTTATTCTTATAACAAATTCCCTTAAATTCTTGGGCCTCATTCTGGATTCTGTTCCATTTCATTGTCCTTTTTCTCTATACCTGAACCAGTAGCACACTATTTATGTCTTGACATCTGGTAGGACAAACCCCTGTCTTTTTTCTTCTTCAAAACAATTATGGCTATTCTTGCACCATGACTTCTCTGTATGGATTCTTGTTTAGAACTTGCTATGTAAATTTCCTGAGAAATCACAGGGGCCATGAAGGGAATGCCAAGAGGCATAGAGGGAGTGTAATGGGCCATGAGGTTGGTAAAGCAGTTTGAAGGTCAAGTAATGGAGGCTTAGATTGTCAAGTCAAGACATAAAGGAGCCAGAGCACTTCTGGGCATTTCGAAACTGAACTAACTTCTGGCATCCTGGTCCCTTCCCTAAGAACCTTGTCTGCCAAGTCTTGCACATAGACTGCCATAGACTAGCCAGAGTACCCATGTTCCCAGAGCCCACACTGTGGGCTGGAGAGAGAAAGCCTGGCCTGTGTTAGAAGGCCAAAGAAAGGCTTGTTCATTTTGCTTATTCAGAACTCAGAAGTGACCTGAATCTGAAACCCTGAGGCAGCTCCTTTCTCTCCATCCTCATCTTTTCACTGCCTCTGCCCCTTTCCACATGCAGCCCTCCCTGGCTGCCATCTGTCACAGTTACAGATGATTGGACAAGGATAAGGAGAGAGAGTCAGCTGCCCATTGTGTCTTCCCCCGAGAACTAATGTCAGCCCTGGATCAGAAATCACGGGAAGCAGCCCTGGCCTTTGGGTGAGGGGAGGGAGAATGAGAGCCCTTCGGACAAGCCTCTGAGGACGGGATGCCCTCTCATCCATCCCATTCCATTAGCTGCAAGACAGAGACATGTGCGCAGGGAAGTGCCTTTCTTCTGCTTGCCTCTTCGGTTCCTCTTCTTTGTTTTTTGTTTATTTCTTCATCCAACAAGTATTTATTGAATACTTGTTATGTGTCAAGTCCTAGGTAAACAATGTGAACAAAACTGACTTGGTTTTTGTTCTCATGGAACTTATAGTTTGGTGGGGCTGACAAACCAGCAACTAACAAACACATAGATACTTCTTTTCTCCTCTGCCCTTGTCTCCTCCATGCACAGCACTCCCCCTGGAAGCCTCTTTCCAGAAGTGGGTAGAGAAGGGTGGGGGTGATATATCTGCATAAAAAGACTCTAAGTGTACCAGCCTGGTGCTGGTAGAGTGGGAGCAAAATGATTGATTGTTATGTGTAGGAGGCAGTCTAGAAGGGTCTTAAAAATCTTACCTAGGTTCCCATTTTTTCTGACCCTATCAAGCACTTCCTATCTCTATTTTGAGGGTCAGATAAATGTCTCATGTCTGAATAACATCCCTCACTGAATGACACGAACTATAAGAGGTTGGAGGAGTTTCCTGCTCTATGCCAGGGAGGGGAGAATGGCGAACACATTCTACACCCAAAGGTGACGGGGAGGAGGACAGAATATTCAGACAGAGATGCTGGCTTAGCAGAGGCAATCTGTAAAACACGTTCTCCCCAGAGGGGTTCCTGGTGTTGGTGAACATGATGTGATGTGGATGATTGAAATTCTGGACCAGTTCTGCAGCCAGACTAATACGAGAGCAAGGAATACATGAAAAGGGGAAAGAGCAGTGATGTGGCCTTGAACACAAAGCACAGGCAATCTCATGGAGAAGGTGGAGGGGGAAGGAGCAAGGTAGACCCATGACGAGGAGTGCCAGAGAGTTGCTAATCAGGAGGGAAATTATGAAGAACTTGGGCTGCTCTCCAGAAATCCAAAGATGGAAACCTTTTAATACTTTAACAGAGGTGCATGGAATTTGTTGAAAAACAAGTAGCAAACTATAAGTGTAGCCTTGGGAAAGTCATGGGGCATCAGTCTACATTTATAAATAAATTAGCTGTGATGGGGAAGATGGGTTGCAATGCTGAAAGTGGAATTTAATGATTTCTAATGGTTTTTCCACCTTTAACAACATGTGTTTCTGTTTTATCTCCATTGTGCCTATGTGCCTAGAAATGTGTAGAGGAAAGGTGTTTTTGTTTTGTTTTGAAAGTTTACCTTGTATGTGTGGGGTCTATAGGCTCTTTGAGAATAATAGGTATCTTTCTAGGAACTTGCATAAAGTTTTATTGGATGAATGAAGGATGAATGAATGAGGTAAAAAATAAAACATAAGAAAAGTTTCCCCTTATTAAGGAACCTACTACTAGGTTGGAGGGGCCAGATAATACACCTGAAATAGTTGAAGTCTGCTAGGCCATCCATTCAACTTCTAGTCTGATTCTACTCCCTACTTCTAGGGTACTGCAGACAGCTCCATGGTGCTGAAGGTAGGACTATAACGAGGTGAATGCACTTTCTAATTCAGGGTTCACTGGCTCATTCACCCCACCAACATTCACTGAAGGCTTATTTTGTTCAGGCAGCATCTAGGTACAGTAGGGAAGAAGAAATCTTTGAATATTTTAAAGTTGAAGATAACCTTAGGGGAAACAATGAAAACTATTACAACATAGATTTCCAAGAAAAAGAGGAAAGAAAATACAAAAGAAAGAAAATATCAGTTTATAAAGTTGAATTCAAAAAGATTAGGAGACTTTCCATAATAGAGACCATTTATTGAGTGCCTACTATAAACCATACATACTTTCTTTTGAAATACTTTTGTAAGACAGGAGCCCAAAGAGGGTATGGGTCCCAAGTCACATGGCTTCTAAATAGGAGCAGGATCAAGACCCATACCTGTTTTCCTCTAAAGCTTGAGGTCTTTCTAAATTCTCATGACTCCCTCTGTTAGGCCACTATGGAGGAAGGAACATTTCAATATGCATGCACACAGCTTACTCGAGCTTATGAGGGAAAGGCCAGCTCCTCTGCTCTTCTTCCTCCTCTAAGGATCTCTTTGCCATCTTGACCCTGGAACAGCACCAATTGGTGGTAAGAGGGAGCAGAGAGTTCCCAGAATTATTTGAGATGTATGAGGTATATTGGATGGAGATCTTTCAATAGGATAATGATTTCTCAACTCAAATAAGCCTAATCAAAAAGGTAGGTAGTTAACTCACTAAGATGAAGAAGTCTAGGTATAGGCAGAGATCCAACTTCAGATACAGACTCAGTGGTGAGGAGGGAAGAGGAAGAGGAGGGGAGAGGAAGTGGAAGGGATGTTTATTGCATGATGTCACATGACTCTGCCCCTTCCTCCAGCCCTCTTTCTCCACTTTGCTTTATTCTGAAGACAGGCTGTCATTTGATGACAAGATGGCTGCCAGGAGCCCCCAAATCACACCCTCTCTGGTTTGCAGCACCAGCAGTAAAGTACCTTCTCTCTCCCAGTTTCCATGCATCAATCACAGGGCAGATTCTGACTGGCTCTGCTTAGGTCATGTGCACATAATCTTGCTGACCGCCTGAGTCTCATGGCTTCACCTGTTGAGAGTAGGAGGGCAAACAGGGCAAGAGAATGATGGCTCAAAAGATGTCATCTGAAGTGAGGGAGCACCTTCCTAAAGAACCAGAAGAAGGATGATGGGGAATCAGACTGGACAATAAAAATGTCAAGTAGAAACACATGGCCCTTGGCAGTTAGGTCCGGGGCTCTTATCTCCTGAGTGGGATGTGGGGAGGCTGTGGGAAGTAGGTTCAGGAAAGGTGAACAGCCCTACTCAATGAGCTCTTTGGGACAAAAAGCAACTCTGGTTCCAAAAAAAAAAAAAAAAAAAAAAACCCCTGTTTTTACTTGCAGAGCGCAATTTTATAAGGCAGAAGAAAAAGCCAACCCACAAAAAAAAAAAAAAAACCAACAAAAAAAAACCGCAATCTTTATTCAATTCTCTGCAGTTTACCAAAGTCTGTCTTACAGTCTCCTCAGAGCCTCATAGCAACTCTAGTAGGCAGTAAGGACACGTGTTATTTCCCTATTTTACAGGCAAGAAAACTGAGACTCTGTGATGCTAAGTGAATCTGTCCAAGGTCACTCAGTTAAGTTGCAGAGCTGTGACTGTCAACCAGCTCCCCAGCATACAGAATTAATTAAAGTCCTTTGGGAAAAAAAAATGAACAAGATTGGTAAGGGATGAGGAGAAATCTCATTGGCCAGGCAAAAAGCTGCAGAGGGAACAGATCTGCCAGTTGGAAAGGCAAAAACAGGAAGCTTAGTCTGATCACCCAAGAGAAGGACAAAGAAATAGCCAGAATTTATAGGTGTGAAAAGAGAAAAATCAAAGTAAGGAATGAGATGGAACCTGCAAAACACATAAAAGGAAATAGAAAAACATTCTTTAAAATACTCTAGGAACAAGAGGAAGATAAGGGAGAATGTTTCTTCCTAATAGATGACGAGCGAAAGCTGATAATTGATGACACCAGAAATGCTTAGGTTTTTAATGCTTTATTCCTCGGGTAGCTGCAACAGACTGCATACAGACTAGAAGGCTAAGAAAAAACAATTGGGGAGTAAAAACTGAAAGGAAAGAACCCACGTGTAGCCAAAGATCTGGGATCATAATGGACAAGCAACTTAGACCATCAAAGCTCAAGGGGCCATTTGGCCCCACCCCTCACTTTACAAACAATAAAACTGAAAATCAGTGATTGGGGAGTGGTCTGCCCAAGGTTGAATGCTGAAGCTGAAACTCCAATACTTTGGCCACCTGATGCGGAGAGCTGACTCATTTGAAAAGACCCTGATGCTGGGAAAGATTGACAGCTGAAGGAGAAGGGGACGACAGAGGATGAGATGGCTGGATGGCATCACCAACACAATGGACATGGGTTTGGGTGGACTCCGGAAGTTGGTGATGGACAAGGATGGCATGCTGAGATTCATGGCGTTGCAAAGAGTCGGTCATGACTGAGTGACTGAACTGAACTGAACTGAACTGCCCAAGGTTACCCAGTTGGTATTAGAAGAGCCAGACTCTGGCTGTTGGTTCACTGGAATTTTCTAGCACTCTTGGGATATGGAGAGAAAGGGAGGGACAGTGACAGACAAACCAAGACATAGAATCTAGTATGAAAATTAGACAAATGCACAAGTAACCTTGATTGAAGGAAGGTGAAAGGCAGGACTTGCAGAGGAGGGGTAGGGGGTGGGGGTCAGAGATACAAGGTAAGGAGGAAGCTGCCTTGACATCAGGGTTCGAATCTGGCTATTGCTCTGGCCCCCAGTCTTCTGGAGGGGTCCCTGGTTCACTGACTTTGGTGCTTAGATGCTCGCTGTCCTGTTTTGTCTCTTCCATCAGTTTTCTATGGCTACAATAATGCTAACAAACTACCCAAATATTCAGAGGCTTAAAACAGTAAGCATTTATTTACCTCTTTATGGATTAACGACTGAGACTGGGCTCAGCTGGAAGGTTTTCTTAATATTTTAAAATTTTGAACAATATTTATTTATTTTTGGCTGTGCTGGATCCTTGTTGCTACATGGGCCTTTCTCTGGTAGTGGCAAGTGAGGGCCTCTCTTGTTGCAGAGCACTAGCCTTAGCGGGGATGGGCTTCAGCAGCTGTGGCCCATGGGCTCAGGAGTTGCAGCTCCCAGACCCCAGAGCACAGGTACAATAGTTGGCTTAGTTGCTCCATGACATGTGGGATCTTCCCGGACCAGGGATCAAACCCTTGTCTCCTGCATTGGTAGGCAGGAGACCCCTGAGCCACCAGGGAAGCCCTTGGAAGGTCTTCTTATTCTGAATTCTTCCACATTCGTGAGGTGGTTGGCTTGTTACTGTGGCTGATCTAGGGTGGCTGTGACGGGATGGCTTGGATGACTGTGATGAATGAAGTGACTCAGCTCTCTGTCAAGTGTCCACACAGAATATGCCAAGTCCAGACACGTTCTCCTAGCATGGCAGAGTGACACGTCCACAAGCCCGGTCACCCAAGGAATGGAAACACACAGCCAATTTTCAAGTTTCTGTTTGCAAACATTTGCTAACATGTTGTTGGCCAAAGCAAATTACATGGCCAAGTCCAGAGTCAGAGTGGGCAGAACTGCAAAATTAAAGGGTAGAGGGTATAATTCAGCATGGCCATTAACTGGAGCTATTAGCACAATCAACCTACCACCAGGCCTCCGTGCTCGGGTCTTTGCTCTGTTGCCTTATTTTACTTCTCATCATTTTGGTCCTGCTAAGTGAGCTGCTTCTCTGGCTCTCAATTCTCATGGCTGAGAGTTCTCTGCTGCCCAGGTAGGCTTTGAGATGTCTCCCATATAGGCTGTTTGCTTTTCCTAGGATAGTGATGGAGACACTGCATGCCAGAATCTGCCTACTGCTGCCAGTCTCAGAATTAATACCCTCTAAAAACTCTTCACTGGAAACCCCTAAACTCTTCAACCTAGCTGATGGGTATTCATCAGCTGCTATCACCTCCAAACCTCCCTTGCCCATGGACACATGTCAAGGGGAAGCCAGGTAGGTCCTTTGCAGCCTTAACACTCTGTTCATCCCACCCTGGACTCTTTCCTCTGAGAGGAGGTTATGGGCTGAATTCTGGTGCCCTCAAATTCACGTGTTGAAGTCCTAACCCCCAGTACCTCACAATATGACTGTATTTAGAGACAGAGCCTTTAAACAAGTGGCTAAGTTAAAATGAAGCCATTAATCTAAAATGACTTGGGTCCTTGTAAAAAGGGATTAAGACACAGATATACGAGATGGAGGAAAGACTATAAGAAGGCATAGGGAGAAGATGGCCATCTACAAGCCAAAGAGAGAGGCCTCAGAAAAAAACAACCCTGCCAACACCTTGTTTTTAGACTTCTGGCTCCAAGACTGAGAAAATATGTAGATTTCCATTGTGTAAGCCACCGAGTTTGTTATTGCAGTCCAAATAAACTAATATGGAGACAGAAATTCAGTCTTGGATGTTTGACTAAAGACACCAGGATGCTTGGGGCTTCCCAGGTGGCAATAGAGGGAAAGGACCTGCCTGCCAATGCAGGAGACACATGGTGTGGGTTTGATCCCTGGGTCAGGAAGATCCCCAGCTGCAGGAAATGCAGTCCACTTCAGTATTCTTGCCTGGGAAACTCCACAGACTCCTGAGCCTGGCAGACTACAGTCCATGGGGTCGTAAAGAGTCAGACGTGACCGAGAGACTGAACACACACATCAGGATGCTGGAGACAGCCCTCCCTTCACACTGGCAGCTCCAGGCCCCAAGACAGGGAAGCACTCAGTGGAAATACCGTCCTGTGTGAGACTGCCTCCTGGTTTTCTTTCTGAAGACGCTGCATGTCCTGAGTGCCCGACCTGATGAGCTCCTGATCAGAACCTATGGCTGCACCACAGCTGACCTCAGATATCCCCAGCCAAGGCTATGGTTTCCTCAGTTCTGACCCCTCTGCCTTCTCCCACCTGGCCCTGCACCTACTTCTGTCCCTCCTTGCCTCATCTGCATCAGACCAGTCCAAGCAGCCCTTCATGGGATCCTATTGCTGGGAGATCAGATCTAGGTTTCACAAATCTAGAATGTCGAAGCACATTATCTATCTTCTACCACCCTCAGTTGGAGTGGGAAACGGCAACTCACTCCAGTTTTCTTGCCTGAAGAATCCTGTGGACAGTAGAGCCTGGTGGGCTGTGGTCCATAGGGTCACAGAGAGTTGGACATGACTGAAGTAACTTAGCAGGCAGCAGGCAGGCATCACACTCAATAATATATATTTTCATCTTTTTTTCAGAAAGAAAAATATGATTGCCCCTATAGTTTGAGGAAGGAGGGAAATAGGACTCGTGCTAACTTTAACAAGGGAATAAGGACTCGTGTTTGGAGAAGGCAATGGCAACCCACTCCAGTACTCTTGCCTGGAAAATCCCATGGACAGAGGAGCCTGGTAAGCTGCAGTCCATGAGGTCGCTAAGAGTTGGACCTGACTGAACGACTTCCCTTTCACTTTTCACTTCCATGCATTGGAGAAGGAAATGGCAACCCACTCCAGTGTTCTTGCCTGGAGAATCCCAGTGACGGGGAGCCTGGTGGGCTGCCGTCTATGG
Source organism: Oryx dammah (assembly GCF_014754425.2). Classification (NCBI taxonomy): domain Eukaryota; kingdom Metazoa; phylum Chordata; class Mammalia; order Artiodactyla; family Bovidae; genus Oryx; species Oryx dammah. Next base: position 18,485,819 of record NW_024070198.1, read on the forward strand.
GGTCGCAGAGAGTCAGACACGACTGAAACGCCTTAGCAGCAGCAGCAGCAGCAGCAGCAAGGACTCGTGTTATATTCTGAGGCAGGAGAAGAGCCTGTTGAAGGGAGCTTTGATTGGATGTTGAGACATGGTTTATTTTTTAATTAATTAATTTATTTTAATTGAAGGATAATTACTCTACAATATTGTGATGGTTTTTTGCCATATATCAGTCTGAACTGGCCATAGGTAAACTCGTGTCCCCTCCATCCTGAACCCTCTTCCCATCTCCCCACTCACCCTCACCTAGGTTGTCCTAAAGCACCGGCTTTGGGTGCCCTTCTTCACGTATCGAACTTGCACTGGTCATCTGTTTTACATATGGTAAGGTATATGTTTCAACACTATTCTCTCTAATCATCCACCCTCTCCTTCTCCCACTGAGACCAAAAGTCTGTTCTGTACGTCTGTGTCTCCTTTGCTGCCCCGCATGCAGGATTGTTGGTACCGTCTTTCTAGATCCCGTATATATGTGTTAAAATACAGTATTTGTTCTTCTCTTTCTGACTTACTTTACTCTGTATAATGGGATTTAGGTTCACCCACCTCATTAGAATGGGCTCAAATGCATTCCTTTCTATAGCTGAGTAATATTCCATTGTGTCTATGTGCCACAACTTCCTTATCCATTGAGGCACAGTTTTGATGGCAAGGGACAGGCTGGCAGCTGGGAGAGACCCAAGTCACCACAACAATGGTGGGGTGGACAGAGCCCGGGACAGACAGTCAGATGACTCAGCTCTGAACCTGCTTCTGTCGGTCAAGCCTTGTGCTTATTGAATATGTGGCTGTGTGCCACTCTGCCGGGTGCTGGGAATACAGACTTTAATATGGCAGACCCACATCTTGCCCTCCTGGGTGTCTCTACTCTTTTTCATCTTGACACTGGATGGTTTGTTCACACTGGAGCCTCAATTTCCCCTCTCTAAAACAAGAAGTCTAGACTGTGATTCTCCTGTTCTTTTCTGCTTGAACATCCTTTAAGGGCTGTTCCTTGGGTTTGAGGTCTTGAGGACTGAAATCTCTAAAAATGGGAAGGGAGGGATGAACCCAGAAACATTCCTAAGAATAAATTGGTTCTTTGGCTATGGGAAAGGAGTAAAACTGAAGAGGCAAAGATGTCTGAGGTTTTTAACCTGAAGGTGTTATCCACAAGGAAAATGGAAATTGGGAAAGGAACGAAGATGATTGCTAGCCCAAATTAGACTATTTTCTGTATTTTTATTTATACAGGCAAATGTATCATAACTTTGTTTTTTTCTCCAAGGAGGGAAGAATAAACTACAAGAATGAAAAGATGTGGGGGGGAGGGGGGGAAGAACCCAGTGACTCGCTATTCATATGGATGAACAAGATCCAGAGGTCCTAGCAGAAAATAAGCAGACTCCAAACCAGAAATCAGTACTGCTGAAGGAAGCAATCACAATATGGGTGGCTCAGTGGCAGATGGGAATTGAACATAAAGGGGTCTTTCTCTATGTGCACTGGAGGCCACAGGCTGGAGAGGAAAATTGCCGGGCCACAGCTCCATCCCCAGGGAATTGTGAGACTGAAGCTACATCCTCCTAAACAACACACTGGTTTTTTTGTTTTTCATCTTCTGAGTGAGCTGAGTGCTTGGTAAACCAGCCAAATCATACTGCCTACTGTTTAGTCAACTCAATAAGCCTTATTGTAGTACCTTTCATGTTCCAGGCAACAAGCTAGGTGCCAAGGATGCAGAAATGAATAAGTGAAGCTTCCTCTTTAAAAAATTAGAGGTGAGTACGGAGGTAGACACATGACTGAGCTTATTGCAGGCAGCCTGTGACTTGTGTTTAAAATACCATTGTTAGCAAAGTGCTGGTGATGAATTCTGATTCTCAACTCTGGGAAGGCCTCATGGAGGAGGTGGTATTTGAGCTGGGCCTGATTTACAACCTGCATCTTCAGCCTTTGGCAGGAGAAAGGTTGAGGGTGGATTGGGGAATGGAGAATGTTCTAGACCAAGGATGTAGTAAATTTGGAGGTGGCTCAGGGGCAGCAGCAGGGGTGAGGGGGGATGGGGGAGGACTCTGGATGTATAAGCACCTGTACGGAGCATAATCAGACACATTGATTTAATTCAAAACTAAGTGGGGTTTCCAGGCAGAGGATGGGAGAAGGTACTGTGGGGAGAGGTGGGAGAGTCAGTGATGGGGGAGGTGAGGGAAGAGGCAGTTACAAGCCAGCAGGAGGATATGGGAGGTTTTAGACAATACTGCTCTTTCAGAAGGGTGAAGCAGGCCAGTGCCGCAAAGGCGTGGAAGGCTCCAGAGCCAGAGGGACAGTGAGCTGATGAGCTGCTTGGTCAGTGAAGCAAGGAAAGAAGCTGGGAAGGCAGCTGAAAAGATCCATGGGGTCAGAAAAGGAGGGAGGTGGCCAGCAGCCTGGATCTTAGTTCTTACTTACGCTGCCCTGCCTGAGCCTGGGGCTGGAGGTGAGGGGGTGCAGGCTTGCCAGGACCCACGTAGAGGGGCTGTGGGCCAGCTCTAGGCCTCTGAGCAGCGTGAGGAGTGATCAGACTGTAGACACACAGCTGAGCTTCTGAGCCAGTGCAGCTGACCAGATGCAGACTACTTACCTGGCAGGTATTGCAGACAGGGAACAGGTGCAAGCCCAGCCTCCATACGGTTCCCCCTGGCTTCCTCCCTTACAGCCTGTCTTCTCTTTCTTCCTCTCCTCCCTTCTTCCTCCCTCTCATCCTCCGCATCACCTCCCTTCCTTTCAACAAAAATTTATTAAGCATTTATTATATTTGCACTAAGCTTTTTTCTGCATAGAGGCTTAGTGATCCTTTTAAAGAGGAAGCCCTCAGACTCAGTTATACTTATACTAGCTTGGCTCCCAGCCCAGAGTCTCTGCAAGACCCTGCCTGTACCCTGCATAGCTGGGCAGGGCAAGCCTTGTTGGCTGCTCTGCTGCTCGATTCTTCTGCCCACTCCCTCAGTTGACAGCATTCCAGAGGGCATTCGAGGTAGGGCTCTCAAGTTCTTGGGGAAAGTCTTCTCCCCAAACAAACTTATTATCTTCTCAGCCATAATTATCTCCCTAATGTCAATCCTAACTTTTTTCTCCCAGGCTCTTTACCTTCTGGCCACATAGTTCTCACAGAAAGCTGGAGGGTTCACCTGGGAGAATTAATAATAATAATAACAGTTATAATAAAATCAGGCATTAAGTTAAACAAGTAATTATATTTAATCTTTACAGCAAGTTGGTAAGGGAGATATCATTCCCCCCATTTTTCAGATGAGTACACCAAAGCTCAGAGAGGTTAGGTTAACTTGTCCAAGGTCACACAGCTACTCAGTGGTAGAGTTCATATTCCATTCCAGGTTTACCTGATTCTGAACCTATGCTAAGAAATCCCACTTTAGGCCTACCCCTTTAATCTTTAAACAAAGCCTCATAAGCTTGTGTCTCACCTGGGATGAGAGAGCATCCCTGGCCCCTTTCCTTAAGACCCAGCTCCCCTCCCCTGTGAGTCAGGCATCCTTAGTTCCAGCACCGTCCACACCCTCGTGCATCCAGAGTGTCTGTACTATCTACAAGGGGTGGGGCAGGGACGGGGATGGTCATTTCACCACTAGTTTTTCAGAGCGAGGGGAACAAAGGTAATTTGGCAGCAAAAGGACAGAGCTCAGACACACAGAACACCCGAGGACAAGGGCAAGGGAGGGAGCTGGTTCCATTTTTCAATCCTGGTGACTTTATTGGCAGGACAAGGTAACCAAGCGTTGCCAAAGCTAGTTCATCAAGCTACTGCACTTTCCTCTCCTGCAGGAGCTGAAGCTTCCATCCTGATCTAAGCTGGTTGGCATCCCGGGGGCAGCTGCTGGCTCCTATCTTGAGGCTACAGCCTCCTCTCCCTCTAAAGCTCTCGATTTCCTTCTTTGATAATTGGAGATGATGATAACTACAGTATGTACAGCCATCTAACACTCAGGATACATTTTCCCAGGCATCATCTCATCTCCACCTTGGTAACAAGGCCCTGTTCCAGGAGTGCTTTGTGACCCCTGGAAGGCCTTGTGCTTGTGTGCTTAGTCACTTAGTTGTGTCCGACTCTTTGCCACTCCATGGACTGTAGCCCACCAGGCTCCTCTGTCCATGGGGGTTCTCCAGAATACCAGAGTGGGTTGCCATGCCCTCCTCCAGAGGATCTTCCCAACCCAGGGATCGAACCCAGGTCTCCCACATTGCAGGCAGATTCTTTACCATCTGAGACACCAAGATATTCCAAGAATATTGGAATAGGTAGCCTATCCCTTCTCCAAGGGATCTTCCTGACTCATGCATCAAACAGGGGTCTCCTGCATTGCAGGTGGATTCTTTACCAGCTGAGCTAACAGGGGAGCCCAAAAGGCCTAGGCTACGTTCTGAAATGCCGTTCCCTATCTCTTTGCCTGGATTCAAGTCTTCCTCTGTCTCCTTAGCCAGGTTTGAATCCCATACCTTAGCTCCTGCCCCCAAATACATAGATCCTATTATGTGGGAGGGAAATGGTATGACCTGTGTTTAAGATACAGAGAGACTTAGGCCTAAAGAGATTGTGTCTTGAGTGAGGGTGCACAGCTATTAGAGAAGCCAGGAGGCAAGCCTGGGGTGCTCTCTACTATGGGTGCTCTCTCTATGTCTGCAGGCCTCTTCCCCTGGGTGTGGGTAACATTTGAACTGGGCCACAAAAGGATTTTGATGGTGAGGTTGTGTGTATGAAAGGCACGAAGGTGGGACAGCGCATGGCAAGCACTCATGGACGACAGACAGGGCTAGGGTTATGAGGAGGTCCACTTTGGGGGTCTTTCCTACCATATTAATGACTTTGAACCTCATTATAGATATGGCCAATGGGGAGCCACTGGAATTTGAAACTGGGGAGTAGAATCATCTGATCTGGGCTTTCAGGTAGATAGAATTTCTGCGGGAAATATCGGACACTCCAAGAACACAGCTGGCACCAGTCCCTAGAGAATCAGATGAAAGACCTACAGTTGAATCTAGTGGTTTTGTCCATGAGAATATCATTGTAGCTAGGATCAGTCTGAGGCTTCTTGGTCAATGAGGATGTGGTTTTTCCCTGGGCTGGGGGCAGGGAGCTTAGGGGCTGTCTCATGCGGTAAGGGAGAGGATGGGTTCGCTGGGTTCCCATCAGCTGAAAGACCAGGTGTTAGGACTTCAAGAAAGAGTCATAGGGGTGAGAGAAATTACTCTCAGGCAAAAGGTCCCATGGGGCAGGCACCCATGGATTTGGGGACAGGGTCTGAGACTCTGGGGCAGTGCTGAATGGACTCTATGGAATCTCCCTGGAAGCCTAGGGCCTGGTCTTCTGTGACCTTCCGAGGAACAGGAGGAGGAACTCAGTCTTTCACCATGAGATCCCTGGCAGGAGAATTCTCAACAGATCCCAGGGTTCTAGCCCCTTGGAAGAGGATGTGGCTGAGTCTCAGGCCAGGATGACGTGCCGGGGCTTAGGCTCCTGGGTTTCAGTTCGACAGTTACCCAAATGCAGACAGCTTCCTGGCTGGGGAGCTGGAGGCAGTTTTGGATTCTCTCTAAAAGTTACCCCGTACCACCTCCCCACCCCGCCTCCAACCACTGCCTCCTGGCTCACTCCCTCTGGCCACAACCACTGCTTTCCTTCCTGTCCCCCTTCCTTCAGGAGTACTCACACAGTCTCCCCCACCTGCCCCTTTCCTCTCGTTACTCCTACTTGTTTGTGATCATTTGGGTCTCAGCTTAGATCTGCTTTTCCATGGGAAATTGCTTGACTCCCCAGATTGGCGCTAGGCCCTCTGCCTGCATCTCGTGGCACTTTGTATGTCCATATCATAGCACCTTCTCACAGTCTGCAATTTACAGGCTTATGTATGTGATGTTTGTGTGGTTTTATATCATGCCTCTCTCCTCTGCTTCTGGACTACAGGCTTCTTGAGGGCAACTGCTGGGCCTGGTGTGCTCACTATTACCCTCTGTGCCTGGCACATATGGGCACTCAGAAGTGTGATGCTCTTTGGGGTCAGCGCTTCCTGCCACTGCACTTAGTCAGCTACGAGACTGCACTGCGTCATCATATTCACTAGCCTTGGACCTCGGAGTCTGATGGGGCGATGGGCTCAGGCATCAGTGGGTCAGCAGGGCTACCACAGCCCCTAATGAAGTGTGAAGATCCCTCAGAAGGGCTTTGGGGCCAGTTCAGAGCATTCTAGGTGCGGTTACTCAATCACTTAAGAGACTAATTCTTCTTAAGCACATTTCTGCCACAGTTGCTCTCCAATCAACCAAAATCTCTCTCTCTCTCTTTTTTTTTTTTTTTTTTTTGCCAATTTTCTCCTATAACATCATCCAATAAGAATGCTTTAAGATCCTGCTGTGATTATTATCAAGATTATTGAGAAGTTCAGAGTTTTCCAAGCAACTCTAGAACCTTCCTTTTATTTGATACAAAGACCTACGAGGTCGGAAGGGCAAGTATTTCATCCTCATTTGACAGGAGGGGAAAATGAGACTCAGACCGTGATGTGACTTGCCCTGGTCACAGGTTCATATCAGACAGCAGGGCTGGAACCTTGGTCTTCTGACTCCTGGGACAGAGCCCGTGATGCTTTTGTTGGATGTAGCTGCCATCGGGACATACCTCTCCCAGTCCTCGGGCTCCCAGCTCAACTACTCTTTGAATCCAGAGCAGCTGTTGTTTGACAGAAGAGAGACAGGAGAGGGATATTCTATTTGCAAATTTTGTCCCCCCAAATGAAACTAACATCTTGGGGGTGTTCCCTGTGTGCCAGGCACAATGCTGCTGCTGCCATCCTTGTATTTCTTCGTTTCTGCCATTTTATTTCTCCTTCAACAATCCCATGAGGTAGGGGAAATGCTGGGAAACCATTTTGCAGAGGAGAAAATTGAGGATCAGAGACAGTAAGTAACTTGTCCAAGGTCACACCGTCCATAGCACAGCTAGGATTCAGTTCCCTGTCCGTTGGACTCTAAAGCCCATGGGCTTTCCACATCCTCACTTTGCATCTCCAAAAAAGATGGGATGCAGATGTTGCATGCCAGTGGTCTTTTACCAGAGGTAGGAGTCAGCTGCCGAGAGATGTGACTTGGTCCTTCGGATCCCCTCGACAGATCTGAGGACCAACTGGATGAGGAGGATATTTGCCTAGCTGTTACCTATCTCTTCCTATACAGGGCAGGCTGTACCCAGAGACCAGAAAGTTTATTTAGAATCTTAAGAGTGTGTGCCCCTAAAAGAGATAGGAGCAAGCAATGGGGGCATTTGTCAAAGAGAAAAAAAAGGAGAGAAGAACAAGGAGAAGTCAGTGGGAAGGAGGAAGAGGAAACCGGAGTCAAGGAGGTGGTGGACAACAGAGAGAGACAGAATGACTCAGGAAGAGGGATGGGTGCCCTGGGGAGGGGTTGGGAACAGGCCTGAATTGGTGAGCTGCAATTTGTGAAGTTTACAGATAAATCTTGGTCCTTTCAGCAAAGCTTATCTGTAATGGGCTCGGCTCGCTGAGGCCCCGTCTCCTGTAGACATAAATCATTTTCTAATTTATAACATGAATAATTGATTTTGCCTCTGTAGCCTCAACAATAAATCTCCCGATCACACATGCATAAGAAAATAATAATAATGAAAGCGATCAGGATATGCTGCCATCGATTAACTGTGAGAGGGGCCACTTGACTCGCAATTCATGTTTTAAGTATTCCAGGTGGCACCAGGCCCACAAGCCACTTCTGACCCTTGCCCCTGGGTTCTACCTGTCTCTCGCAGGGAGTGGAAGAGGCCGGGGAGAGGGCCAGGAGGGAAGGGAAGGCCAGGTCTGGCCATGACTGACCATGGATGGGATCAAGTCAAGCATTTCCTCAATGGCTATTATTCACTTCCCAGCAATGTACTGAATATCTCTTATCCAGACAGTCCTGGGCACGTGTTGCCCAGAGCCAAGCAAGACCTGGTATTTGGCTTCAAGGAGGTTATAATCGGGTTAAAGGGCAAAGCACAGAACACAATTTGGTGTTCAGGAGGGACTGAATTCAGGGGAAAGAGTTCTGTTGTGATCATCTCCAAGCCAGGAACTCTGGAGTCCTCCACGGGTCTCTGGCTCCCTCTTCCTCCCCAGCGGGCCCTGGAATCCATCCGCTTCCCTCCTTTCCCCACTACGGCTCAGTCAGGGCTCTGCCATCTTTCTGCTGGCATCACAGTGACCTCCTCAATGGCTGCTCTCCATCCCCTTGCCCCCTGCCTCCATCCATTCTCCTGTAGCTAGAGCTTTCTTTAACATGATGGGTGGGCTTCCCACAGGCCCTTGGCTTCAATACATCCCCCTCCACCCCCAGCCTCTCCAGCCTCGTCTACCAGGACTCTTTCCTCTCTGAGCTCACACTAGATTCATCTTGTAATAAATGTCCAAGGGTGGCGTGTTCCTGTTTGTAGCCTCAGACCTTTTGCATGGGTGCCCTCTGGCTGGAGTGCTCTTTTCCTCCCCACCCCTGCACCTCCTCTCCCATCCTTTAGGTTCCTGCTGAAATATCACCCCTGCCTCAGCCTGGGTAAGGGGTCCCCAATGAGCACCCCTACCTACATCCCTGGCACATCTCTTTCATGTCACCTGTGACATTGGAAACTTGTTCAATATGTTTCTTTTCTGTTGGTGATCAAGTTCATGAGACCAAGATCCATATTTTCTCTGTTTGCCACCGTTTCCTCAGGATGTAGTCTATGGCACATAGGAGGCACTTCAGTAAAATCTTGTTGAATGAATAAATGGTACTCCTGCCTCTAGCCTATTTCCTCTCTGGATCATCCTAAATAGAATAATTTTTTGTGTGTGAGCATCATGGCCAGATTTTTATGTTTGGGAATTCTCATGCATTGCCAGCACCTGTGTGTGATATCCAAATATCCCAGCCTGACCCTGATGGCAGCAACCTGTCCTCCTTGGTCATTCCAGCTTCTCGTCTCATGAGTCCTCTCAGAGGGCTCTCTGTTCACTTCCTGAAAAACACTCATCCTTTATGACTTGGCTCAGATGCCAACACTAGTTTGGCACTTGTTTCTTTGCTTAAAACGTTCACTTTGCTACTGGATGGGAGGGGAAGAATCGAGTTTTAAGTGGAAGAGAGATGTGGGCAGATCTGGGTTTGGGGTTGATTGTTCCAAAAGCTTCACAGGGGATGGATCTAGGCAGAGGGGACCAAAGGGAGGCAAGTCTTTCACTCTGATCCTGACCCTAGCCCAGCACCTCAGATCCAGGGAGTCAGGGGCTTGCTTGGGGCCTTACAGTGATTCATTACCAGACTTAGATTTATACTCAGTTGATGCCAAGGCTGCTGCCATTCTATCCACTCAGTTATACTGCTGATCCAGCCCCTGGGACTGTGGTTTCCCAGCTCCCTGGATCCCTGGCCTGAATCCCAGGGTCTCCCTTACAATGGAACCTAAAAATAGAAGCCGCTTCTATAGCATAAGGGAAGAGGCAAAAAGGATCCAGGCAGGACGTGAATAGATAGACATGACCCCTCCAGGGCTCTCTAGGGAGCATGGGGATGTGGCCCTGGAGGTGCTGAGTGCAAGAGGGAGCAGAGGCCAGGCCTTCTGGCAGGAGATGCAGGGTCCCTGGTGGCATGTGGGCAGGCCTGGCTTCCTTTCCCTCACCTGCTCATAACCCCTCCCTTCGCCTCTCCTGGCTCTGAGCCAAGGCCTTGCCCAGTGCTCTATTCTCATCCCCAGGGAGGGCTCGTATAGCCATCAGACCAATATACGGACATCAGGGAGAGCTAAGGAGCCACCAAATGCAAGCCAAGCAGGGGACGAGAGGATGGGGTAGGCAGAGGAGTGCGGGATGAAGACACGGCCCTGGGTATCTGAAATTTGACAACCACTGTCTTAAGCAGCACACAGCTCTTTCTGGATGACAATCTAAGGACATCACTGCTTCCACCAAAGTTTACTGAAAATGCCGTAGATAGGCCCATGGACCAGAAGGGATGAACCACAAAGGCCTTGAGTTCTATTGAAAGGTTTCTGTTGAGAAGTTCTATGACATGATTCTAAACAAGTTGTCTTCTTGAACCATAGTTTCCTCATGTGTACAATGATAATTTTTTAAATAGTAGGGTTTTGATTAAAAAAAAAAAGCAACTGAGGTGTAACTCACATGTAATAAATCACACAAATCTTAAGTGTACAATTGATGGGTTTTTATATATGCATACACTCATGTAACTATCACCTAGATCAAGACGCAGAACATTGCCAGCACTCCACAGGGCTCCCTCCAGCTCCTTCCCAGTCATTGGCACTCACCCAGGCATCTCTGCTCCACCAAGGGGAACCACTATTTCTGATTTCTGTCATCATAGGTTGCTTGCTTAAGTCACTTCAGTCATGTCCGACTCTGTGAGACCCTATGGGCTGTAGCCCGCCAGGCTCCTCTGTCCATGGGATTCTTCAGGCAAGAATACTGGAGTGGGTTGCCACACCCTCCTCCAGGGGATCTTCCCAACCTAGGGATCGAACCCGCATCTCATGAATCTCCAGCATTGCTGGTGGATTCTTTACTGCTGAGCCACTGTGGGAAGTTCCATCATAGTTTAGATAGATGTATTTTTTAAATTTGCATAAAGTCATATAATATGTGCTGTTTGGTGTCTAGATTCTTTCCCTTGTGGAAAGCATCTTGTAAGAATCAAATGAAACAGTTGATATCTAAGTGCCTAGGATGGTACATGGCATCTTGTGAAGAGTGAAAGTGGAAGTTGCTCAGACATGTCCAACTCTTTGTGACCTAGAATTCCCTAGGCCAGAATACTGGAGTGGATAGCCTTCCCCTTCTCCAGGGGATCTTCCCAACCCAGGGATCGAACCCAGGTCTCCTGTACTGTAGTTGGATTATTTATTAGCTGAGTCACAAGGGAAGCCCAAGAATATTAGAGTGGGTAGCCTATCCCTTCTCTAGTAGATTTTCCTGATCCAGGAATCAAACTGGGGTCTCCTGCATTGCAGGTAGATTCTTTACCAACTGAGATATCAGGGACTCCATGAATATCCAAGGAGATGAGATGGTTTGAATCAAAAAGACTTGGCTTGGAAACCAGCTCCATACCTTGCCAGCTCCATACCTTGTGACATTCTAAGCCTCAGTTTTTCCATCTGTCAAAGGGGATAATAGTTGCTTCCTCACAGAGTTGTCATAGTCATTAACTGAGGTAGAGAAGGTGTAGAACCTGAACAGTAAGTGCCCAATTAAGGTCCAGTTTGTGCTCCTCCCAGCTGTGGTTCTGAAGCCTGCTCAGAAGCCTGTTCAGACTGTTATAGAGAGTAGAGTACTTTGCTATGTTCCAGTGGTTTTCAAATTGCATTTCTTGGAGCCTCAGCACTCTGCGGTCATGAATCAGAGGCTGAGGGTAAGGAGGAGGAGAACAGGGGAGGGAGGAAGCTTAGCAGATGGGGTTGGGGTTTTCTACCCCAGGTCAATCAGAGCAGCTCTGCCCTCATCTGTTTGGTAAGTTGGGGGATAGCATTTGCAAACTATGTTCTGCTTCTAAAAAAGGTTTGAAAACCACTATCGTCTTCCATAATCCCGAGCACTGCCCATCATGCCAGCCAGATGTTGTATAAATGGGAGAACAAATGGGAACCTAGCCATGCTAACTGGTTAGACCTTCCCGAAAACCTGTCCAGACAAATGTACTACACCTCAGTGCAAGGACACCAAAAGATGCCCCCAGAAGTGAACAAAGCAGTTTCATTTTTATTTTGCTCAAGTATAAATTGCTTTCAAGGGATATCTACATACCTATTTATTTTATGAGCTGTGATATAAGAATCAAGTCAAATTTTAAAAGAAAAGCCTTTAAGATGCTATCACTTTAATTTGGCAGCTATGAAATTCACTTAAGAAAACAGTGAGTATCTGTTGTTTTTATCTGACAAGAAAGCATTTCCTCTTCTGGTACCAGAACCTCATTTTTCCCTTGGTGGAACCAGTTCTTTCCCACTCATGGTTTTTGTGGGATAAATCTGAGTTCAAGAATGCACATATGACCCAGAACTGGTCGCTCAGGAGTTCCAGTCCCTTGACCATGGTGATGGTTTAGGGAAGGGTATCACACAAATAGGCCAGTGACGCTCCATCTTGGGCCTTTTGTTGAAACTGATGGGAAAGTGAAGCTCTCTTTTCCACTGGATTTGAAGATTGAGTGGCTGGGGGCCACCACATTTGGAAGACCTTCTTGAGAGTGAAGAGAAAGCACAGGAAAAGCCTTGAGAGATCAAGAAAGATCAAATTCTGAAGATATTATTTCAGCCCCTGGATCCAGCTATGCTGGAAACAAGACCTAACTGTATATCTTTCAATCACTGAGATAATAAATTGTTTCTTCCCCCTCAAGGATTTCTTTCACCTGCCACCAAAAAGTCCTTAATATATAAGTAGATCAAATATATAAGTAGATCAAATATAAGTCTTAATATATAAGTAAATCAAAGCTTAATTATGTTAAGTGAATTTCTTTTCAAAGCTGTCACCTTGAAAAGCAACACTTATTCCAAAGTAGCTTTTAGAACTTCTCATTGAGACAACCCTTGTATCAATATGACAATAAAGTCATCTTACTTTATATCATTGTGAGAGAGGAGAAGAGTTGTCTGTTTGCTCACTTAGTTTGTTCACCAAACTTAATTCTGATTGATGGTATCCAAAAACTCAAATCTACCCTCAGATGATGGAGACTTGCTGACTAGGATGCCAGCTGAAAAGGTGTTGAAAGTACATCTTTGAATTGGTGTTTTGCTTTTCAACGTGAATGGGGGAAGATTAATTTGTGTACATGGATTGTTGTCTGAAATATCAACCTCATTATCTTTGGTCATACCTCAAAATAAGAACAGTGCTTGTTTCCCTGACCTCCCTTTTCTGAGAACCATATGGTCTCCATCTTGCCCTTGTCCTGATGAGAGGACTTATAGTCCTATTCACACATAAGAAAATGAAGGCAAACTTCAGAATGAGGTGAAAGCATGTATGTATTAGTATTCAGAACACTAAATGGAATCTCCATGAGGCAGGGCCAGAAGATGAATCTTGGGATCTGAGCAGGGACAGGTGGGGCCAACAGGAAGCCGGATGATGGATATGGGTGGGGAGGATCAAGCAATGGCAATGACTCATCAGAAGCAGGCTGAGGCCAAGTAACAGCAAGGGAGACACCCAGCAGAGGACTGAGGATCTGGCTCTGTTGGCATCTCTTCCTCCAGCTGACAGTGGGTTGTGTGTCGGCTCCAGGAGCACAGCCGGTGTTCTCTGCACGGTCCTTGGCAGTGTGTGTGTGACATGAGGGGTGGGCCAGGAGGGACTCCAAGGCTCATGGCTTCCACGCTCTGCCCAGGAAGAGGTGTCTTAACTGGAGGAGAGGTTTACTGTGTTCAGGCAATTTAATCCTCCCAAGCAGCCAGGCAAGCCCTGGAGATAATAAAGAAAGAAGGTAACAGAGTGGATCTGCAAAGCCTTTAATACACAGCATTAAAGGGTAATGGGAAAATCGATGGGACTATACAACAGGGTCACCCCAACTGCCAGCAGTGCCGTCATTAACGGGATAGTTGGTGCTCCAGCCACTGCAAGGCTGCTGGGCAAGGCCCAGAACCAGGGCCCCGGCCTGACCTCTTCAGGGCTCAGATGGCTTCCTGGACTCTGGGACTTCCCACTTGGATCAGAACACTGGGGGATGACCTTGTTCTCTCCAATGGGCACACCCTGCTCTCTTCACCCTGGCCAAGTGACTTAATAATAGCTACCATTTATTGATCACTTTCTATGGGCCAAGGCTCGAGGCTAAGAGCTTTCTGAATTGTTGCATTTAATCCTTACAACAACTCTATAAATTAGCTACTATCGCTGTAGCTTCCATTCCATATGTAAGTAAAGTCCAGAGAGACACATGTGCCCTTGATCGTCTGCTGGGCAGGAAGTGGGTGGATCAGCACAGATCCTAGGATGTGACAGCTGTAAAGGGTCCCACAGGACATCTGGACTGACCCCTCAGGACAGAGAAGTCAAGTGACTTACCCTGGTTCACACAGCTGCTCAACAGAAAACGTGCAATTACAAAGCAGGTGTCCCGCCTTTTAGTTCTGTGTTCCTTGTCCCCATTATATCATCTGATCATTTCCATCCACAAAGCACACACTCTGCCGGCTTTGGACTTCAGAGCCATTCACTGTAATTAAAGGGATGGCTATTTAGGAACTGTTTCCGTTCAAGGCAAAGTTCCTAAAGCCCCTCACTGCATTCTGGGGGAGGAGGTGCTCAGGGCAAGGGATCTGGATATTGTTCTTCAACAGCAGTCACATCTGCCTGGGGAGAGAAAAACACGCAGACCTGAAACAACCTTAGACCAGTTCTAAAACGACAAATGAATGTGAGAGTGCGTGATGCCGACTGTGCGCACTGAGCATCAGGGAATTAAAAGTGAAAGAGGAGGCTTCGTAGAGGCGAGGAGCTTGGAACTGGATTGTTAAAGGAAGGAAGGTTTGGGATTAGACAAAGCAAGAGGGAGGTCTCGACTGATCGCAGAAACCACAGAGGCAAAGGCCTGGTGGGTGGAAAGAACGTGGTGTAATATGTTGGACCTATAGGAAACAGAAGTCATACTGTTGAAGTCGAGAGATGTGAACTGGAGTGGCAGGGGATTTTAGTCTCGGTGTGGAAAGCAATGCGGAGCCAAGGGAGATGGTTAAGTAAGGTATAATGCAAAATGACAGCAATGGGTTTAGGAAGATATGATGCCAGCCATCCAGGAATACTGGAAGTCTGGAGGACTGAATCCTAGAGAGAAAGAAACAAAGGCAGCCTTCCAGACATGGAGTGGTGGTGGGAGCGGGGGCTGGTGTGGAGGCCGGAAAATAATTAAGGGGTGAAGGCCAGAGAGGGCTGTGGTGAAGGGGCACCAGGGTTTGGGCCGAAGGAAGGAGGGTATCAACTGGAATCTGTGCACAGGCCTGGAGGATGGTGGCAAACTGGGCAGTTTTGGAATTGAGTTCAGGGGTGTAGGGTGGAGAAAGGAGAATTATTTGGGATGAAGGCTATTGGGCCAAATGCAGGAAGACCTGGGGAAGGGAAACAACTGGGAAAATAGGCCTTTGAACTGCTTATGGGAAAAGAAGCTTCCATAAAAGAAATTTCCCAAGTGGAGCTTGCGGAGCTGAGTTTGGGGCCTGAGATAGGAAGACTGTCAGTTTAGGCCTGGCCCCTGCTCTGCTTTGACTGACCTGGAGCCCTGGACCAGTTACATAACAGCGGTGAAGGCATAAGACCCACCTCAAAGAGTAGGCAGGCGTCCCTGGTGGCTCAGATGGTAAAGAATCCACCCGCAATGCAAGAGACCCAGGTTTGATCTTTGGGTCTGGAAGATCCCCTGGAGAAGGAAATGGCTACCCACTTCAGTATTCTTGGCTGGAGAATTCTATGAACAGAGGAATCTGGTTGGTTCGTGGGGTTGCAAAGAGTTGGACACAACTGATCGATTAACACTTTCACTGCAGACATTAGGCTGGGGATTCATGATAGGCTTACCAAGTGCTTGCCTGATCCCTTCCACATTTGCTCAATATGTGTGAGCCACTGGGCTTCCCTGGTAGCTCAGTTGGTAAAGAATCCACCTGCAATGCGGGAGGCATGGGTTCGACCCCTGTGTCGGGAAGATCCCCTGGAGAAGGGAACGGCTACTCACTCCAGTATTCTGGCCTGGAGAAGTCCATGGACTGCATTGTCCAGGGGGTCATAAAGAGTTGGACAGGACTAAGCAACTTTCACTTCACTGTGAGGATAAGACCAACTTTCACATATCATACGGTTCAAGTTTCCAAACCACAAAATGGCTCAGGACTTAAATATGGAGATAATGGGAAAAAAGTAGAATTGGGGGGGGGGGGAAAGCTATTGGCTGGGGTTAGCAGGAGAGTCCGAGGTGGCAAGCTGTCGAAGCTCACCCCTGAGTTTCTTGAAGAGTGGCTGACCGCCTCCTGCCTGGGTCTCCCGAGAGGCTAAGGGAAAGAGCAATTCCCTGGCCCTTTGCAGATCTGGAAAGCTAAAGCTCCAGAGCAGGGCAAGAGCTATGTTTTTAATAACATTACTGAAGTCTGAGAACCGCATATTATTTACTATTGTGAATCTCCTTGGCAAGATCTCTGGCCTCTGTGACACCAAGGGGACAGGGCGCTCACTTCCCCACCGGCCAGCCCATCCATCTCACTGGAGTGAGGGTCTTGTTCATAAGGTCCTTCCCAGCCTCATGACCCCCTGAGAAAAGAGAGGCAAGGGAGAAGAAAGGAGCAGGGAAGAGTGGGAGACCGAGGGAGGTACCTGGGCTGGGGGTGGAGGGCGGGCACCACCGGGGTGAGCAGCGGCCAGCTCTGGCTCCCTCCCCGGTGCAGTCGTGCTGGGTTATTAAAGGGAAGAAGAATGAGCCTCTGTATCTCAGCGGAGCAGGGCAGGAGTCATCAGCCGCTGTTATTAAAATCCTTTCCTCCCCAGTGAAAGACACTTATCGCTCTTCATCAGCAACACGCTCTCTTTTTGTAAAGGAAAATCAGCTTAACAGGTGGGGACTGTCCTTTCACTCCTCCTGCAAAAGAGTCCAAGGCTGCCTCCTGGCAGCCTCAAAACTGGTGTGGGGGGCTCACAGGGCACCCCAGTGTGGCAGGAGAGGGACTCAGGAGCTCTGTGTTCATGAGAGGGATGGCTCCCCTGCTGCAGGGGCCGCGTGGGAGGCAGTGGCTGCAGCACCTGGAGGCTGCAGCTCCAGGGATGACACTGCTGCAGAGGGGCCCTGGGTCCCTACACAGCGGGGTGCTCTGCTGCGCAGCCTGGGGGCAGGGCGGGATCTGAGCCACAGCCTCCCGGCTGCAGTTCCTGCCCCTGCTCTCACCTCCCCCCTCCAGTCCCCCACCCCCTTGGGGGCATCTCTCTCGAGCAGTCACTCCCTTGCTGACAAATGCTCAGCAGCAGCCCACTGCGGCAGGAACTCATCCACGCGCTGTCTCATCCACGCACTGTAGCCCAGACCCTGAGCTCCAGAAAGCTCTTTCTAGACTGGCCTCAAATGACCCTCCAGCCCTCTACCCATCTCCCCTGCTGAGCCACAGGCTCTTCCCCCACCCCACGCTGCTTTTGCTGTTTCCCCACTTTTGCTCAAGGCAGTTGCTTTGCCTGTAATGCCTTTCTCCTTCTCTACTAGGTGATCTGCTTAATGACCCAGCTCAAATGTCCCCTCCTCTGGGAAGTCCTCCCTGACCTCTCCAGGCACAACTAATGATTTCCTCCTCCAGATTCCCACAGCAGGCACGCTATTGTTTTAACAATGATCCCACTGTATTCTAGGTGGCTGTAATCCCTTGTTTATATCTGTCTCTCCTTACAGGGAGTTCTCGAAGCAAGGGAAGGAGGACTATATCTTGCTTCTCTTTGTTCCTCCCACGGAACAAGCTGTAATTCTTAATAAAAACATACATTAGCTGGCATCTACTGATGGCTTATTCAGCACTCGGAAGGTCCTTCATGTACACCATTTCATGTGATCCTTTGAGTTATTAAACCCATTTCACAGATGAGGAAACTGAGGCTTAGAGATGTAAAGAGACCTGTCCAAGGACACATGAGTAGTTTGTGGCAGAACAGGGATTAGAAACCAGGACCGCCTGAGCTCAACAAATGTTTGTTGACTGAATGACCTCTCTGTCCCTCTCCCCACCTCTGGTGCCAGTAGCCCCTTAGGTAGACTGGCAGAGGGACCTGTGGTCATGTCCAGGTCCCAAGCCAGAGCCCACCCATCCATCCACTTCCTTATCTCTGTGAGCTGAGGTTTTCTCTGCCTCCAGGGCATCCTACCACTTGCTCTGAAGTGTTCTATCCATTTTCCCCTGGACAGGGTAAGGCTCTAGAGAAAGTTCTGTCATCTCCCCGGAAGGAGGCCCCATCACCCCACCACTCTCACTCTCCCCATCCCCAGCTCCTCAGTCAATATTTCAGCTTCTCTTTCCTGTGCTCCTGTGCCCCAGTGCTCCTCTGACCTCAGGCTAAGCCCTGGAAAACCTGCCCAGGCTGGTGTTCTGGTTTCTGCCCCAGATTTCAGGTACTTGTGGAGGGGATAGAGCCTAGCCATCTCACAGCTTCTTCTTTCACTGGGGAATTCAGGAGGAGTGCCTCTCTTCTTGGGCCTCAGTTTTCAGGACAAGCTCTGATTTTACAACTTGTAAGCTCTTTGGGAGTCCCTTGGACAGTAAGGAGATCAAACCAGTCAGTCCTAAAGGAAATCAACCCTGACTATTCATTGGAAGGACTGAGGCTGAAGCTGAAGCTCCAGTACTTAGGCTACCTGGCGCAAAGAGCTGACTCATTGGAAAAGACCCTGATGCTTGAAAGATTGAGGGTAGGAGGAGATGGGGGCAACAGAGGATGAGATGGTTGGACGGCATCAGTGACTCAATGGACACGAGTTTGAGCAAACTCCGGGAGCGGGTGAAGGACAGGGAAGCCTGGCATGCTACAGTCCATGGGTTTGCAGAGTCGGACACGAATGAGCTGCTGAATGACAACAAAGCTCTCTGAGCTCCCCAAGTAGCGTTAGTAGTAAAGAATCCTCCTGCCAATGCAGGAGACACGAATTTGATCATTGGGTCAGGAAGATCCCCTGAAGGAGGAAATAGTAACCCACTCCAGTATTCTTGTCTGGGAAATCCCATGGACAGACAAGCCTGGTAGGTCACAATCCATGGGGCCGCAGAGAGTCAGATATGACCAAGCGCGCATGCACACACACACACACATGCAAACACAAGCTTTCTGAGAACAGCAGAATTGTTTTCATCTCTGCAGGTGCCACCATCCATAGTCCAAGGCTGTGCAACCAGGTGAAGCCCGGTAAATGGTGAGTGAGTGACTCCACAGAGAACACCAAGAACATCCCATGAATATACTCTTCATCGTAAAATAGCCTATCCCTGCATCAATCGTCTCATCACTCTCTCTGGTTCTAGAACAGATGATGTCTCCTCTCCTCTCCAGATCTGACCCCCTCTCTACTGTCCCCACCTCCTAGGACAGCAGCTCTCTGGCTGCTCCGGGCAGGCGAGCAGCCCTGAGGACCTCCCCTCCAAGCGCTCCGAATGTTCCCCATGCTCACTTTCTTTCCCTGTGAAGGGAGATTGCCAGCGAGCCCTGCAGATCAGCATCACTGCAAAGGCATGCTGACTAGCTTCAACTGCTTGGCAACTCTTAAAAAAAAATGTGAATTTAAACGATTTTCTAAAGGGGAGAAAAAATCTCTTCGCCTCCACACACCAACTGTTTACATAATTCAGTGACCTTTTATGAACCATCATTGTATAAACATCATTTTCCAGGGTAGAAATCAACTTATCCATCCTGTTTCTTACTCTGCCTTATTCACCTAACGTTTTTCTGTATACGCTTTCTCGCGTATTGACAGAGAACTCATATTTATCATTTGAAATGGTTATATAATATTCCATCATATTACTGTTTCATAGTTTGCTTAACCATTCCCCAGTTGTGGAGCATTTGGGTGTTTTCCAAGGTTTTCCAGTGATGAAAAGGGCAGCAATAAACATCTTTTTGCAAATAGCATTCATTTCCTTTCCGGTTGTTTTTTTTGGTGTATATTCCCAGAAGTGGGATTATGGGGTCAAAGGCTGGGAACACTTAAATGACTTTTGTTCCAAGGGGGCCAGACTGTACTAATTTGCAATTCTCCAGTCTTTTTATTCTTGTTTTGTAGCCTCCTGCTATTTGTCCAAGGGTCATTTCAAATCTTCAGGGCCTGCCTGGGGCATTCAGCTACCCTCACCCTCCAGAGGTGGTTAGTACTGAGAAAGTTACAGGCTTGAGTCCCCAAGTTTGCTCAACTTCCTTGCATAGCAACATTTCTATTTTTACACTGGCTTCCTGGCCTGGGCTGATCTCCGAGGAAGAGGTGTCCAATTTCCTCTCCGAATAAACCTCCCGGTCTACATATTTGACCTCATTCCCTCCTCTCTAGTCCCTGGGGTCGCAAGAGTTGGACACAACTTAGCAACTAAACCACCGTCACCACCTCTTGTCTCTTAGAAACCATGCCTCATTAGTTACTCGACTCTTCTCAGTCATCCATCCCTCCCCCTTCTCATGCTCCTTTCCCACAACCTGCATGTGTCCTCAAGTCTCCCTTGTCCTAAAAGCAATAAGCGTTTCCCTTCTCCCCCTGAACTGCTCTCTTCTTCCATCACCATCCACCTGCCTGAAAGAATAGTCTGCGTGTCACCTTCTCCTCTTCCAGTTGCTTCTCAGCCTCTTGTTCGTTTGCACTGATGCCCAGCCCTCAACCAAAGCAGCCATCTCAAGGCCATCAGTCATTTTCTTAATCACCCAAACAGATGACCTTTTATCATGCATTCTCCACTCTACCGTGTTGGCTATTGCCCCCTCACTGAGGCTTTCTCCTGTCTGGGGTTGCATGGCAGAGAAATTTCCTTAGCGCTCCTTGGATCCTACCAATGTTATAACTCTAGAAGGATCTGTTCTGGGGCCTTTTAGTGAACTTTAAATTATTTTATTCCTACCTCCCACTGTACCATTGCCAGGAGAATTGGGTAGAATTGCTTTCATTCCCAGCTCTTGTGGTAAGAGATCTAAACCTTTTAGTATAAACCCATTCCTCTTTATTTTTTTAAGGTTTTTTGTTTGTTTCCTTTTAAAAATAATTTTATTTATTTATTCTTGGCTGTGCTAGGTCTTCGTTGTTGCCTGAGCTTTGCTGTAATTGCAGTGAGCAGGAGCAACTATCTAGTTGCCTCGCACGGACTTCTCACTGCAGCGGTTTCTCTTGTTGCGGAGCATGGGCTCTAGAGCAGAGGCCCAGTTGTCGCGGCCCACAGGCTTAGTTGCTTTGCAGCATGTGGGGTCTTCCTGAATCAGGGATAGAACCGGTGTCTCCTGCATTGGCAGGTAGATTCTTTACCAGTGAGCTGCCAGGGAAGCCCCTGTTCCTCTTTCCACAGTGACAGTTCAGGGAAAAGAAAACCAGAGCAATCAACATGTGAGATTTACATGTGACCTATGGTGGATTCAACTAGAACAAAGCCCAAGACTTTAGTTTCACAGTCGAGGAAAGCCAGTTCTTTCTCTCCTCTTGGGTATAAGTGATAAAAGCATTAAGCCTAATTGCTGTCGGCCACCAGCTTACACCTTGAGAGAATCTAGTGTAAAGGTGAAGCCAAAACACAGAATAGAGCAAGGTATAGAAAACTAAAGCGTAACAGATCCAGATCCCTGATTGAACCATGTCTGAACCCACTCCACTGGATTTTGCAGTTACATAAGTCAATAAATGCCTTGTATTATTTATATCATAAAGTGTAGGGGCTTTCTGTTAATTGAAAGATACAGCCATTATATCCCTTTTCACTATTCTCCCTTTATACTTTCTATCTCATTTTTCTCCTCCATTCCAATACCTTCTATGATCACATCTATGTGGACGATTCCTCTCCACCCCTACCTAACACCTGTCTCCTCACCTCTGATTCCAGCACCAGCTTTTTGCTAGGTGGCTGTGTGTGGTCTATGAAGCTTTAATCTTAACATGTTAACACCAAAATCATCACCCAACCTCACTTCCCTATATCTGATTATTCGATTGGCTAAGCTTAAAACTTTAGCGTCATCCACAGAGTTCTCTCCACACCCCATAATAGCCAGTCAGCTGCGACGACTTTGCACTTTTGGCTCTGGCTGCTTCCTGACATTCATTACCTCACTCTCAAGCTGACTCTCTTCCCAGCTGGTCTCCTTACTTCCTGCATACCCCAGCTTCTGATCACCCTACATACCTGTATCAAAAACATCTTCTTAAACTTCAAAGCAATCAAATATTTTCAATGATTTCCCAATATGTTTCAGATTTAGTCCAGATTTTTTTGACCAAAATCTAATTCATCCACTTCAGGATCTTTCCATTATCTTTTCAGTCTTATAATCTCTTTACTGTCTCATTGGTGCCCAAGCGACAGCTAAAATCGGTTGTTTTCGATTTTCTCCATATCTTGCTGCCAATGAGATGAATCCCACCAGGACCATCTTCCCTTCATATTTCATCTATCGAAATTCTACTCATCCTTTAAGATTCCTCTTGAAAGAAATCTCGATAAAGTATACTCTGATTTTCCTGAATAGGTATCTCCTTTTTTGAAACCCTCCAACCCATCTCTTCTGTGCCACACATCAGAATAGAAAAACTGACTTTTGGTTTTGTTTCCCCTAGGCACGGGGCCTTAAAAATAGTAGGTGCTCAATAAATACTCGTTAAATTAACTTGAATCAAGGGCATCCCTATGAGAACAAGAAACCACAGTAGGGTGATTAAGAAGGAGTCTTTACCTGCATTCGAAACTCTTTTTCCTTTTTTATATTCCAGCTAGGGATTTATCAAGTCAACAAATACTCATTTAGTGCTAACTATGTGCAAGTTAACACTGGAATCTGAGAGAAGCTAGCTTTGAAATCTTGTACCCTGAGATGACTCAAGCTGTGATTCTCAGAGTATAGTCCATATGGATATTCCTGGCAACTGAGGGCTGATAAACCCTCCTACAATATCAATAGTTAGGGCAGATTCTGAGCTGGAGTGCTATTAACGCTAATGGGGGAAAAAAAAAAAAATGGACCAAGAGTCCATAGACCTGATCTGGGGCTGGATCTTTCACCAATTAGCTGTGTGATCTTGCACCGGTCTTCTAAACCTCTCTGGGACTTTAAGACTTCTTTACCTGTGAAACAATAGGGTTAAGCTGCAGTGTTTCTCAAAGTGTGGCCCTCAGAACACTTTCATCAGATTTACCCAAGTGAGTGGTTTTTAAAAATGCAAATCCCTGGACTCAAACCAGTGTGTTGAAATGAAATCTTTGGGGTCAGGGCCTAGGGGTCTGCACTGGAACAAGCTGCCAGGTGATTCTCATTCAACTCAAGTTAAGCACCTCCAGAATTTTTGAATTACAAGATTCCTCCTGTTCTAAAATGTGGGAATGAGACTTCCCTGGTTGTCCAGTGGTTAAGACTTCATCTTCCAATGCAGGGGGTATGGGTTCGACCCCTGGTCTGGGAACTAAGATCCTGCATGCCTTGTGGTCAAAAAATCAAAACATAGAACAAAAGCAATATTGTACCAAACTCAATAAAAACTTTAAAAATTGTCCACATCAAAAAAAATTTTTTAAAGTTAAAAAAATAGAAAATAAAATGTGGGGGTTACAGAATTAAGTAATAATCTGAGTTATTTTTCAGAGATCAGTAGAATGGCTAAGTGAATAATCAAGAAGGCATCTTGCCCTCACAGTGTCTATGAAAGAAAGCTTAGAAAACCCCTATTCTGTGACATGCCAGCCAGGCCACAGCCCCAGGAATATGCTGCAGCTGATGCCTGTCTGCCCACCTGCCTCCTTTCTTATCCCTCCCTCTCTCTCTCCCTTTCTTGTCTTCTTTTTCATTCTTTTCTTCCTTCTCTTTCCTCCTCTCTTCTTGCTCCTCTATCTCCCCTCCCTTTCTTCCTTCTTCTTTCGTTTTCTTTTTCATTTCTTCCAAAATCCCATCAGCACCTGGGTAAACACATCATTAGCGATACATTTATTTGCACTTAGTCAATATACTTTTTGTGATGAAGTCTTTCCAGCTCCCTCAATCAGGTATGAGCACTTCCTGCTCAGAACCTCACAGCACTTTGAACCAATCTTAAGCCATTAATCATGTTTTGCCATGCAATATGTCTAGGTGTACTCTATTAGGGAAAAGGCTGTTTTATACACACACCGCCCCTTCTACTGCACCCAGCCCGGTGCCTTGCACATGTTGATGACACTTTACACTTATGTGGTGCACATTAGTTTAATAAGTATTTGCACAGACACTAACCAATGGCAGACCCTGAATGGATATTTACTGAATGGACCAATGAACAAATGCCCCTACTTTCCTTACTCTTTTCTTGAGCTTGTCTGATCTCCTGTCCAAGAGGCAGGTTTGCACAGTGACAAGGTCATTGACCTTGGAGTAAGAAGCTTGAGGCAGAAACCTTGTTCGATCGCTTAATAGTTGGGTAGTCTTGGGCAATTGTTTAACTTCCTGAACCCTGATTTTATCTGTAAAGTAGAATAATACCTTATATTCAGGGTTGGTGATGATGAGTTGCAATTACTTGTGAAATAAGTACATGCCATAATCATGACACATAGCAGATAATTTAAAAATGCTAGTTAAATGAATTTCTTCCCTTCCCTAACCCTTTACGTCCATTAGAATGTCTCTTAGGACAAACACTGGCTTTTCTAATTCTTTCTCTCTGGGTTTGTATTCTGGGTCTTGGTGTGCTGCATACAAAAATGTGCAGAATAAATTTTGTGAACTCTTAAAAATAGTCAATGTCACATATGGAAAGCACTCAAACTAGAAATGAGCAGACTGTATTGTCAAGATTTTTTGTTGTGAGGTCTGCAAGCCCAACTCAAACAATCTTAAGGAAAAAAAATTTTTTTATTGACCCCCATAATTAGGAACTTCTGAAGGGCACCTGACTTTAAGCATAGCTGCACCCAGGGGTTAAAATACTGAAGTCGGGATTCTGTCGTTTTCTTCAGCTTCCGACCCTGCTTCGATGGCTTCATTCTCAGGCAGGATCTCTGCAGTTGGTTGGGAAGGATGACTACTGGCTTGCAAAGCTGAAAGGGAAAGAGGCCCTTTTTATCTGCGTGAAGCTTACAAATCTCATGGAAGGATTCTCACTCACTCTGGTTGGGTCCTATTTCCACATCTGGACCAGTCAGTGAGTTCAAAGCTTCAGGATAATGGTTGGCTCAGCCTGGGTCACATGCCAACCCTTGTGGTCCATGGGGAAGGACACAGTGATTGACAGTCCCTCGGACCACGGGAATGAGGGAGAGGTAATGCCTCCAAAAGAGGGGCTGTCAGCAGACAAGACCAACTCATTCAGCACACAAGTAGAAAAGACACATTTTCCCATAAGATGCCCTATACTCAAGACCGCCTACTTTGTGTCATTTAAAGGACTCAGCTTCATTTACTCATTAATTTATTCATTCACTGTTATTGGGGAAAATATAATCATTTTGAGAGCATCCTAATCCCCAGGCTCAGTGCCAAGGGTAGAGGTACAGCAGGGATGAAGGCAAACACAGGTTTCCTCGGACGGGGCTTTGAACCTCTCCCTGAGCGGGCTGTCACAGTTCCTCAAGGTTCTCTGCTAACTGTGACTCTTGGGTTCCAGTTCTGATTTTCAGAAGAACTGGGTTACAGTGTTTTAACTGGGAGGGGAATCACTTTAT
The DNA here is from genome assembly GCF_014754425.2 of Oryx dammah. Classification (NCBI taxonomy): domain Eukaryota; kingdom Metazoa; phylum Chordata; class Mammalia; order Artiodactyla; family Bovidae; genus Oryx; species Oryx dammah. The sequence goes on from NW_024070198.1 coordinate 18,511,272, forward strand.
CCGGTTATCACCCTCTTAGCACAGTCAGTTTGCTGGCTGGACTGGCCTCTCTTGGCAGAGGTCATGGAATGAGAGGCTCTAGGATGAAGGATGAAAGAACGTGTACTCAGTTCCAAAGCGCAGGCTTTTTTGGTTTGTTTTCTGTTTGTTTTTGTACTATACAGTTTTGTTTTGTTTTTATTTATTTATTTTTTTAGCTGCACTGTGAGGCATGTGGAATCTTCTCTGACCAAGGATTAAACCTGCATTGGGAGTACAGATTCTTAACCATTGGACCACCAGAGAAGACCCTGTTTTTGTAATAAAAAGTTTTTAAATTGTGGTAAAATATATAAGCTTCCCCAGTGGCTCAGTGGTAAAGAATCTGCCTGCCAGTGCAGGAGCTGTGAGAGACAGGAGTTTGATCCCTGAGTCAGGAAGACCCCCTGGAGGAAGAAATGGCAACCCACTCCAGTATTCTTGCCTGGGAAATCCCCTGGACAGAGGAGCCTGGTGGGCTATAGTCCATAGGGTCGCAGAGTTGGATTTGAGTGAGCATGCTTGCCCATATAAAATACATAAGCATAAACTTTATCATTTTAACTATTTTTAAGTATACATTTCAGCTAGAAGGGATAGGCTACCCACCTCAGTATTCTTGGGCTTCCCTTGTGGCTCAGCTAGTGAGGAATCTGGCTGCAGTCCGGGAGACCTGGGTTCAATCCTTGGGTTGGGAAGATCTCCTGAAGAAGGGAAAGGCTACCCACTTCAGTATTCTGGCCTGGAGAATTCCATGGACTATAGTCCATGGGGTCGCAAAGAATCGGACACGACTGAGAGATTTACACTTTCACTTTCATCTATAAGCACACATATTCTTGTGAAACCAATATCCAGAACTTTTTTTCTTGAAAAACTGAAACCCTGTACTCATTGAACAACAACTCTGCATTGTCCCCTCCCCTAGCCCTAGGCAGCCACCATTCTACTTTATCTTTGTGAATTTAACCACTCTAAGTGAGTGAAAAGTGAAATCACTCAGTCATGTCCGACTCTTTGCGACCCCATGGACTGTAGTCTACCAGGCTCCTTTATACATGGGGCTTTCCAGGCAAGAGAACTGGTCTCCAGGCCAGAATACTGGAGTGGATAGCTGTTCCCTTCTCCAGGAGATCTTCCCAACCCAGGGATCGAACTCAGGCCTCCTGCATTGCAGGTGGATTCTTTACCAGCTGAGCCACAAGGGAAGCCCAACAATACTGGAGTGGGCAGCCTATTCTTTCTCCAGTGGATCTTCCTGGCCCAGGAATTGAACCGGGGTCCCCTGCATTGCAGGCAGATTCTTTACCAACTGAGCTATCAGGGAAGTCCTAACCACTCTGAGTACAGCTTCTGTCCTTTTGTGACTGGCTTATTTCACTTAGCACTGTGTCCTCAAGGTTCACCCATGCTGTGTCACGTATCCGATTTTTATCTCTTTTTAAGGCTGAGTAATACTAGGTTGTACATCTACACCACATTTTGTTTATCCCTTCGTCCACTGATGAACACTGCGGTGCTTCCACCTTTTGTACATAATGCAGCTACAGACATGGTGGGGAAGATCAGTTTTGACAGCAGGAGCCCAGGTGTTCTGGAGCTTAGTAAATGTGGGGCCCAAGAACCCTACATGGATGAGCCCTGCGTTTGAAGGGGTAGTGTGAGCATTCAGAGTGCCCTCTTCTGGGGTGGGCTGAGGTGAGAGGAAGGGACAGTCTCCTGGGCCTGAGGTGGTGTGTCCATGTTTGAAAGAGAGGGTCCAGAAGGAAGGGAAATGCCAGGCTTTATCTTCCTCATACTTTGTCCAGCCCAGGCCCTGATTGTACACTTTGTTGATCAAACTTTGGAACTCTTATTAGGTCACTGGAGGTGACTTACAAACTACAACATTGTACAAATTGCTTTAGGAGTGGTCTTAACTCATTCTTCAAGACTCACCTTCACTGAGCCTTCTCTCAAGGCACCTCCAGCAGCTACCAGCAGCCCACCAGAAGAGTTCGGCCCCCCTCCTCTGCCATCACCTAGCCTCAGCTTCACTTTTCTTTGCCGGTATTACCTATATCAAACATGGTAATTTGTCCATGTTTCAGCTGTCTATACCAAACTGAGATTTGAAGTCAGTCTTGTACCAAACGCCCAGTTCTGTTCCTGGCACTTAAGAAGTAGGTGTTCAACATGGCTTTGTTTGAAGGTGAAAAAGGAGGGTCACACTGATTAAATGGGATTTGCTCAGTGATGCCCAGCATCAGTGGACTGTTAACTGGAGGCTGAGCCAAATAGAAGTCGAGTATCTAGGGGACTTTGAAATGGCCACTGAAGACAAGGGAACTGCTTGTTGGAACTAGGCGCAGGTTTCATGGCGCAATAGATCAATACTGTTCCTTCTAGGGAAACAAACAGGATCAATGCTCGCTGCCCCAGGTCTCTGAAAATATCTGAAAGGCACAGAGCCCACAGATGGAGGCTCCATGCTGGTCTTGCAGACTACGACAGCATGTACCCATTTGGCAGACTGAAGGACACTATATTGAATTTCATACCTGTGATTGTATCCCAGGTCACCAAAAGCCCGATATATAAAGTGACAGCAACAGAGGAACACACGATCGAAGGGTTGAAAGTGTCCTTCAACGCTGAGGCTGGCATTCTCTCTCTGTTCCCTACTCCTCTACCCACAACAGACATTCCCATTGGCATCCACACACTTGTTTGCCAGGCAGAGATGCAACCTCAAAATGTTCTCACCAGTGTTTCAGGCAGCTACTGCCAACAGTTCATGCCTGGGACTTAATGTGAATGTTTTTTGCCTTTTCCAATTGAATCCAATCTAACATCATTCCAGTAGGACTCCTTTCCATGGCTTTCTAGACTGCTGCTTAGAGGCTTTTCAGCCTGTTTAGTTGTTGAAGTGAAGTGAAGTGAAGTGAAGTCGCTCAGTCGTGTCCGACTCTTTGCGACCCCGTGGACTGTAGCCCTCCAGGCTCCTCCGTCCATGGGATTCTCCAGGCAAGAATACTGGAGTGGGTTGCCATTTCCTTCTCCAGGGGATCTTCCTGACCCGGGGATCGAACCCACGTCTCCCGCATTGCAGGCAGACGCTTAAACCTCTGAGCCACCAGGGAAGCCCCATGAACTCCAATCCAATTAAAACACATTGTGTTGCTACTATAGGAAAGGCCTGGGGCTGGGGGCTGGGAGAGCGTTAAGAAGGACAGAAGTCTGCCTCGCTCTAATTTTGTCCCTTGGTCCTATACCTGCCTTCTGGACAACCCCAGTAAGGCTTTCCCCACGTCCTATGACATTCCTTTCACTATTTGAAGAGGCTGTCATGCCTCCTTCCTACTGCCCCCATCCCACCTTCGTCTTTCTTTTCACTAGAGGAAATCTTTTAAGTGCCTTTAGTCACTTCTCATAGCATTTGGTCTTTCAGATCCCGCACTCTCTGGTTAGCCTCCCACGGTCATGCTCCAGTTTGCCTATATTCCTCTTAAACTGTGGTGTCCAGAATACACATCATACTTCATTTGTCATCTAACTAAATCAGAGCACAAGCCAACATGGATGGGTGAAAAGGGGTTCACCAACTGACAAGGCTTATCAAGGCAAGAACCCCTGTGAAAGTGTGACTATGACTTATTTGGGGTAGGTCATGCAAACTCTTGTATGGACCAAATCCTTTATTTTTCATGACTTAACCATTATTGTTAGAATTACAAAAGCTCAGAGCTCCACAAATTCTTAAAAGTCACAATCGCCCATCTTACGATGAAATCACCAGGCTACCACGTTCCCTGAAAAAGATGGGAGGTCTTGAGCATCTTCTTCTCTAATGGGGAATTTTGAAGGTAGACCTTTCAGTTTTATGACTTCCTTGTTCAAAAGTTCCTCCTTTTCAGTTGAAACCTTCCTCATTGTAATGCTAGTCATTTTTCAGGGTTATCGAGCATTTCTTTTGCTCAGCACAGTCCTAGGCATTGTGTGTGCAGGGTCACATGTGTGTCGGGGAACATGAGCAGTCCACAGGGGTAACTGAGGTGGAAGGACAAGGACAAATAACCTCAGATTTTTGCCTCCTGGGAAATTATAGTCTGGTGGGGAAATATACCAAAGAGTAAAACAAATACAATCTTTGGGACATGGGCTAAATGGTATGCAAATACAGAGGAAAAGGTAGTTACTTCCAATGAGGAGAAATCAGATAATTTTTATGTCTATATGGCAGCCAGTTCTCTCTATAGAACAAAATTAGATCACATTAAGTAATGTGCTCAAAACCTTCCAAGTTTCCCAACACACTTAGAAATGGACCTGAGGTCCTCACAGTGGCCTATAGGATTGTGTGTGGCCTGGCACTGGCCACCGCTCTTTGCCCACATAAATGCATACTTTGCTCACACAGACCATCTTGCTGTACTTGAACTTGCTAGTTGCTATCTTAGAGCTTCAGTACTGGGTGTTCCCTCTCATGGGTCTCCCCATGGGTCTCCTCATGGCTTGATCCCTCATTCAGCCCCATTGTCACTTGCGCAGCAAGACCTTTCCATCCTCCTATCCTGCCTTCTTCACTTAATAACATTTATAACTACCTGAAATTATCTTTATATTTATTACCCACAGTCTCCCAGTAGAACATAAACTCTACAAAGGCATGGATTTTATCTGTTTTGTTCCTGTTATATTCTCAGTGCCAAGAATAGGGCCTGGCACACAACAGGTACCAAGTAAATATTTGTGATGTGAGCGAATGAGTTAATCTTGAGGACCTATTTTGGCAGTCATTCTTAGTAGCATCCAGTGTTCTTGTCTATTGTTTCTCAAAACAAGTCCCATATTTTTGAAACGGTTTCTCACTTGAAATTCTGTGGCATTTCCTAATTTTTAAGATTTCTCAAAGATTTAGACCGTGGTTCTCAGATTTGCAAATTCTTTCAGCTTCTGGGAGATTTTCCTCCCAGGCTTAGGGACCTAGACAAATTGCATGCACAAAGAATGCACGTCTAGCATGAAGGTTACATTCTCAAGTCAGCAGAGAAAGCGAAAAGTGACATATTGGAATTTTCCTTGAATATCCTTAGCACTGCAACAAATCACTGATTCTGTAGCTGTGCACCCAAGGAATTGGCTTGTTTGCATTAAAAGCCCAGTAGTATGAAAACCATGGATCTCTGACTACCTGAATCTCTCTCAGCCCCTTGGATGCTTTGCCTATAAGAGGTATTTGGGAACTGAGTCTAGTGAGTGTTGGAGCCAGACTGTCTAATTTTGAATCCTGGCCCCACCACTTGCTATGTGACCACAGGCAAGTTACTCAACCTGTCTATGCACCAGTTTCTTCATCTGTAAAGTAGGGGTAATAACAGGGCAGAGCTGCTTCATAGGGTTACATTGAGGACCAGATAAACTAACGCATATGAGGTCTTTAGACGGGCACCTGGCACGTAGTACTAGAATCAATGTTAGTGATTATTTTATTATCTCCCATCTCATGTTCATACCGGGGCATATGCTCGGTGGGTGGAAAGGCAAGCAGAATGTGCTAGACTATTTAAATTGCACTCTTGCTAGTTCTCTCTCACTTTCTTTGTCTCTGGTTCTCTTTCCGCAAATGCCAATAATTGAATTTCTATGATGTGGCCTCGCTGTAAATTGCTTAGGCACTCTCCTTCTGCTGGAATTCTATATTTTTAGACTGATCATCATACCATTCTAGTTTGAACACCTTTGTAAAGACTGGAGAAGGTGAGAGAAAACAAACATGGACTAGTTTGACCTCCTTGTCTCTATCACCTGAATATTCCCACACTTTCTGCCAACAGTGGCCTTAATTCTCTTAAGGTTCTCTTGCCAGCGTGGCTATTGAGTCCCTTTGGCTGCTTTTAGCTTTTCCTAGAGCATTGGGATCCTTCTCTAGCTTTAGCTTTTTTGGACATTATTCTCACAGATTCATGTGTCTCCCTTTCTTTTAGCACTGAGAAAGTAAAAAAATCAGAAAGAAAGGCACCACTGCAGAAAATTCATTAAAAATAGCCAGCCTGTCTATTTTTTTTTTTTTTTGGTTTTCCATTTTTGTTTTTATTTTGAATGTGAAGAACAGAAAAGACAGTAGCCTGAGGAGCTGGCATGAGGAGAAAGAACCATTTGCTGCTGCATACACAGACGGTGCTGTTCGTCGCGTGATGAATCTCTTGAGGCCAGAGCTGCAGGATCATGCAAGGCTCTTGGGGGCACTCCTACCAGGCATGCAAGCAAGTTTTGACCACATCTGGAAAGTTCAGTTATACTGTTGTTCAGTGGCTAAGTCGCTTTAGACTCTTTATGACCCCATGGACTGCAGTATGCCAGGCTTCCCTGTCCTCCACTATTTCTGGGACTTTGCTCAAACTCATGTCCCTTGAGTCAGTGCTGTCATCCCACCATCTTGTCCTCAGTTATTACACGTATTTTCTTTCCTTCCAAGCCCTGGGACAGGATTCCTTGGTCCCTGAGAAAAACAAGGAAACTCATAAGGGCCAGATATTATTATTAATATCATCCTGTGGCCCAGCGCTCGACTCATTCACTCATTCAGCAAATATTTACCGAGTACTTATGTAGCAGGCACGATGCAAAACATGGAGGGTGAAAAATGAAGTAGACACAGTGTCTTCCCTCAGGTTGTTTATGTCTAGTGAGAAAGAGAAGCACTAAGAGACAATGTCCTTACCGCAGGGTGAGTGCAGCAATCTCAGGAAGTACCCGTAGAGGAGTTGAGGCTGAAACAGGGAAGAAAAGGAAACCAATACCAGGTTTGTTAATGAACAGGCTTCTGCTGCGGGTAACAGGGGCTCAGTTCCAGGGGGGATGTCTCAGAGCTAGTGCAGAAACTGTCTGTGCTGCCCCCGCTGAGGGTGAGGATCTAAGGTATTGGCCCACTGACTCCCACCCTCTCGTCTGCCCTGGCCTCTGATCAGGTACATGTGTGGCTATAGGCAGAAAGCCGTGTGTGTGTAGACATGAGGGCGCCAAGTCCATGCGGGCAGAGCACTGACCGTGTCTGCTGCATGCATTTATAGGAACCAGCCCAGAACCCCACAGATGCCCCAGGAAGGCGCTTCCAGCTCAATCTGGTAAGATATAAGAAGTCTTCCTGGAAGACGTGACAGTTGAGCAGTACCCTAAAGAAGCCTTACTCCAGAGCTATTCAGCAGTGTCTGGGGCAGAGTCCTTGCTGTCTGGTCACACTAAAGATTTTGCACTGAGAGGTCTGGCTAAGATGAACAAAAGTGCTGCTTATCACTCTGCGCGTGGGGTTTGGGAGGTTGAGAGCGGGGCAAGAACTCAGATGGCTGACCCCCTCACAGTGCTGCCCTTTCCGGAACTGAGTCAGGAGAGTCAGAACAGCAAGCAGTGAGCCTGTGTCTGCTCTTTGTAAAGAGAGCCTGAGGACGTTTCTGGGTTTGCCCCAAACCCACCCTGGGTTTCTGTCTATTTGTGGATTAGGTGCTTCCTCAGAACATCCTTCCTCCCAGAGCGGTCACCCCGCGCCGTGCCCAGCCCTCAGATGCTCGCTGCACTCACTCCTTCATCAGCATCACCTCCCTATTAGATCGAGGATGTGGCAATCGGGCTGCCCAGAATTGCTCTCCCCACCTTCAGTTGCCCTGAGCAGAGTTCAGATTGCACATTTCCCGACACTCAGAGAGACCCATTAATATTTAGCATGTTATATTTCCAAAGCACTTTGCTAACACAAATTGATCTTTTCTGCACCCCCTTGTGAGACAGTTCAGTACTGCTAGCCCTACTGGGGACATCAGGCTTTGCGAAGATAAGCTACTTAGACGAGGGCCATGGCTGGGAAGGGATGGATCCAGATTAGAACCAAAGGTCGATGAGACCCATTGTATGAGCCTCCAGACAGAGCTCCAGGGTGGGCCCAGTGCCCCCTCCCTGCCTAGGACATATTGGAACAAATCCAGCCTTCTGAAGTTTTAAATAGAATGAGCTTGTCATCCTTAAGATTGGACTGTTACAGACAGCTGGACTGTTACAAACCAGCTATTGTTTAGGAAGTGCTTACTTTGGGCCAAGAGCTGGGTGCTTTACATAGAATGTATCATTTAGTTCTTATAACCCTTGCCCACCTCTGCAATGTTGCTACTATTATTATTTTGTACACCAGAAAACAGGCACTGAAAGATTAAGTAATTTACTTAAAGTTGAACAGGAACTAGAGCCAGGATTTAAACCCAAGCTACTCAGCTTCAGAGACTTTGAACCAGGTGAAAGGTGGATAGAGGCACCAAGTCAATTGGAATTACTCTTGAAGATCTGCCTACTTCCAGGCAATTCATCATATGCCTTGCAAGATTCTTTCTGGAGGTAAAGGAATTAGGTGGGGGTGAGGGGCTGTCTGCGAAAGAGTTCTTGAGAAATGAGAGTGTAAACAAAAGTTGGTGGTTACTTGATTTCCTCCGGCTTTCACTCTTGGCTCCCCATTCCCAGCCCTGCCTAAAAGAACAGAGAGAGGACTAGTTTATCCAATAAACAAGGGTGGGGCCCACGTGCCGTGTGTTGTGTTCTGGTGGGGCTGAGACACACATGTCATTATGATTTGGTCGGGAGCGCTATAACCAGAGTATGAGAGCTCATGGGAAGGAGGAGGCAGAAACTAGCCTGGGGAAGTTGGGGAAGTTTCTCAGCAGTGCCATGAGGTAGGTCCTGGTGGAGATGGAGGAAGGAGAGAAGGACATTCCAGGGCAAAGGGAATAGCATGTACACAGGAAAGGAGATGTGAAATAACATGGCAGTCTGGAGCGTAACAAGTTCTGTTTATGTGGAAACAGGCTGCTTGCTTTCTTGAGTTCAGTGAGGGGCCACTGCCCTAGATAAGGGGCTGGGTTACCAATTCTAGACTATCCCTGAGAATGTAACTCCTTGTGACACGTTGAGCCAAATTTTTGATATTCTATTGCTGAGTAAACAAGATGATTGTTTAAATTTAGTGAGTTCTGCTGTGTGCAACGCACTGTGCTGGGTGCTGTGGATAAGGAATCGTAAATGAGCCCTGTGGAGCTGTGGGAAAGTCTGGTACTGAGGGCTTGTGTGCCGGAAAGGAAACTTTGTAAAAGGGTCGCTCTGCCCCTAAGACTCTTCTAAGGGAAAATAATTAATGTTGCAGTTTAAAAAACCTGTTTGTTCCCTAGTCAGCCCTGTCCCTTAGGAGCAAAACTCTGTGTAATGTATATGCCCCCTTTCCTTGTTGTTGCTTTATAATTTACCAAGCCATTTCCCATCCACTGTATAACTTAATCCTCATGATAACCCAGTGAAATAGGTGGCCTTGGTGGGTCTCCATTTTACAGATGATGAAACTGAGGTTTAGTGAATATTCAAGATTATGTGTTTTATAGCAATAGAAAGCTTCCCCACAGTGGTCTCAAATTTGTCCCATTATGCACACTCCTTGCCTTCTGAATCAGTGCTTAACTACAGCTTCTGTGCTACGCGCTCCAGGGGCTCCCAGTGGCCCCCTGGGGTGGGAGGTGTCTTGCTGCACCTCTGGAGGTAGGTATTGAGAATGTTAAAACCAAGGCATGGGTGCTGCTGTATTGGAACTCAAAGCCCAGCTCTAAATAGTTGACTCAGTCGAAGCTGAGCCAGGAAATTCTAAGTGGTAGACGTTATTCGACTGTTTTCTCAATTATAGCTCGAAGGAATCAAGTTGTCCTCAGATCAAGATGAATATGGACATAATATCACCTAGCCCTTTCCTCTAAGAAGCACTGTGGTGTTGGATATTTTAGCCAGACAAGCCTTGAGGTCAAGAGGTGGATAGATTAAACTTGGTACAGGAAAGCTAATTGTGTATACGTGTGTGTGTGTGAGAGAGAGAGAGAGAGAGAGACTGAAAGTGTGTGTGTGTGTGTTGGAGGTACTAGCACAGCTCACAGTTGGATAAGAGCATCAGATGTGTGACCTTATTGTCCAGAGAGTCAACCAAAACAGTTGCTGCCATGCCCTTTTAAAGGTGGCTTCAATTAGAGTTGGGAGAGTTTTCTGGGCTCCTATCTTAGCTGTGGGGTCAGAGGTCATTGCTACTTATCAGAGTCCTCTATCCTATTTTCCTCAGGAATTAAATGGGAGTTCTCCCAGTTGATATTTTGCCCTCCTATTGTCCTAAAAAGTCTTATTTTTCCTCTAGTTGATACCTAAGACAGATAAAATTCTAGATAATAGCACTTACTGATGTTAGTCATGAGGGAAGGATCCAAGCACAAAAAAGCCCAATAAAATCTGGATCTTTCTGCATTTCTTGATGAAAGTCACGAAAGGAAAGAATTCTTAAGTTAGGGGGCACCAATAAGGGCCCACATTTCGAAGGGGAAGGTTCATTTAGTCCCTCTCTCCTGAACTTTTTCTCCTCCATATTCCATGTCATCTGGGTAATTATGGTATTATATTAGGAGGATATTGAAATTCCAAGGAGTTGTGAAATGTCTCCCAGCAGAGTTCTCTTATATATGCCTTGTTCAAATTGTCCGTTTTGAAACTAGGCTGGAGATGACCAAGCCCAGATCATTGAACAGAGGGGTAACATGGAATCCCTAAAAGTCTGAGGACAAGATATCCTCTATTAATAGTTATCTGAGGACTCTGAAGGCTCTGAAAGAGGGGATCTGGCATCAGGAACATTTGAGTTAGAGGCAGTGTAACTTAGTGGTTGAGAGCTCAGACTCGAGAGTCAGATTGCCTTGGTTCAAATCTAAGGTTTGTCAGTTATTAGCTGCACAGCCTTGGGCTTCCTCCACTGTGAAATGATAATAATAGATTGTACCTTGTAGGGTTGTGTGAGGACTGACTTAGATCAGGTACATAAAGGGCTTAGCACAGCTCCTGCACACAATATGCATTTGTTAAATGTTAAATGCTATTATTTATTAAAGGGAGAATTATTTTCCTGTTCTAGGGTGTTTCTTTCCTTCCTTATGTCCTGACCCCCTGCTGCTGCTAAGTCACTTCAGTCGTGTCCGACTCTGTGTGACCCCATAGACAGCAGCCCACCAGGCTCCGCCATCCCTGGGATTCTCCAGGCAAGAACACTGGAGTGGGTTGCCATTTCCTTCTCCAATGCATGAAAGTGAAAAGTGAAAGGGAAGTCGCTCAGTCGTGTCCGACTTTTCACTACCCTCTAGTTTATATTTCTAAAGCCAGCTGCTTAAATATCCCCTCCTCTTCTGGTCAGGGATACAAAGAAAAAACAGCTTGGTCATGGGAGTACTTTCTTCTGTATTACTTACAGCATCACCTCAAACTAATATACACAGTTCATTTTAATTCAAGAGCTAAGGGCCCTTTAAACCAGCCATTCCTTATTTATTCAGTTAAAAAAAAATCAAAGTCCTTTGGTTTCACGTTCCTTTATTGTATTTTGTAAGGCACATATTGGATACTATGTAAACGTGAAATACTCTAACAATAGTAACTGAGACAGATGAGAAACTCAAGGAAGCAAAGTCACCATTTTGAGCTCAGCTCTTTATTGACTGGCTGAGTGATTTGGGAGCGACAATGTGGCTCCAAAGTTAAAGAGCCCCCAGGGATTCAGACGGCAAAGGCTTGAGTCGCAGTCACGGCAGCAGTTATGGTGACCCCAGGCAGGCAGCTTCTTCCCCCGCAGACCTCAAATTCTCCCCATCAATACTAGGATTAATGCCACAGAACAATCTCCCAGAGATGTGAAGCCAGGGCTGCCATATGTGGTTGTACAGGCTGTGTACTGCACAAGGGTGTCAGCTGACGGGGTAAGTGGGAGCTGAAACATAGCTCATACTCTACTCATCAGTCTGTGCTCCCTGGTGATGGACAGCGTCCACATGGAGGGAGGGACCCTTCTGTCTAATTTGCATAAAAGTAGTATATGGGCTAGCAGAGGCCCCGTGTGAAGCAACGGTGATAGCCATGGGTCACAGAGCTTAGCACTTAGAATGGATACATTTATTCAGCACACAGTTCTTGAACACCTACTATGTGCCAGACCCTGATCTAGGGACTGAGGATATGGAGAGGAGTGTAAATAATTTCTGCCCTTGGGTCCTCTTTCCGTCACCAGGCCATCCTCCCCTAACGTTCAGTCATCAGCAAGTCCTGTAGACTCGAGATGCAAAATATACGTGGAGTCCACCCACCTTGTTTCACTGCTAGCACTTTGTTTTCATTATTTCTTTCCTAGATTACTGCAGCAAATGGGCTCCTACTTCTACTCTGGTCCTCCAAACAAAAACAAGAGTGACTGTATAAAAATGTCAATCAGGGGACTTCCCTGGGTCCAGTAGTTAAGACACCACATTTTCACTGCAGGGGGTATGGTTCCATCCCTGGTTGGGGAACTAAGGTCCCACATGCCCTAAGACAAGGCCAAAAAAAAAAAAAAAAGTCAATCAGATACCATTAACCCCTTGTTTTAAGCTTTTCAGTGGCTATAATTTAGTCTGGGGTCCTCACCATGGCCTCAAGGCTGTGCACACCTGATTCCAATCATCTTGTCATGTCATCTGAATCACTCAACCCATACTCTCCCCATCTGTATGAGAAGAGGTTCTTCATAGAAATAGGAACCAATAGGATATATGTGTATCTCCTATAGGTGTATGTGATATATATATATATATTTATATCCTATGTATATGTATGTGTGTGTATATATGTGGGGCTTCCCTGGTGGCTTAGCAGTAAAGAATCCACCTGCAATGCAGGAGACCCAAGCTGGATCCCTGGGTTGGGAAGATCCTCTGGAGGAGGGCATGGCAACCTACTCCAGTATTCTTGCCTGGAGAATCCCATGGACAGAGGAGCCTGGTGGGCTAAAGCCCCCAGGGTTGCAAAGAGTTGGACACGACTGAAGCCACTGAACACGCACGTGTACATATGCATATATAAAACAAGATTTATTGTGAGGAATTGGTTTGTGTGATTTTATTGTGGCTGAGAAGTCCCACAATTGCTGTCTGCAAGTTGAAGACCCAAGAAAGCCAGTGGTGTAATGCCAGTCCTGGCCTGAGAACCAGAGAGAGTAGAAGGATAGAAGACCAAAACGACTCTCCCCTTTCCCAATTTTTTCTTCTGTTCACACCTTCAGCAAATTGAGTGATGCCCGCTTCCCAGGTGGTGCTAGTGGTAAAGAAACTGCCTGTCAACGTAGGAGGCATAAGAGATAAGTGTTTCATCCCTGGTTTGGGAAGATCCCCTGGAGAAGGAAATGGTAACCCGCTCCAGTTGCCTGGAGAGTTCTATGGACAGAGGAGCCTGGTGGGCTGCAGTCCATAGGGTCACTAAGAGTCAGACAAGACTGAAGTGACCTAGCAAGCAGGCACCCACATAAGGGAGGGCAAATAAGCTACTTATCTCAGTCCACCCACTCAAATGCTAGTCTCATCTGGAAACATCCTCACAGACACACCCACAAATTATGTCTGATCTGGTTACTCAGTGACACAGTCAAGGTGACACACAAAATTACCTTTCATACTATTCCACAAAACTCACCATTCTGTCCTTCACACAACCTAGCTTGTTCTCTGTGTGGTCTCATCCCTTTGGCTGGAACACCAATTCCGTGGTTCTCCCCTTGACCATCTCTTTCTTATCCTTCAGTGCTCAGTGGAAAGGTCACTCTGAACCTCAGAGAGGTGATCTGGACCACCTTGTTAAAGTAGCGTAGTATTCTATGCCCACCAGCCACTCTTTGCTAGGATGTTCCACAACAAAGCATCCCAGCTCAATTTGTAAGTACACAGTTCTTTGTTTACAATCTGTCATATCTGCTAGATTGTGAGCCTTGTAACATGATTGTTTGTTCTCCACTATAAATCCCTTCAGAATTTTGCTAGTCTCTGGTGCACAGTAATAAATACCAAATATTTGCTAAATGAAGTTGTTACAGAGAATTTGTCTCTCAAAGGGGAGTAATCATCACAACATAACGTAGAGATACATTTTGTGACAAAGGCAGTGATATGCTGGTAAACTGACTCTCAACAAAAGAACCTGATTTGTCATTTATTGATTTCCATGGTGGTGTAATCTGAGCTGATTTCAAGTTACCAATGGTTTAAAAGCTGACTTGTAAAAACAGTTAGTTTTTCAAAGGGCTTCCCTGGTGTCTCAGATGGTAAAGAATCTACCTTCAATGTGGGAGACCTGGATTTGATCCCTGGGTTGGGAAGATCCGTTGGAGAAGAGAACAGCCACCTACTCCAGTATTCTTGCCTGGAAAATTACAAGGACAGAGGAGCCTGGCAGGCTACAGTCCATGGGGTCGCAAAGAGTTGGACATGAAAGCTGTTATGAGCTGCCTCTGGCCTGTCACTGGACTAGAGGTCTGCATGGGTGCAAGGAGAACCCATTAGTTCATGCTGGGGAGCTCAGCAAAGGCTTCCTGGAGGAGGTGACACTTGATCTGTATTTTGAAGGCTGGGTATGTTGGTTCAGGCCTTTTAACTCCAAAATAGCTAACAGAGCCCTGCTCCCAGTAGCCCATGTTCAACTGTTCTTGGCTTCTCTAACTCAGCTCATTTCTGCTTGTCTAGGAGTTACCACTTGATTAGTTCAAGCCTCAGAAAGGGTTTCCTTGCGGCCAGCATTCTACTGGGTTTGCTTTGAATGCAGCAAAGTAGAGTTAGACTGGGTAGAAGTTAGTCAAGGGAGAAAGGTAAGAGTTTTCCAAACAGAGGAACAATTTATGCAACTCAGCAGTTCCATAAGTCTAAAAGTATACAGGAGGGCATGGAGGAAGATTAGCTTCTTCCAGGCTGTGTTTGATAGGCTGAGGAGCTACACTGATTCACAGCATAGGATGGGTGGCAGAGGGAAAGAGAAAGGAATTGATTACTTTCCCTGCATAATAATTCCTGCATAATTCACAACTGGTCACTGTGGGGTTTTGTTTTTGTGGGTCTCATTTTTTTCTGGTATGGAATCATTTGATTAACATCTGTCTCTTCCAAGAGACTGTCAACTCCACAAGGGCAGGGACTATCTTGTTTACTATTATTTTCTTAGTATCCGACACAAAGCCTCCTACATAGCAGTCAACAAAATACAGTCTTGTTGAAAGACTGCATCACCTGGGGAACGTTTAAAACATGCTTATGTCCATTTACCCTGAAATAAGATCTGTAAGTCTCTCTTCCCTGAACCTCTGAACCACAAGGATGTAGAGAAAGTAGTAAGGCAGGTGTCCATGTTTTGTAAAAACCACTCAAGAAATTCACTTCCATTTCTCCTTCCAAAACCAATCAAGTGGATCCTTTAAATGGTTTAACCAAGTGTGACATGATTCAATTTTACTGGTATAAGGATAGAGACTTAGTGGGGCTGGCCTCCATGTTTTGTAAAAATCGCTGAAGAGATACCCTTCCTTTTCTCTTCTCAAAGCCAATCAAGTGGATCCTTTAATTGGTTTAACCAAAAGTGTGATGTGATTAAATCTTGCTGGTTACATAAATAGGCCTGATGGCAGTGGGGAGGAACCCACAGAGGTGCTGATGGCCGTGGGGAGGAACCAGCAGAGGTGCTGAAGTGCTGGGCCCAGTAAGGAAGCCCATGCTGTAACGAGGTAAAAAATGAGATGGGTCTGATTTAAATCTCTGGCGGTGGGTGTAAAAGGGAAACAGATTCAAGAGACGCTCAGGACTTAGAATCTACACAATCTGGTGCCCATTTGGACACAGTGGAAGAAGTGAGACGGAAGAATCTAGGTTGAAGGTTGGAGTGACTGTTAGTGAACAGGGAGGAGGGAAGAGTCACTTTTAAAGTTATTACATTTGAGGTACTTGTTGGACGTGAAAATATTAGTTGCTCAGTTGTGTCCGACTCTTTGCGACCCCATAGACTGTAGCCCGCCAGGCTCTTCTGTCCGCAGGATTTCCCAGGTCAAGGATACTCGAGTGGGTGGCCATTTGCTTCTGCGGCGGATCTTCTCAACCCAGGGATCGCACCCCGGTCTTCCGTATTGCAGGCAGGCTCTACCATCTGAGTCACCAGGGAAGCCCAAAGGGAGACTTAAATATCAGTGTTCTCCAAGAACTCTGGAGAACACTGATATTTAAGAAGCAGGCTAGAAAAAGAATTCTTGAAGGAGACAAAGAAGAATGACCGGAGAGGAAGAAGGAAAACCCGAAGATAGAAAATAAGTGATAATGTCCAACAGCATCAAGTGGTGCTTCAAGCTTAAATTAGTGACTTGAAACTACCTTCAAGGAATGATGGTGACAAGGGGACTTTCTTTCGGGGCAGAAACTGCCGGGCAGAGGACGAAGGAGGAAGTGGCGACAGCGAGTTCAGAAGCTTTGCTGCGAAGAGGAGGGATGGTACGACTGTGCAGGACGTCAGGAGCTCTGACCCCTTTATAGCTGAGAGGGAAGGGGACGAGGGAGCGGACAGCACCGACACATCGCGGGGGCTGCGCCCTTTTGCCTGCTCTTCCCCCCGCGTGACCCGGAGGCCGCCTACGCGGGCCGGCCTCGCGGAAACTACAGTCCCCAGAAGGCCGCGCAGCGCTGGGGGGCGGAGCCGAGGCCTGGCGCACGGCTCGGAGGCTCGAGCGGAAGAGCTAGAGCTTGGAGGAGGCGGCGGATGCGGACAGCTAAGGCGCCCCGGGTAACGAGTTGCTTCGCGTACCTGTGCCTCCCTCCCTCCGCACTCCAGCCTGGGGCTCGTGGCTTCCACGTCTCCCTCAACACTTGGGACAAGCTTTCTTTCCCCTTTTGTTACCGGTATTTTTCTTCTCACGTGACGCGTGGCCGGCCCCCGCCTGCGGCGGAGGTTACTGGGAAGCTCCCGCCCTTCGACCCCTGCGGGCCCTGGGTTGCGGGGGACCGTCTCAGACCCCTTTTTCCTTCTCTGGGCTGCGTGGTTGCTTTGGGTGCTCTCCTCAGATACTCTCTGCGAAGGGGCAGTTCCTTTCCTGTGTTTCAACAGGTACTGAGTGGCGACTTGGGGACCCCTTTTTCTCCCGAGTGGGTAGGAGGCTGTGGACAGCGAGGGCCACCCGGGGCTTCGGGCGAATTCGGGGCGCGAGCCCTGAGCCTCTGGAGCGAGTCCGCTGGGCTGGCTGGGAGCCCCGGGCTATGAGCTGGGAGTGAACTGTCTGTTCGCCAGGGAGGGTATACTTCCTGGTTTTCTTGGGCCACCCTCGGAAAACTCCAAGTACGCTTTTTAAAGTTTTCTTTATCAATAAAAGCCTCTTGTCAGAGTTGAGTAGGGAAGAAGCACAGGATTTGGAATCTGATGTCCTGGGTAGAGTCTCGGGTTTGCCACTTGCTGGATCTATTATCTTTTGTAACCCGTTTATTGCCTCCCCGGTTTCCCAGTCTGAAAAATGGGGGTGATCGTCTTTGGCCTTCCTGCCTTCCAGAGTCGAGCAGTTTATTAGAAGTGACATGTGTGAGAAAGCATGTGTCACATATAACAATCTCACTGTCTTTCTGTCTCCAGCCCAGGTCAGTTGAATTTTTATGAAGATCAAATGAGTTAATAAATAAATAGGGGAAAAATGTCTTTGGAAACGAATGTGAACCATACAGATGTTTTTATGTCGTGTTCCTGGGGAAGAGGTTACATTAGAGCCCTATCACCTGTGGAGTCAATTTTACACTTCCTCTGGATTTTAAGGTCCACCAGAATTTGGCTTGTTCTGTCCCACCAGCGCTGCGTGCACGCACTTAGGAGCAGTCTTGCTCTCGTCTTGCTATAGTACAGCCATCCTTTCTTCAGTGCTACACAGAGTACCAATATCCCAGAAAGTACTTCATGTTCTGCATGTGTAGTGCTAAGCTTATGCTTGTCTCCAGCTGGTTGGCCCTTTAGAGGTACTACTTGTTCTAAACCTAGCCCTGATTGTATCACAGTGTCACTAACTTGAATGTATACTAGCTGAGATGAGAAATATTGGGGTTATTTTTACCTGTCCTAGCTACATGTATTAGGAGTCTGTGTTACCTTATAGTTAAAATTCAGGACATAAACAGCCAGGATTCGTGTGTAGTTTTTATTCTGGCAGTTAAGTCTGAGACTCCAAGCAGGTAACTTTGCTTCTCTTTCCCCTTGTAAGGAGTGAGGATTTTACAGTCAGCTTTTTGTGGGTTTGGCACTATAGTAATTAGGTAGTCTTGTATTATTTCAGAAATCATTGGTTGGAAAATACCTGAATGTGGTTCTAAAACCAAGGGATGACAGTACAATTGTTGAATGTATAAAGCTGAACAAATTTGAGTTGAAATCCCGGTGCTGTGACTTCCAGTTCATGAGTTGTGGTGAATTATTTCACCTCTTTAAGCTTGTCTACTAATTTCTGAAATGAAGATGATAGCGTTTACCTGGTAAGGTGTATATACAGATTAAATGAGATGTGAATATAAAGTAGTGCTGGAGTGAGTATGTGCTTGTTATTTTGTTGCTATTTTAATTGATGACTGCTGCTGCTGCTGCTGCTGCTAAGTCACTTCAGTGGTGTCCAACCCCGTAGACGGCAGCCCACTGGGCTCCCCGTCCCTGGGATTCTCCAGGCAAGAACATTGGAGCGGGTTGATGACTATGATGATGGTAAAAAGTGATGAAATTTTAGGTAACATATTTTCTTAAGATTCAATTTTTTTGTTGTTCGTAAAGTGAGAATAGTTATCCTTAACCCATAAACTTAAAGAAGCAGTAAGAAGTGCTCAGATTGCAGGCTTTTTTTTTTTAAGCAGTTGCATTTTATATAAAGATTATATTAGGCTATTTTTTACATTTAGAAGTTTCCAGAATGCTCTTGTTGTTGGGGTGTGCTATTGGGCTAGTGCTTCATTGATAACCCAGAGTAAGAATTTAGTTTTGTGTCTTTTTGCACATTATAGCTTGTAGCAGAACAATTATCAATGTTAATGACTTAGATATTGACTACTGACTAGGATAGCATTTTATAGAGCATTTTTATTGGCTTCCCACCCTCCCTGCCTTTTTTTAAAAAAAGCTAGACTATTTGACTCTAAAAGTTCAATCTAGTGGGTAGGGGCCAGAAGATTTGGTGACTGTCAGTTTTTGAAAGTGGTAACATAGTGACAAGTGCTTATGGTGGCACAGGTGTGTGTGTGTATATACAAGGAGTGAGAGTTTAGAGAAACCAAGGGGGAATGTCTACTAGAGAAAACTGATTTGTTGGTCCAAGCAGAGTCTTAGAGTTAAGAATTGGAATGTTTACTTTTCATTCCTTCAGATGCTGTGTTGACTGCAGGATGTCTGAAGATGCAAATGTCTAGGAACTGTTTCCTTTACTCTCTTTTTTGATGTGGTTTCCCCTGGCTCCACTTTACCAGTTTCACCCTGACCTGTAGTTGAGAATCAGCAAGATGACAATTTTTTTTTTTTTTTACTACAGACTTGTGTATAAACTATAACAGTAGCCATTTCCATTAAAATCTGCTTTGTGTGTTATAACGTATTACTTTTTCCTTTATGTTTTAAACATTTTTGTTCATGACTTTTTTCTTTAAAAGAAATTTTTGGAAGATAGACCCATTTTCAGGCTTAGTGAAAGACAGTATTGTTACTGTGTTTAGTTATTATATTTTCTTATAGTCATGAATTTAGGTGATACATATATATTTACTCTCATAAAGCTTCACATGATCACTGTGGTTTTTTTAGCCAAGGTTAAGTTTGTTGACTGTGCCACTGAGCCCTGAAAAATAGCAAAACTAATTGTCTAATGTGTTTCAATCTGTGACCCTGTCCTTATTAGCTCACCATTTACAAAATATCTCACCAGAATGAGCGATAAGACTAGTGTATTGTTGATTTGGAACTTGTGCACGCATTAGACATGACAGAAGGAAATGAACTAGTGCCAAAAGTAAGAGTGTAGATTTTTAATTATACAGAACTGCAATACAAGACTGGCACTCACTGTGTATAAAACTGGTGACCTGTGGGATGGTTTTTGACAGTCACTGACCTGAAAGATGATGCTGTGAAAGTGCTGCACTCAACATGCCAGCAAATTTGGGACTGGAAGAGGTCAATTTTCATTCCAATCCCAAAGAAAGTCAATGCCAAAGAATGCTCAAACTACTGCACAACTGCACTTATCTCACACGCTAGTAAAGTAATGCTCAAAATTCTCCAAGGCAGGCTTCAGCCATACCTGAACCGTGAACTTCCAAATGTTCAAGCTGGTTTTAGAAAAGGCAGAGGAACCAGAGATCAAATTGCCACCATCCTCTGGATCATGGAAAAAGCAAGAGAGTTCCAGAAAAACATCTATTTCTGCTTCATTGACTATGCCAAAGTCTTTAACTGTGTGGATCACAATAAACTGGAAAATTCTTCAAGAGATGGGAATACCAGACCACCTGACCTGCCTCTGGAGAAATCTGTATGCAGGCCAGGAAGCAACAGTTAGAACTGGACATGGAACAACAGACTGGTTCCGAATAGGAAAAGGAGTACATCAAGGCTGTATATTGTCACCCTGCTTATTTAACTTATATGCAGAGTACATCATGAGAAACGCTGGACTGGAAGAAACACAAGCTGGAATCAAGATTGCCAGGAGAAATATCAATAACCTCAGATATGCAGATGACACCACCTTTATGGCAGAAAGTGAAGAGCTAAAAAGCCTCTTGATGAAAGTGAAAGAGGAGGGTGAAAAAGTTGGCTTAAAGCTCAACATTCAGAAAATGAAGATCATGGCATCCGGTCCCATCACTTCATGGGAAATAGATGGGGAAACAGTGGAAACATTGTCAGACTTTATTTTTTTGGGCTCCAAAATCACTGCAGATGGTGATTGCAGCCATGAAATTAAAAGACGCTTACTCCTTGGAAGAAAAGTTATGAGCAACCTAGATAGTATATTCAAAAGCAGAGACATTACTTTGCCGACTAAGGTCTGTCTAGTCAAGGCTATGGTTTTTCCTGTGGTCATGTATGGATGTGAGAGTTGAACTGTGAAGAAGGCTGAGCGCCAAAGAATTGATGCGTTTGAACTGTAGTGTTGGAGAAGACTCTTGACAGTCCCTTGATCTGCAAGGAGATCCAACCAGTCCATTCTGAAGGAGATCAACCCTGGGATTTCTTTGGAAGGAATGATGCTAAAGCTGAAATTCCAGTACTTTGGCCACCTCATGTGAAGAGTTGACTCATTGGAAAAGACTCTGATGCTGGGAGGGATTGGGGGCAGCAGAAGAAGGGGACGACCGAGGATGAGATGGCTGGATGGCATCACTGACTCAATGGACGCGAATCTGAGTGAACTCTAGGAGTTGGTGATGGACAGGGAGGCCTGGCGTGCTGCGATTCATGGGGTCACAAAGAGTCGGACACGACTGAGTGACTGAACTGAACTGAACTGACCTGAACTATATTTTAGACGTTTCTCTTAGTTGAATTGTATTGGTTGCAGGCATCCCACCCATAGGAGAAGTGAGAAGACATGGAACTAGGCTGTTCATGTCTTAAAAGAGAACCTGCTTCTACTCTGCAGCCCACCAGAAAATGTGCTCTTAGCCAGTGGGGAAAGCATGCAGAGCCTTCTGTTAATGAGCCCAGTGGGATGAGTGAAGCCTGGGTAACTCCTGAACTCCTGAGAGTTTGTTGAATTACAGAGGAATTCCAGTTGTCAGAGGTTTCGATAGAAGTTACAGGCTATTGCTGTGCAGCAGTAAACCTGTGTGTGGAGAGAGTATCTTCCTCCCAGTAGATCATGGACCCGTTGCTCACAGTTTGTGCTGTGCATTTTCACAGTGTCATCCTGGCCTTCTGTCTGGTTTTTTATTCTTCAAATTTGTTATTCAGTTTTATTTAATCTGTTGTCCCATGTGCCCTTTAGAAATTTTTTTTGTTATTATTTATTTTTATGTCAAACATGGCTGGTTTAGACTAGGGATAACAACAGAGAAGCAGAGAAGCACTGTTAGAAACAGCAGATTCTGGTGTCTAGTATTCTGAGGTTCCCAAATAACACGAGTTAACCTGTACATACGGTAATATGAATTTCTAGAATGGACAAATTCATGACTGTTTAACTTGGTGCTAAGGCAAAAATATGGGCAAATGGTGTGGGGTATTCTTATTATGAAACTTGCCTCTTAGGAAAAAATAGATGTAGTGTTGATACTGGCTTGCATATGGGCTGTTTCAGGTTCTTTGCCATGGAATACCAGATGAGTGTTAAAGAAGGGAAGCCCTTGGATTTAAACATTCCCCTCTGAAATTTATACCAGTAGCCCTGTTTGTTTTTTTCTTATCATCTGTAAAATAGGGTCAATAATACCAACCCTGCTTGTTTATAAAGAGTAGAGGGAAAAGTTAACAAGAATGTCTTGGAAATGAGGTAACTAGGGGAAAGGCTGACAGAAGGGCGGAGACAGAGAGGAAAAGTCTCACACTGGGGTGGGTAACTTGTCCCTGAGACAGGAAGAGGGTGCACAGCAAAAGCAGAGAGTGAGGCTTAGTCAAAGACAGAGAGGGGCCATCAGAAACCCTTAGGAGGGACAGTCAGACGGAGGCAGTTTGAAAGAGGGGTAAACAGATGTAGAGCAAAGCCTGACTTAGAAATGGCAGGTGGATTCAGGGAGGGAACTGCGAAAGACTGCAAGAGGGAACCAGGAGGGCATGGCCAAGGGCTTGTTGAATTAGTTTTTGAGTTTTTGTCTGTTATTTGGGGAGTTCTTGTAGACGTTTGTAATTAGCCAAGAGAGGGAAGAAATGCAGGTATTAGTAGTAAATCAAGTAACATGTTTATAAAGTTTTTATTACACTAAAATTTTCCCTTAAGCACTCATTTTATTTTGCATATTCAGAATTCAAACACCAAGCCAGCTTTTGCTGCAGGCCTGTTAACTGCCTACTTGACCCCTTCATATGGTGGTGGTTCAGTCGCTAGGTCATGACCAGCGCTTTTGCAAGCCTATGGACTGTAGCCTGCCAGGCTTCTCTGTCCGTGAGATTTCCCAGGCAGAAATCCTGGAGTGGGTTGCCATTTCTTTTCCAGGGGATCTTCCTGACTCAGGGATTGAACCTGTTGCTTCTGCGTGTCTCCTGCATTGCAGGTGGATTCTTTACTGCTGAGTCGCCAGGGAAGCCCTCATAGGTAAACTCATTTTAAAAAATTAAATAAAATGATTAGTTTCTCTTTTAGAAATACTTTTTTCTTGGAAAAAAATACGTGCTTACTGTGGAAAACTTGGAAAATACAGAAAAGTTTAAAGAGCAACAACAAAACCCATAATCTCACAACCTAAGCAACACATAATGAGGCCTGCCCTTTCATTTTGTTGATGGTTTCCTTTGCTTTGCAGAAGCTTTTGAGTTTGATGTAGTTCCATTTGTTTATTTTTGGTTTTGTTCCCCTTCCCAAAGAAACAGATTCCAAAAAATATTGCTAAGACTGATGTCAAAGAGTGTGCTACCTATGTTTTCTTCTAGCAGTTTTATGCTTTTAGGTATTACGTTTAAGTCTTTCATCCATTTTGAGTTTATTTTTGTATTTGATTTAAGAAAGTGGTGTAGTTATATTCTTTTACACGTGGGTGTCCAGTTTTCCCACCACTATTTATTGAAGAGACCATTTTCCCCATTGTGTAGTTTTGCTTCCAGTATTGTAGATTAACTGACCCTGTAAGTGTGGGTTTATTTCTGGGATGTCTGTTTTCTTACATAGTCTGGTCAGTCTTTGCAGTTCATCCCATTCTACTAAATGTAAAATAGAGCAGTATCTATTTGAGGTTATTAGGACTCCATGGAAGAGGAGGATCTTGAAGGAAGTGATAGAATGACAAATTGAGAGGACAGAAGAAAATTCCACATAGAGTGATGAGAAGCTAGAAGCAAGAAGTGCAGTGTGTGAACTGAATGAGACAGAAGGGGTGTTTTTAACAATATTGCACAAATGGAAGATGATGAGTAGTAAAGAGATATGATTTGCTGGGTTTACATGTGTATAGGGATAATGAAGAATTAATGGAAAGCTCTGAAGGCTGGGCTGAAGAACTTAGATTTGATCCTTAAAGATGATATTTTTGTTGAAAGTCATGATGAAAACAGTATTTGAGAAAGATTGTCCTGGTGGCTTAGAGGGGTAACTCCAAGTAGGGAGTGGCTTTAGGGTAGGCAATAGGACAGTCATGGAATAATGTAGAAATAGAAGGTGTAATAGCTCTTGTGGAGGAAGAGCAAGAAGTGTAGTGTTAGAAAAGCTGAAAGTTGGAATACCTCAAAGTTTTGAGTTTGACAGATAGGTGTATTGTAGTATTTTGATGGTGACATTGAGGAAGGATCTCAGAGAGGTCTAGGGAGAAAGATATTGAATTCAAGTGCTTTTACAAGTTGTAGGTTTGAGTGGTAGTTGAAAAATCTGGTACCTTAAAGATCTTCATTATTAAATTTATTATAAATGAATGCTGTCCCTTTTAAAGTAATCATTCTTAAGACCATGCATTTATTCTAGCAAATAAATATTCTTTGGAATTTGTCTTTTGGAACTGCTTTCAGAACCTATAGAACCATACAAGAAAACCAATCTCATTACTTTATGGTCATATCTTTCGTGCCCAAGAATATTATCTTGCTTGATCACTCATCTTATTTACCATATTTATTTCTAAGTGATATTTGACGATCCCTAAAAGTTAATCTGCAGAGGCCTTAAATTTATTACCATGCTGGATATTTAAATAACTGTCATCACTGCTGAGAACAACCTTAAGCTGTGATAGCATTCCGAGAAGAGATGCTAGTGATGCTGGTTAAGAGGGTGGGTTCTGAAAGACTAGGTTTGAATGATCTCTTTAGTACATCAGTTCTGTACCTTGAATACGTTTTTTTAACTTGCCTCAGTTTCCTTGTTTTTGAAAGAAGGATGGTGATAATACTTCCTGCTTCATAGGATCATCATGAGGATTAGCTGCTAGAACGGTGCCCGGCATATTTTAAAAGCTTGGTGTCAGCTGTTTATTCACCATCCCAACTACTGTTGCTGCCATCACCATTTTGTCTGTTTATCTTTTTAGTTTCAAAAATCACTTATGTTCCTGTTTAATTACATCTTGTACAAATGGAATGATGGACAGCTAGAGTTAAAATTAGAGCTCAAATAAATGATCAGACGTATAGGAATGAGGCTTTTTAGAATCTGTTAACTTAGTGGGAGAAGAGCAGAAAAGACAGATTTTCCTCACTGTGAAGTCTGACCAAGGATAGAATATTGGGGAATATTCATGGTAAGGGAGTGTGAAGCAGAAAAAGAAGCCAGCAAAAGAGCAGTGGAAGATTGTTTAGAGAAAGAAAGAAACTCTGGAGTGTACATTAGTATAGAAGTTATATTAATTAAGATAAGATTTGGTTGCAGTCGAATCGTAGAGACTTAAGCGTGATAAAAGTTCATTTCTGTCAGTGTCACGAATTCCAGAAGTAGTCTGGGACAGTCGTGGTTTGTCGTGGCGTCATGTTGTTACACTGCTGTGCATGGATTCTCTTCTTTTCCAAGGTTGCCTGGTGGTCTAAGATGGCTGTTGGAGTTCTAGCCTCTTCATCCACATATGAACCAGCAGAAAGGAGGAAACGTCTTTTTCCCTTTAAGGAAACTTCCTGAAAGTTAGATGTGCCACTTCTGCTCATATTCTGTCGGTCACAGAGCCACACCTTCCTGCAGGAGAGGTTGGGAAATGTAGAATATTTTGAATTCTTAGTGCCCAGAGAGAAAAACGAGGAAAAATCAGGAAAACCCAAGGGTAGCTAGTTGAAGAATATAGGGTAGATAACAGAACTAATAGTCTGTGTGTGTGCCAGGCTGCTTCAGTCATGTTCGACTCTTTGCGACCCATGGACTGCAGCCCTCCAGGCTTCTTTGTCCATGGAATGAATTCTCCAGGCAAAAATACTGGAGTGGGTTGCCATGCTTAGGATAGTTTAATTCTTTACTGGTAATCCTGGATAGAGTTTTTGTGTTTGTGAAACTATGAGTGTGAAACTATGAGTGTGAAACTACTCTTATCAAACTGCATCAATAGTACTCTGTTTTTAGGGTGTTATCCCTTCATGAATCCTTACTTAATTAGGATTATCAGTCTCTTATAGGGAAAAAGGTGATGGGTATGTATGTATATGTATGCCTGTATGTGCTATGTGTATAGATATATAATATACATTAATGTGTGTATATATATATATATTTCCTGATTTAGCATTGGTGTTTCCCAAAATTGCTTCATATAGCAACAGCCTGCCTTACAATTGATAGTATTTAAGTGTCTGATATCTTTCTTTTGTTCTTTTAAGCTTCTAATTTTACCTAGCCTTCTATTCACTCTCCAGTTTGATTGTTTTGGGCCATTATTTTTAATCTGTCTCTGTCCTTTTATATTACTACTCTCTCACTGCTGTTGATGCTGTTAATAGTACTTCCCCAAATAGATAAATGAGCAAATTTAATTAAATGTGTTATTTGCACTCTCCTGATCATTAATGAGTTTGTATGTAAGGTCAGGCCTACAATCTTCCTAGTATTATAATGACTGAATTTTCTCTATCCACTAAATGGATAAGTATTTGCTTTAGAGTTTTTTATTTTTAAAGCTTCCATATTTTGTATGTTTATGTTCTTTTAATGTTGGAAATATGGTCTTCTAACAATAAAGGAAGAGTGTTTTCTCTGTCTGTTTACCTAAATGCTTGAGAGTACATTTTCTAAAGGGAAGGACATTCTATTATGAAAGCATAGTACAGTTATCAAAATCAGGAAATTAACATTGATTTAATATTACACTGTAGTCCACAGACTTATTCAGATTTCACTCATTATCGCTATAATGTACTGTTTTGTAGGAAAAGAAAATTCTGGCTCTTGGAGTGTATTCAATTGTCATGTCTCTTTAGTTTCCTTTAATCTGGAGCATTTCCTCAGTCTTTGTTTTTGCATATTAACATTTTTGAAGAGTCCAGGCCAGTTGTTTTGCTGTTACTATTGTTGAGTCGTTAAGTCGTGTCCAACTCTTTGCCATCCCATGGACTGCAGCTTGCCAGGCATCCCTGTCCTTCACTGTCTCCTGGAGTTTGGTCAGTTTCATGTCCATTGAGTCAGTGATACTATCTAACCGTCTCATCCTCTGCGGTCCTCTTCTCCTTTTGCCTTCGATCTTTCCCAATATCATGGTCTTTTCCAGTGAGTCAGCTCTTTGCATCAAGTGGCCAGAGTATTGGAGCTTCAGCTTTAGCATCAGTCCTTCCAATGAATATTCAGGGTTAATTTCCTTTAGAATTGACTGGTTTGAGCTCATTGAAGTCCAGGAGATTCTCACAAGTCTTCTCCAGCACCACAATTCAAAGGCATCAGTTCTTTTGTAGAATGCTTATAAATTGGGTTTATCTGCTGTTTTCTCATTACTGGCTTCAGGTTACCCATTTCTGGCAGGAATACCACAGAAGTAATGTTATGCTTCTCGGGGCATTGTGTCAGGAGGCACAGGATGTTGAATTATTAGTAATGTGGTCTTGGATCACTCCTTTAAAGGTAGTATTTGCCAGGTTTTCCAGTGCAAAGTTACTGTTTTTCCTTTTATAATTACTTTGGTGGTAAAATATACATAAAATTTATCATTTTAACCATTTTAACCAAAGTGTATAGTTCAGTGATTAAGTATATTGACATTATGTTTTTAATTTTGAGGTATCTTTGAAAAAATACTTTGAGATTTTATAAATTTCCTACTACTCCTTGAATTTTACTAACTTTTGTTTATCTGCCTGAATCATTTTCATGATGGTTCCTAAATGGTGATTTTCTAATTCCATCATGTCTCCTATAGTTATAATACTTTATTTCATTATTTATTTTGATGCTGTTACTGATTTGGTCAGTGGGAGCCCATTCAAGCTGATTCCTGTTTCCTTTTGCCTTGCCCTTGTCACTCATATACACGTTCATATACATCTTTATCTATCTACTGAAAGCAATGTTTATATTGATACTTCTGATTCCAGTCCAACGCTACAGGGTTTATTCATTCTGTATTTATAACCCCCTCTTCCAAAAGTGAGAAACTTGTCCCTATGATTTGCATTTTTACTAATTGGCCTAGTCCTAGAATACCAGAGAATAGTTTCATACCACTACTTAAAAGACATCTCATAAGTAGAGTTCAGTATTTGTTTTCCTTATCCTATGGGCATATAGTCTAAATCTCCACTGGTCAATAAAGTAGCCACTAACTGCATGATTTGAGATGTGTTGTAAATGTAAAATGCATACTGGATTTTGTAAACTTAGTATGAAATAAGAAATGTGAAATATCCCAATAATACGTTGAATTTTTTTAGATATGTTAGATAAAATAAAGTTAATTTTAACCATTTTAACATGGCTGCTGCTGCTAAGTCACTTCAGTCGTGTCTGACTCTGCGACCCCATAGACGGCAGCCCACCAGGCTCCCCCGTCCCTGGGATTCTCCAGGCAAGAACACTGGAGTGGGTTGCCTTTTCCTTCTCCAATGCACGAAAGTAAAAAGTGAAAGTGAAGTCGCTCAGTCATGTCTGACCCTCAGCGACCCCATGGACTGCAGCCTTCCAGGCTCCTCCGTCCATGGGATTTTCCAGGCAAGAGTACTGGAGTGGGATAACATGGCTGCTAGAAGATATTAAATTACATATGTGGCATCCATTATCTTTCTATTGGACATCACTGAGCAAGAATCCACTTTCAAAAGTTACTTGGGTTAGTTTTCTCCCCAACTTTCTTTCTGTAACATAGTTATGTTAGTCATTTGCAGTACAATTCATTTCTATTGTATTTTAAGTTTTTCTCCCCATCCTAATTGATCTTACTTATTTTTGAGCATGTGAAGCATTAATATGGTTCCCAAAGTCAGAATTATTTTAAATATGTATATACACTCAAAGCAGTGTCACCCATTTCTTCTTTCTTTTCACCCTGTTTTTACCCCACCTTTATAGGTAATCAATCTCATCAGTCTCTGGATTACCCTCTTGGTGTTTTTTACCCCCAGGTATGAGGAGATAACACGTTTATTTTTTTTATTTCTTAACTTTTTATACAAAATTTAGCATACTGTAGATACTTTTTTGTACTTTGCTTTTTTTAAATTAAACATTTCACTTCAATATGTTTTGGACTCCATTCCATATCAATTTATAGCACTCACTGTCCCATCCTCCCTTTGTCTTTTCCTCCCTCTTATGGTTACTCTGTTGTGATAACTTAACCATTCTCTCATGCCATTTCCAGTATTTTGAATTTATAAGCAGTGCTGCAATAACTAACCTTGTTTATATATATTTTTGTGTGTTGGAAGTGTATGTTTGGGTAAATAACCTAAAATAGGATAGTTAGGTCAAAAGTTTACTGGAGTGGGTGGCCATTGCCTTCTCCAAAAGCAAATATAGTTTTCTTAAATATTGCTCAATCCCTTTCTGTGGGAGGTTGAACAAGTTTGAATTTGCACCAGCAATGTATGAGAGTTTTTCACATAAACTGATTATTGGAGTATGTTGGTATGTTTTTTAATTTTTGCTATCCTATTTGTAGTTAGAAACAAAGTATCTCAATGTAGTTTTGATAGTCACTTTACAGTTAATAATCTTTTCATAGAATATATAAAAGTCATTTTAATATCTTTCTGTGTTAATTATATTTTTAACTTCATTTTTCTATCAGACTTTTTTTTCTCCCTCAGATTTTAAGAGTCCTGTAGAAGTCCAGTCATTTCCTTATGATAAATTCTTTGAAGGAGAATTGCTGGATCCAAAGGTCCTTTGATATATAAAAGATTTTGAAATATTGTTAAATGCTTTCTATATTAATAAAATATGTATCTCCATTAACAATGTGGAGCCCTATTCAAATAGTCTTTACTCACCAAAACAGACCTTACTTCTTAATCTTTGCTTGTCTGATGGATAAAATAGTACATTTATTGTGGATTTCTTTGCTAACTGATGTGATTTATTTTTTCTTTGTTAACTGATGATGGTTTATTTTTTATTTGTCCAGCTAGCTGTCCATTTAACATATTCTTATTGAACATCCACCATGTACCATCTTAAAAGTTAGAACTATAGTAATGACTAGAAGTTGAACATCTTTTTGTGTTTCAGTCATTTGTATTATTTTGTTTCTTATCTCCATCTCTCTCTCTCTTTTTAATGGCATTTAATAGATGTTTTGTCTCCTCAGACTAGTTCTCAGAGGACTGAGAATAAGAGGAAATGACATTTTCTTATTCTGTTTTGTTGTTGAACTTTTAAAAAGTATTTTTGTGCATCTGTTTATTTTCATTGCCCATTCTATGGCAAATCACTGTATGAAACTCTTAGAGTATTCATGAAATGAGATCATGAAAGTTAAATGCAGAAACAGGTGTCAAAGAAGTGATAATTACAGATTTTTGTAAAACTAACTTTTATCATTATTATTTTCCAGGAGAGGCTGCTGTCTATCAGAAGGGAACTTTTGTACCATTTGCCTCAGATGCAGCCTGTCTGCACGTTCTAGTTTTATTATTCAAAAAATAAATGCCACTTATTTGGTAAGTCAGTTAACTAGAAATATTATTTACTCTGTTTGCTTATGTTTTGTATGTTTTTAGTGCCATTTTACTTTGTAACTCTCCTGTATAACAAGTTTGAAAGTGGCAGTATCCTGAAAGACATTCAGGATCTTTTGAAGATTTTCTTGCTTTTGTTCATGTGTCTTTCTTAATTTTGGTGTTTGTTGTAGAGAGAATAGGGGCTTGTTAAATATTGGAATTAATTCTCAAAGTTGGATTACTAGCTTTGTTCTTTCCAGTCTCTTTCTACTGTAGGAACTGAGAATTAACATCCTTCCTGTCCAGCTCTAGCTTCCCTGTAGTTCAAATAGGGAGCAGCAAAGAGGCACTGTTATGGTAGGAGTTTGATGAACTGGGAAGACTATATGATCAGTGAAATCCTCAGGAAACCATAATAAAGCAGAATGAATAAGGCTATCAAAGAAATTGTGGATGAAAACTAATTGATAACTAGTGAAACTGATTTTAATTTGTAAAATGTTACTCTCTAGATGTTTATTTTTATTTTTTCTAAGAAGACTTAAGTTGCTATAACCTGGTGTTTTGTGAGAGGTTTCTCTTCCCCACATCCTATGATAATCTTTTTGGTCTGTTCCAGCTTCTGACTCTCATGTTTAGCTATTGGCAACCAGGAAACGGATGTATAGGATGAAGGCTTTTTCAGAGGGTCAGTCATAGCGCTGTCATAATTGTACTTGTGTGCTGCTGCAGCACACGCAAAGCATTGGATTAAAGCTTTAAAAAAATGATACTGGTGATTTGCAGAATTTCCTTTTAACTGGGTTTGCACAACAAGACATAGAAGTAAATGTTGATGTTGAGAACTGAGCTCAAAACAGAGTACTATCAAATAAAATTTAGGAATGAGGAGCCACGGGCACAGAAAAAAGGGGAAGGAAGATTCTCCTTTGATATGTTTTTTTTGGTAGCCTCTTGGCTTCTGTTAACGTCAGAAAGCTGACTTCAGGTGTTCCTAGATGATGTGCACGTCTCATGTCAGTAGAGAGACATGGGATTTCATTGTGCTTGACTCTGAAAGGGCCACGTCTCAGAGTAAAGCAAGTGAGTTTTAATCTTGGTTATTTAAAATCTCCTTGTACCTGTCTTATTAGGAGTATTATTTTTTTTTTAGAAGAAACTAATTTGCAACTGGCTATAAAAGACTGACATTGTGTCCGGGAAAATGCTGTACTAACACTGCGCTGTCCCACAGGGGCACTTCTCAAGTCCCCAAACACAGTGCTGACAATCTGTGACAGCCTGTGAATTGTTGGGCAGCATTTTGGGAGGATGGACAGCGGAGTGAGGCAGTTGTGTATAAGTTACAGAGGAGATGGGGAGGGGGAGAAATGAGGGAAGAACAGAGCGGCTCAGGTTCTGGGGGCAATTTGAACAGTAGCTATTCTCCTTGTGAGCTCTGCTGATACCACTGGAATGAATAGCTGGAATTGGTTTTGGTGGGGTAGAAATGTGTTTCACTTTTCCTTTCAAGGTGTTACAGTTTCATTTTGTCTTAAAAACTATAAGGTTAGATGTTCTATTGATAAAAGTAGGAGTTGGATAGATTGAAAAGTTTTGAAGAGACTAGAAATATCACTTCATGCTAGGAAATGAAACTATTAAAATCAAAGAAATGGGGATGGGTCTTACCTTTTCCAGAGACTGTTGCAATGGTAGTAAGGCCGGTTACCATATCTAGAATCAAAATGATTGGGCTCTTATCTCAGACAAATGTATATCCTGATATTTGTTAGTTTATTAGATACCACTGGTGGCTCAGTGGTAAAGAATCCGCCTGCAATGCAGGAGACACTGGTTCGATCCCTGGATTGGGAAGATCCCCTGGAGAAGGAAATGGCAACCCATTCCTGGATTCTTGCCTGGGGAATCCCATGGACAGAGGAGCGTGGTAAGCTACAGCCCATGAGGTTGCAGAAGAGTTGGACATGACTTAGCGACTAAACAACATACTAAGGTATCACCAGCTATTTGTTTCAGAAACACTTGGCCAACTATAGGAATCTTCACCAGGTAACAAGGCACAAGTTTCTGGTATTTGGACTGTGGAGTGGAATTTGACGTGGGGCAAACTTTGGTTCAGTTCTTTCTCTGATCGTGAGAATGGTTATACAAAGTAAGTGTGTTTGATTGCTCCCCTAGATGTAACGTCTGTTTATGTGTGTGGGGTTAGACTTGGGGAACACTGTTACAGAGCCCATTCCTGCTGTTGATCCTGTTTCTGGGTTTTGGTTCGATGTTATTGCTTGCTCACTGATACCACTGGGTTAAGCAAGTGTAATGTTGAGCGATGTCAGTATTAAGATTGTGTGCTATTGTAACACCTTTACCTGATGGTACATAATAATAATAAAAAAAAGCCAGGGTAAATGAAAGAACAGATGGTGTAAGGGAAGGTTTGCAGACTAGACACGACAGTAATAGTATCACTTCTCAGCAATTGCCTGTAGGGTCTAGACTTGACTCTCCATTGCTTATGGTACTGAATGACTGAACCTAGTGTTGAGGGCCCTCCAGGCTGAAAACGGAATATTCTTTCTGGCAGAATATTCCCCATTTTGCTATATTGACCCTTTGGCTCTAGTAGTTTCTATAGCTGTCTCCAAAATAAGGTATTCTGAATTACTGCCTCTTCAGATTGCTCAGACTGTTCCTTCTACTTGGAATATCTCCCTTCAGTCCCCAGTCTACATACCAGCTTCCAGTTCCCTTTGATGCTCCCTTTTTCAACTGTTCCAGGCCCTATGTGATAGCTCTCTTTTCTGAATTTTTATCATTTAGAGCTTTTTATTTGTCAATTTTATATTACCTTAAAACACCTTTTTAAAAAAATTTCTTACCTTCCCAATTAGGTAGAGACAACTTAAAGAGGAGGCTATGTTATTCCTGTGGCTCAAACTGTGTCCTTACTTGTGGTCCAACTTTATAGTTTCCACTGTCCCAGCGTAAATCTCAGTACATTATGTGCACTAAAAAATGTTTGGCTACAAGAAAATGCCATTACTTGTTGTTAGCTATTACTAACCTTTAACATTTGTCTTGCTTTTTGTATCATAAAAATATTAGATTAAAATACAGTTTAGTACCCGAACCATGTTTGTTCAGTAGATTATTCTACTTTGAAAGCCTTTTGTAACACTCTGGATGGGTTTCCTGATCCTTAAAGGAGCAGTTCTCTGAAGATGTTTATGTATTATAAGGTAATTGTTTGCTGTTCTTGACACTTAGTAAACTTTAAGTCTGCATATAAGAGAGTCTTTTATTTATTAATTATCTGATGTTTTTTCTTTGCCTGCTTTAAAGTGAAGCTTGCTGCTTTTGGTTTCTCAGTTTCTGATCAGCCACATTTGGTCTTCACACTTGCTAGTACAGCTACAAGGAGGAAGGAGATAAGAGTTATAACTGTATCTCTAACATACCTTTACAATTATTCTCTTTGGTTATTGTTGCACTTTGGTATTTTTTCTTTTTTAAAACGATACTAAGCTTTGTTTGCCCCATGTTTTTTTTTAGAACACATGTATTCTAGTCTACTGTAGTAGTTAAGTGTAGGGACTTCAGAATCCTAAGCAACACTTGGAAGCTGTGTGATCTTAAGTAACTTAGTTTTAGATGTCTCATCTGTAAAACTGAGATAATAGCAACCACCTCTTGGTGTGTACTTGGGGTCAAATGAGACAATATGAATAAGACACAGATTAAGCCTATTAGCCTCTGCTTTCAAAACTTACTCAGTGGTTTATTAGCTTTAGTTTGTGAATCTTGGGCTTCTGTGGTGGCTCAGATGGTAAAGAATCCGCCTGCAGTGCAAGAGACCTGGGTTTGATCCCTGAGTCAGGAGGATCTCCTGGAGAAGGGAATGGCAACCCACTCCAGTATTCTTGCCTGGAGAAAGAACTCCATGGATAGAGGAGCCTGGAGGGCTACCGTCCATGGGGTCACAAAGAATCAGACACGAGTGAGTGACTTTCAAAGGGGAAAAATGATCAAGCTTAATGCATGTCAGATTTAAGGCACAGCCCTGAAAGCCTTATTCATTCTAACTCTTTTATTCTCAGTTGCACTATAGGATATCAGTGGAACCCAGGATAGACCCAGGAAAGGAACTAATTTCAAAGAAGTGTAGAAACACAGACCAAGCTCCAGATGTGTAATGAAGGAAAGAAATTTTAGGAAGGTGTTTTCTTCTCTCTTCTCTACCACCAGATAGAGACACAGAGTAGGAAGCAGACTGCTTGCTTTACCTTGATGTTACATCTTGCTATTGTTCAGTTATAGTAAAGCTTTGATCTGAGGTGGTCAGTTGTAGGTGCAATTATTAGACTCGGAACAGCTAAGTTGGTGAACGATGGGGTTACCACATCAGTGGAGTGTGAAAGAGACTAAGCTGCGGACTGTTTCCCAGCCTCTAAAGCGTGAAATCAGTTGGTGCTGATGCATGGCGGCTGTAGCCAGTGGAGTATAAAATAAGTTGGGAGCGTGAATTATGTTATGTTATGAGAAAAACCTTTTCATGCCATAGTTTGTTTACATATTTTGGGGCCCTCAAGACCCCTGCTGGAATCATCTCTCCTGTATCTTTCATTGTCTGGATACTCAGATTTCTTTATGAAATATTTCTTCCAGTTCTGCAGCCTATAATCTTTGTTCAGCTGCGTGCACAGAGGCAAAGGCTATAAATGTCTGGAGCAGACTAATATTAAAATACTGACTTATATTCTGTTTAAGATTACATCTGAAAAGGCCATTTGCAGCAGGTATTTATTGTACAAGTTTCTTCTCTCTTTAGATTCAGATTTGAAAGTGCACTCTGCATTCTGCTTTGAAGGTTCCTCTGTCTAGGAACCGTGCCATCAGTTTCACTGTTCGTTGTTCCCATGTGCCTCTGGAGAAAGGTGGAGAAGGATAATGTTTTCAAATGGTCGTGGGAGTAGATAGGAAGAAGTATAGAGATTATTCTTATGGGGAATAGAAGAGAGGGAGTTCCTCTCCTGACACCTGGTTAGGTTCTTCAACCATATGGCTTTGAGGGTGAGGCAAGGTGAATGAGGAAGTTTCAGAGATAGTAGTAGATTATTATTGTCAGCACTTTTAAGTCTGGAAGGTTACTGGAAATAGTCTTGCCATGAAAGCATTAATCTTTCATTCTTACCCTAGTTGATTTTCTTGTTTTACTGCAGCGGTCTTTGAACTCTTTTTTGGTTGCTTTGCATTTATACAGATTCTAAGCAAATTGCTAATATTTATGAAATTAATAGATGATTGTGAGAGACCATCTTGCTGAGTATCATCAGGCAGTCTAGTGTAGTAGTTAAATGCAGGGACTTTGAGATCCTAACCAGCAATTAACAGCTATGTGACCTTGAGTTGCTTCAGATTTCTCATCGGTAAAACTGAGGTCATAACACCTATCTCATAGTACTGTAGCTGGAATCAAATGAGAAAATAAGATACATAAAATATTGAGCACAGTCCCTGTCACACTATGAGCACTCATCAAATGGTTAGCTGTTGATTTTTTCCTTCTCTTCCTCTGCTACTGCTGTTGGTACTACTCTGCCACTACTTGAGTTTTGCTTGTGGGGCCTAAACCTTAATGGAACAGAAAACATAATTAGACATGGTTCATTGCAGCAGATTTTGAAAAATATGTCATTGTTCCCTGGCTTAGTCTATTTCTTAATAGATCTTTCTTAACCAAATAGAAACACCATAAAAAGACTTTTTCGCAAAAGGAAAGGATCTTTGTGTTGACTTGAGATTGCCTTGTAAAAAAATTGATTATTCTAAAATGTATTTGGTTAATGCAAATAAAACAGCTTTTCTATGAGCTTAAGGAGTATATAAAAATAAGAAAGAGTTTAAAGCACTGTAGAAATAAGAAAAGTTTAAAGCGCTGTCATTCCTTATTATTTGCCTAGTACTGATAATTTTTTCTTAGGAGGTACCTTATTTTTAATTCCTAGGAGAAATGTTTTGTCTGGTCCAAAGAATAGTTGTAGCAGAATTCTCATCTAATGTATGAGGACATTTTTGTGGGAATGGGATGGAAAAGTCATCCTGATCATTTACACTAATGGAGATATGCATTAGTGTGGATAATATATTTGGTTTTGATGTGTATTGTGTGATTATTTTTGCAGCACAATTAACTTCCTGGCTAAACTTTACTCAACTAGTATATCCTGTATATATATACTGGGTAGAAAATTGGTTAAAGGCAGGTATGATGGTTAGCTTAACTAACTATTTAGATTAGTTGATGGGAGATCTGGGGTTCTTGTCTCAGTTACCACTCAAATAGTTCCAAGTCTTAAGTAAATTCCTCAGTTTCCTCATTTTAAAAATGAATTTATATGACACGATTTTCCAAGGTCTTTTCCAGCTATATGTAAGGCTGTAAGATTTGTATGGAGGTAACTTGACAATCAGGAAATGCAACAGTGACAAATTTTGACCACCAGAGGGTGGAGTCCAATCAGTTAGCTAGAGCTCTGTATTTGACCAGAATGTGGTGTCCTTGGAAATGAAGAGGACACATTGCTCCTCTGTCCATTTAATTTAAGTTATGGAGCCTCTGACTTTTGTGATTCTACTTGCATTAGACATCTTTCTGCTTTTTTCTTTGCAAACTTCTAGATAAAGAAGGGAGAAGAGAAGGATAGAGGTTTCTTGTTGTCAGGGATTCATCAAATTTTGTTCTCTAAGATAGCAAGTGACTCTCAGGTGACCCATTGGCAACTTTGATGGGGAGCACAATAGTATTAGTGGCTAAGTTTAAATTACTTGTGGCTTCCTTCCTCCCCAAACACATAGGCATACATACAAATGACAGTCAATCCTCATTTCTCTCATTCCTTCTGAAATCCCAAGGATGAAAGTGGGATGTCTGAGAAATATAATAAGCACAATACTTTTAATTGAAATCTAGGTTTCAGCCTTGCCTTACTGCTTAGTATCTATCTAACCAGGCACATTACAACCTCAGATCCTCAGTTTCTGTATTTGAAAAATTAGGATATTGAATTCTGACCTATATAATCTCTTTCAATAATGTAATTCTAAAATTATGTAAAAATTTTTCAATGTTTATATGAAGGGCAGTGCTATTCTTGATAAGACATTAATTTTTATAAAAATAGCACAGAATTTTTCCTATTTTTTGTTTGAAATAGAATTATAGGTGTTGTTAAGGCATAAATATTAAAAATTTAAAGTAAACTACCATTATGGCAAGAAGAATGACAGTTGCCTTTCCATTGAGACATTTTTCTAATCCCTAAAACAAATACAAACAAACTCTCTGAGCATTGGCTCACAGCAGCAGCGAGTCAGTCAAAAGAGGTGGGACCAGGAGCAAGGCCAAGCTGATTTGGGGTATAGTTGATAGTAAAGCATTTAGAGAAGTCATCTGGGAACACGTGAGCTTAGAAGAGAGGGCACGTGGGGTCTAGGAATCTGTATTATAAAGCTGGATTCAGAGTCTATTTCTTTAATCACACAAGTGGAAATAACTTTGATAGAGTCCAGTTGTATGAGTCTGAGAGCACAAGATAACATGGAAGTAACAAAGGGGGTGGATTGCCATTTCCTTCTCCAGCAGACCTTCCCGACCCAGGGATCGAACCCAGGTCTCCCACATTGTACACGGACGCTTTACCGTCTGAGCCACCAGGGAAGTCCTAACAAAGCGGGCATATAGTCCAAATAAACAAGCAGAAATGAGTGTCTAGAAGGTGACAGACAAGTGGATGCAGAAGTGTGCTTGTGAAAACAGGCAAGGATTCGTACTTATGATTTGATGTGTATACAAGAGAGTAGAAGCCAGCCAGGAAAAGCAGATAGAAACAGCATTGTAGGATTATGTGCAAATACAAAATTTCAGTCTATCCTGGTTTTAATCACTTTCCTTGATGTTGGTAGCCATGTCTTCTTGGCATATCTAAGGTGCTCACACTTGAGTCTAGTGAGGATATCACTGACACTCTGTATAGTTTATATGCTTCTAATAGCTTCACATTCCACTGGATACACATATCCACTGATCTGCTTACTAGAACTGCAGAGTTCATTTCACAGAACTGGCTAGTAAAAAATTTGGCAGGCAAGCTAGCTTTTCAAGTGCTCCTAGGAACAGAGCCCAGCTGTTCCCTTTGGGCTTTGCACTGTTGGAATTCATTGGGTTAGCAGCTAGAAAGAATGGATGGTAACATTTTCAGCCTGGTTCCTGACAGCAAAGCAAAGGTGTTAGAATTTCTGTTCTAGAGGTTTACACTGCAAGTAACTTAACCTGATTGTGTGTCTTAATATTACTGGGCTTCTGACTGCTGAAATATGGCTGGATCGATGGTGGTTTGGAGAAAGTAGAAGGAGGGCTATCCATCATTCAGAGGCTCCATAGAAGCTGCCTGATAATGCTGCTTTCACCAAGCAGCCATCTGTCCATCCATCCATCAGTAGGATGAAATGAGATTTAGCGGAACAGGCAGCTGTAACTCTGAGACACTTTCTAACCAACGATTGCAGCCCTGGCCTTAGTCTGACCACAAAGCACAGCACTGGGGTTTGGCGGGATGTGGCGGCAAGCACAGCAGTCTCATTCCCGTCAGTGCCAGCCTTGAGTGTATTCAATATGAGGCTGAAGCCCAGCCGAATCTCTTGTACATAATTCGGCTAAACTTTGGGTGATGAGCAAGCAGTAATTCTCTTTCAGCTCCAGTACTGTTTTACAAGTTGAGCAGACTCTTTTGATGGAGAATTTTTTGTTTGACTTGGAGAAGAAATAGAATTAAAGAGCTGATTTAATTACTCTAGAATCCGACCACACAGTTTAGTCTTTAACCCATATTGTATATTGGCAGAAGGCTTTGTAAATGCCAATATACAATATGAATATATTTGCCAATATACAAATGAATCAGGAAGACCACCTTTTTCCTCAATCGTAAACACTGTGGGAACTTGTGCTGGCAAGTCCCCATTTGTCATGGCAGTGAGGGATGAGGCTAAATTAAATTCAAGGATAATTTAGTGATTTTATTTTATCTAGATTCTTTTTTCTCTAAAATTGGCATTTTTTTACCTAGGTTGTTATAGAGCAGAAATTGCATATTTCTCTCTACTCTGTATTAGTGGTGCCAACATGGAAGGAAAGTAAATGTGGGCAGGAAAATAGGTCAAAGATAAGAAGCAAGAAGGGGACTACCCCTGAAGTGGATAATCAAGCTCTGAGTATTGAATGTTACCTGTTGTCTTCCTGGTTCTCCTGCTTTCCCAGGGCACCAGGCCTTCTGAGAGCCTCTTGCTCAGTATGGCTCTGTGCTCGCTTTGCTTGTCCTGGTGCTTCCCTAGCCGTGGCCAGGTTTCTTGACTGTTTTCTTTTTGTGGTCACTTCAGACCTCTGCTCCTGCTCTTTGTTCTGAAGCCTTAGCTCTTCATTTTAGATTGGGGGAAGGGTCGAGGGAGCCTAATGTACCGGAGATGCCTCGGAAATGAGAGCCTTGGATGAATTCCTGGGCCTATTGATCCACCGGCAGTTTATGCATCCTGACATTCATAATCTCAGTAGGTTGCTGATGTTCCTGATTAATGGGCCCAGGGGCTGTCCATCCGTCACTTCACATTAATTACTGAAGAGGTGTTTTTCCAGTGATTTACCTGACAGCAGGCTGTGATAAATACCCCTGAGCAGAGTGGGCAGTGATTTATCACAGGGCCACACCCTCCCCCCACTTAGCCTTCCCCCTAACCACAGGCCAGCACTGGGACCTGACCAGAGAGTGCCCCCTCCCCATAAGCTATCTATCTCCATAATCGCTTGTGGATACATATTTACTGGGGCATGGGACCTGGCAGATAGCATTCTAGAATTTGTGCCAAAGATGATGAAAAACAAATCTTCCTAGTAGGAAGAGTAACTAGTATGTTTTTTCATGGGCAGAGAAGTATATATAAGGTGCTTTTCTGTTACTTTTTAAGAAATCTGATGGAAATACTGCCTACCTACTGTGCATCATGTCCTGAGCACTGGTAATAGCTCTGCAAGCTTTAAAGAATAGAGAAAGCAGTTTTCTTTTCAATATTTGTAGTCTGCCGAGGGAGAATCTGAAGACATATGAAAAATTAGAGAATATTTCATGGCACTAATAGCGCTGAAGAATTGATGCTTTTGAACTGTGGTGTGAGTCCCTTGGACTGCAGGGAGATCCAACCAGTCCATTCTGAAGGAGATCAACCCTGAGATTTCTTTGGAGGGAATGATGCTAAAGCTGAAGCTCCAGTACTTTGGCCACCTTATGCGAAGAGTTGACTCATTGGAAAAGACCCTGATGCTGGGAGGGATTGCGGGCAGGAGGAGAAGGGGATGACCGAGGATGAGATGGCTGGATGGCATCACGGACTTGATGGACGTGAGTCTGAGTGAACTCCGGGAGATGGTGATGGACAGGGAGGCCTGGCGTGCTGTGATTCAAAGAGTCGGACACGACTGAGTGACTGAACTGAACTGAACTGAATATAATCTTGAGAGGATTGGGATAGAACTCTAGGGTTCCATTTCTGTGAGATCACGCTCACCAGCCGAAAACCAAGGGATGGACTCAGAGACATAAAGCACAAGGAAAGCGAGGCTTTTAATGACAGTCTTGCAAGATCTGGTGTCCGGTGGGCAGGTAAACCCAGGGCCGTTACAAGCATTTTTGTTCCCTAACATGCAGGTCCCTACCCCCTGTTCCTCACTGACCCAGTATTGTGAGATGTACAGTCTTTCTGGATGTCACCTAAGTTTCGTTATTTCCTTATTAGGCTATCCTTTCTTTCTTCCCAATTTACATCCGCATTTTTCAACAAATACTTTCTTGTTAGTTTATCCCTTCCCCCAACATCCCGTTTGCTTAGGGACCCTCCAGGTTCATGAACTGTGTCACGTCCACAAATCCTTAGGCGTGGTTAGAGCTGGGGCATAGGTAATGGGTGGAGTCCTATCTGTTTAGGATCCACTCTGACCTCCCTCCCCCAACCCCAGCTTTATCTGAAGAGTTCAGGCCTCAACTTTGTCGTGTTTGCACATTCAACTGCTAGTAATTTTTCCACTCAGAGCTACTTAGTTTGCCTTGAAAACAGACCACTTCAAGTTTCTATTTCTTACAATTTCCTATTTTTTAGTCTTTGAAAGTAAAATTTAGTTCAATATTTCAGTGTTTTCCATGGGTCAGACATTGTATTTAACTCTGGAAGTATGAAAATGAATGTGGTATAGCAGCAGATCTCAGGGAGCAAAATTTGATACCTTCAATTTTGATGTTTAGCCTGTTGGTGTATAAACGAATAAAATCTGCAAACTGGCTTTCTTTTGTTTCTTTTGAAACAAAAATAGCATACAATTGATCTTCTCAAAGAGCTAGTCCTTGTAGAGAGAAACTTACTATATGTAATCACATAATTTCCTTGTTTTTCCCAGATGTTTTGACTCAGCATTTAGTGTGGTGGATATTTTAGAACTTGTATTAGAGAATTCAAGTCTTTTAAGACTCCAGAGTTACCTAAGGTAGTAACCACTATCCCTACTAGCTGTGGTAAGTTTTATATAGAACAGAGTGGTTCAACAGGTG
The DNA here is from genome assembly GCF_014754425.2 of Oryx dammah. NCBI lineage: Eukaryota > Metazoa > Chordata > Mammalia > Artiodactyla > Bovidae > Oryx > Oryx dammah. The sequence continues at coordinate 18,553,499 of NW_024070198.1, forward strand.
GTGCCAACAGGGTTTTCCTGGTATTAGGAGGGGTGAAGTCTGATTTCCAGAAAAGGGAGTTAGTGGTAAACAGCCCACGCTATGATTTGAGATTTCAGGGGTTAGGTGGGCAGATATATATGGAGTCATGTTGGTAATTTTACTTCTTGAAGTGATGAAGTTAGCAATAAACATGGCATGTTAGCACAATATTAAAGTTAAGGATCTGTGATTCAGAAAATTTAGAGTTGTTTTGTTGAGGATATACAATGGGAGACAGTTGTAAGCAGTCAAAACTTGGTTTCAGTTACGGCTCTTCTACTTAGCAGCTAGCTGTGTGACCTAGAGATTTAGTTACCTTATCTGTGAAATGGTAATAATAACTATATATACCTCAAGGTGTTGTTAAATGAGATAGTATAGGAGCGCTTAGCACAGTGCTTTCCACTCATTGACTTCTTTAGTGCAGGACAGATATTGCTCAGTGGTTTTAAAAATCCCAACATATTACAAGGTTTTTATAATCTCAGAAATATTCATAGTCTTAGTGCTTTTCAGTATTTCTTGTGATTGGGATGTGTGTGTGTATATATATATATATATCTGTAAAAATAGATAATACTTAAAAACATAGAGCATCATTTCTTTAACGGTGGAAGGACATTGTGGTTTTTAAGAATGAACCAAGTACAGGGGACAGGCCTTTAATCTGGCTTTAGTTTGATTTTGGTCTCACCATTAGTTTGCACATAAGGCCTCTTTTTGTAAATATATTTATATCATGTGTCATATATACAAGTTAAGAGTCTATGTTAGTAGGAAAATAGCAAATGAATTGAATTAAAAAACACATTGGTAAAGAGTTCTTAATTTTGACCAAGAATACATGTGCTTTTCATCTATTCACAGTCTCAAGTTAAGCAGAAATACCTGAATTGATAGTACTTCATGTTAGGAACATTGGTTTTTAATTCTGATTTTTTACCAAACATTTACTGAATGCCATCCATGTGCCAGTTATGGTGTTGTGCATTGAGGATTTAAAAATGGTAAGATGTTTCTTACTTTCAAGGAACTTAAGGTATAATTGGAGTCAGACAAACTAACAGTTTGATATGGCAGCAGGAGTTGAAAATACCTAACTTTTCTCAAAAAAAAGTTCATTGAAATGTACAACATGCAGCAGGCGTTCAGAAATCCTTTCGGGCTGGGTCTCAGAAGGAACAGTCTGAAACCATCCTTGGCAGGTAGGGCTTCAAATGGTAATCGACTGTCTTGGGTTTGGATTCACTACAGGACAGGCATAGGGTCATCCTAGACACAGTTAGACCAGTTAGACCTCTGAAAGGTTCCTGGTCAGTTTTGCTGACCCACTGGTGTTCCTCTGGCTTTTCAGTTCCAGGGCCCTATTATATCTTTTGGAGCAGCTTTTGAAAAGAAAGGAGAATGGTTAAGGCCTCTAATTTCTAAGACATCAACTAATGGATGTAGTTATTCCTAATATTTTTCTTCCCCAGAGGGTCATAAGATACTAAAGTGGAGGGCATTTAACACTGGTATATTCATTTTGCCATTATGCAGTTAAGAGCACAAACCCTGGAGCTATATTATCTAGATTAAAATCTGGCACTTTCTAGGTCCTTGGCCTTCGACATATTATTTAACATCCTGTGCCTCATTTTCTCATCTGTATTATTTAACATCCTGTGCCTCATTTTCTCATCACTGGAAATGATTTCACACTGTAGGGTTGTTGGGAAGCTTTTAATGAGGATGTCACTGTTTTGAACATCATCAAGTAAGCTACATAAGATCTGATAAGTGGGCAAAATAGGTATCATAAAGTTCATATATTAAAGTTCATAAACTGCTCAAATAAGAAGCATCTCAGATCCTTACTGGAGAAGGCGATGGCACACCACTCCAGTACTCTTGCCTGGAAAATCCCATGGACGGAGGAGCCTGGTAGGCTGCAGTCCATGGGTTCAAGAAGAGTCGGACACCACTGAGTGACTTCACTTTCACTTTTCACTTTCCTGCATTGGAGAAGGAAATGGCAACCCACTCCAGTGTTCTTGCCTGGAGAATCCCAGGGACGGAGGGAGCCTGGTGGGCTGCCGTCTATGGGGTAACACAGAGTTGGACACAACTGAAGTGACTTAGCAGCAGCAGCAGCAGATCCTTACTTACAAGCCTTTTTATTCTTATTCTGTATATAATTTGAGCATGCTGAAATTTACAGTATCCATTAGATTCAAAGAAAGATGCTGAGAGTGGCAAGAAGTGACAGGTGGGGAAGAGATAGGAACAATAAAAATCCTGTAAAGAATTACTTTTTTTAGAACAATAAAATTCCAATGAAGAATCCACATTCTTTCACAATGAAAAGATGTATCACTCAACAAGTGGCCAGTTTAGCTATTTGAATAGAGCTGTTTGACTCCTCATTTGCTTCCAGTTAATGAATCTGTTTACCTTCTGAGTAAGGGCCTCTTAATGAGTGTCTGCTGCTGCTGCTAAGTCTCTTCAGTCGTGTCCAACTCTTCGAGACCCCATGGACTACAGCCTACCAGGCTCCTCCATCCATGGGATTTTTCAGGCAAGAGTCCTGGAGTGGGTTGCCACTGTGTTCTCCGAAATGAGTGTCTACCTGGTTTAAAACCTTTTTTTTCTCTTCAGTTCAGGTATGTTAAAGAGCAGGCCTTGATTCACTAATGTCACAAATTATTGTCTTTATTCTGTTAATCTAAATCACAGCATACATTTTTTAAACCTGACTTGAATAGAAGTAAGAGTAAACCTCCAAGTGAATGTAGAAATTATTTTGTTTTCAAGTGTGAAATATGTCCCTGTTTTAACTAGTGCAAGTGCATTTATGGAAGGATGCATTAAGAAAATTACAGCAGAATCAGTTGTGGTTCATTAACAGACTTCATGGTTTTTAAAGTATGAAACCATTTCTTTGCTGTCCAAGTATAATTTTTCATGTTATTATATTATGAGCAAGTCCCTCTTTGTTGTGTTTGGATCAAGGTTTTTTTTTTTTTAAATGAAGCTTGTTCGCAGAGAGAGGACATTTCTTGGTTTCTTGTTTGTAAAAATGTGCTTGAAACTGGAAGTAAAGGAACTTGAAAGTGAGGAAAGATTGAGTATATCCCTTATTTTATTATTTTACTAAAGACTTCTGGCCAGGTGATATAATTGTCTAATTTTTTACTCATGTTTTACTTTTTCTTTTGCTCCACAAGCAAAATTCCAAATCAGTTGAAACAGAGTATGTTTTCTATCCCTGCTGTGAAAATTTCTGACATTAAATATGCTGTTTTGGAATGGTTTTTCAGTCATTCAGGTGATATTTAGAGTGCAGTGGCTCAGATGGTAAAGCGTCTGTCTACAATGCGGGAGACCTGAGTTCGAGCCCTGGGTTGGGAAGATCCCCTGGAGAAGGAAATGTCAATCCACTCCAGTACTATTGCCTGGAAAATCCCATGGACAGAGGAACCTGGTAGGCTATAGTCTATGGGGTCGCAAAGAGTTGGACACGACTGAGCGACTTCATTCATTTATCTCTGTAAGGTGAGAACATAGATTAAAAAAAACTTTTTTTAGGTTTATTGCATAATGCTTTTGTGTTAAGGGAAAAAATGACTTTTTTGGTTAACTTTACACTTCATGGGGCTTCCCCAGTGGTGCAGTGATAAGGAATCCGCCTGCCAGTGCAGGAGATACAGGTTAGTTGCCTGGGCTGGGAAGATCCCCTGGAGTAGGAAATGGCAACCCACTCCAGTTTTCTAGCCTGGGAAATCCCCATGGACAGAGAGGCCTGGCAGGCTACGTACAGTTCCTGGGGTCACAGAAGAGCCGGACGTGACTCAGCGACTAAAACAACTACAAATGCAGCGCTTCATTAAAGGTTTGTGAATGGCTATTTAGTGCTCCATTCACAAGATATGGAATAGCTCCAGAAATGCATGTGTGTGTATACTGGCCACTGCTAAAGAAGTAGAGCTTATTTGCTTGTGTTCCTTAGATTAAGTTGAAATGACTGAAGAACTGGCATAGGCTTTAATGAATCCTAAACCTTTCTAAGGCAAAAAAACTAAAAAAAAACCTGTTGATTATGTAAGTTTAATTTATATATGAAATAGTGGGGCTCAAGATACCTTATCTGTCCTGAGGTAAATATTTCAGCAATTCAGAATATCATGTTCTACTTAATACTCTCCTTATGTTTTTAATAGTATAACAAAGCAGGTATTGATAGAATTTCTAATCTTATGATTGCTAACTTTTTTGTTAGAGGATTTAAAAACTATTATAAATATGCCTTTATTACATTAAACTCCCTATTCCCTATTTGTATCATTTATTTCTCCTTTCCTATTGGATCATTCTTCCACACCTCATTCCAGTTAGGTATTTATCTCTCCACCTCCACTGAAACTATTCCAATGTCACCAACAACCTCTATCCTGCCAAATCCAGTGGAAAATTCTCAGTTCTTCCTACTTGACTTTTCAACATTTAATGCAGATGATCAGTCTTGCCTTTTCAAGAACTGCATGCGCCTGTTCTTTCCTCCGTGTCGCATGCTTGCTGCATCCCTTCTTCCTGACCTCTGAAGTTGTGGGTCCCCCATGGTCAATTCCCCTGGCCTACTCTCTCTCTCACTCCCCGAGTAGCCTTATTCCTGTTCTTGGCTTGAATCTTTATGGTGATGATTTCCAAATTTTTATCTTCAATTCTTATGCCTCCTCTGAGCTTCAGACTTATATTTCCAGTTGCTTCCTTAATAGCTATACAGTGTCCAGCAGGCATTCACATTTAAAGTATCCAAGTCACAGCTCTTGATTCCTCTTTTCTTATTTCCTTCCTATCTTAGTAAATTTAACTGTCATCATCCAGGTTGATCAGACCAAAACTCTCAAGTGGCTCCTCTCTTCCCATCACATCCCATACAACCATATCATCAAGTTTTTGTTGGCTTTGTCTTGAAAATATATCATTAATAACCTTTTCTTGTGACCTCGTCTGTTAGTAACCTATGCTGCATGTCTGTTTTTAGACATAGAGATTTTCTTCCTCAATTCCAGACTTTGTTTTGTTTATTGCTATGTTCCCAGTGTCTTAAGATGGGACTTAGCACATACTACATGTTCAGTAAATGTTTGTGAAGTGAATGGGGCCTTAAGTCCCACCTAGGGGTTGGGAGAACATCACCTATTGAGAAATTTCACTTGCTATGATTTAACAGGTAGTATTTATTTGGTGCCAGATACAGTGCTGTGAGACAAAAAGACAGTAACCATACACTGAAGGAACTTAATTACTGTTTAGAAGAGAGCCAGGCATGCAAATACGTAACTCTAAAGCAATATGATAACTGTTTTAATGAAAGTATTTGTATTGTAGTGAGAACTTATGGGTAGGGCTGTAGCATATCAAGGAGTCAGTGATGTAATTATGAAGGAGTTAACCTTTTAGGTGAGATGTGAAGGGCATGTAGGAGACTATCAGGCTGTCATCTGACTGAGAAAATAAATAATGCATCTTAAATCACAGAGGTGTGAGAATGCGGCTGGGTATGTTCCTGGTACTACCAGAGCTGGAATCAACTGATGGACGGTAAGTGTGATGTTAGGAGTGGCTGGAGAAGACCCTGGGCCGCTGGGCAGGTTTAGGGTGGCAGTGGAGCCAGGTCACGTAGGGCCATATCTGCTGTGCAAGATACTGAAGAGCCGCTGAAGGGTTTTGAACAGAGACAACCAAATCTGACTTGTATTTTAGAAAACCACAGGAAACAGTGTAGAACCGGAATGAACAGTATAGAAGTAGGTAATTGAAATATCAGAGATAACGACTTCCAGGTTTCTGGCCTGAACTACTAGATTCACCAAACTATTAAATTAGAGCGAGAAAGACAGTGAATCTTTTAGAGGGGATGGCCAGGAGTTAAAGTATGTAATTATATTTTAGTACTCAGAAATCTGTTCATTTACTTGTGTCACTTAATATATTTTGTATATTTCATTTAATTATAAACATTCTAAATCTCCTCTTAGGATTCTTTTATTTCTTTACAGATGCACATGTATGCTACTGAGCTGAAGGATATTGGCATTTCTTAGTTTTGTCTGCTTCTAAGTAGACCAGTGAGAATAAGAATGCTCTTAATAGTCCAGTAAAACAGAGGCAGTTGTTTTATTAATATGCAAAGAAGTGATTCTAAATCTAAGCCCTTCATAGTTTTAGACATATATGAAAAAATGCTCCCAAATTTGTTGAGGGTAAATTTCACCACATAAGAGTGTTGTCCATTCAGTCTTACTTTTAATTTATGAATAATAAGTAGACTTTACTTCTTTTGATGCTTTATTTTTTGATCATTATGAAATTTGGGAAATTAAATTGTGCAGAGATAAACTTATCTGTAGATTTATGAGTTAGTTGATTCCTTGGTTTGTTATATTCCCTTGCTGAAACTGAAAAAAATCTGAAATAGACAAGACACAAGAGGAAAAGCAAGACCGTGTTTGTTCTTCTGGCATTAAGGTCCCATTAAAAATAAAATACAGACCACAAAAGTGAGCCACAAGTGCAATTTTAAATTCTCTAGTAGTCACATTAAAAAGTACAAAAATAAACAGAATCACTTTAATGTCTTTTATTTAACCAGTTATATACAAAATAGTATCATTAAAGATATAATCAATATAAGAATATTAATGAGACATTTTACTTTTATTTTCTATACTAAGTTTGAAATCCAGAGACATTTTATAAGCACAGCACATCTTAATTTAGACTGGCTACTTTTCAAGTGCTCACTGACTACATTTGGCTATTGGCTAGTGTATTGAACAATGTAGCCCTAGGTTCTTCCTAGACCAAAAAGTAGGTTTCTCAGCATTTTGCAACATTTGTGAAGTTATCTTCCCAACATCAAATATTTTCTGTGCTGTTTTATTATCCTATGACATATGTTAAAGAGGTTGCCCTTTTCTCCATTCATCATTTCCCTACTTTGTCCAATAAAAGTCTGTTTGTCAATTTTCATTGCCAAAAAACAAACAAAAAAATTTTCGTTGCCTTCGCTTTCTCCTTACACCAATTTATGGTAATGGCCTGTTATACTAAAGCAATAGCATATCTTTAAGTTTTAGTAATTTTGTTTTTAATTACAAAGATAACTACATTTATTGTAACAAATTCAACCAATTCTGTGCTAAATGTATAAAGAGAAATTCTTAATTCCTTTCTCCTCATGTTCTGCTCTCCCAGATGTAACCACTGTTAACAGTTTAGATAATAGCCTTTCTCCCCTTATTAGGAATGTATATTTTTGAGAAAACTTTGTTAAGTGAGAAAATTGGTACTTTGAAAATATATCTTAAAGTGGACCTGTTTAAAATGGTGACTAAATTTCATAATTATTAATGAAAATAATTGCTAGGGGCAGTTTTCTGACATGAAAACATTTTACCATGTATTTAATAAAATCTAAGTTATAATTGCAGCTGTGCTATTCTTAGAATTAACAAAGAATAAGTATTAGTACTTTGTTGTTATAATTTTTTTCGCTGAAATTGTGTGATAGTCTGGTAGCATTCTTTTACTTTGATTTTCTTGGTATTTATCAAATAGATTTGGGCTTCCCCAGTGTCTCAGTGGTAAAGAATCCACCTGCAGTGCAGGAGATGCGGTTCGATCCCTGTGCCAGGAAGATCCCCTGGGAGGAGGAAATGGCAGCACACTCTAGTATTTTTGTCTGGGAAATCCCATGGACAGAGGAGACTGGCAGGCTGCAGTCCCTGGGGTCTCAGAGTTGTATACGACTTAGCAGCTAAACAACAGCAACAATCCTATAGATTAGACTAGCTTCAGTTTTACCAAAACTGTTGAGAGTGTTAGCAATTTCTCAAGAGATTTTTTCTTAAGCCCTTGACATTTTCTTGATTTCTGTCCTGTCATCATCCTTGTTAGATTTTTCTCTTCTTCAGTTGTTCACTGGTTTGGTTTTGCTGCATCTTCATTCCCCAAGGGTTTTGCTCTGAGATGAGTACTCCTTCAATATTATTTTATAGACTTCATGAAATCCTGCATTGTTTTCAGTGTTTTTATTTTCACTTTACAATTGAATTGCATTGTGTTTACTTTGTCTTATTGGATGCTTGCAACATTAGGCTATTAGTGAGTGATTGATGGGGCAAAGCCAGAATACATAGTTGCAATAGATGTTAGTGTCAAATAGAAATGGATTTTATAAGTGATCAAGGCACTTTTGATTCCTGTGTAAACTTGTAACTGAAAGAACTCAACTGCCTGTTTAAATAATATCTAATTTTTATTGAGACTTTCAACATGACTGGCAAATTTCCACATAGGCATCATGTAATTAATTTGTTCAGTGTGTGAATAAGTCTTCTGTTTTCTTCATTTTATACTTTGAGTAAACAAAGGCTTGAAGTAGTAACTTTTGCCACAATGAAGCTAAGTAATTTGTCTGATATAAGGGCTAGTCAAGCATGGGGCTGGGAACCACAACCTATACTTGATTGTACTAATGTGTACACACACACACTTCTGTGGAAAAAAAGAAAATAAAAAAGGATTGTAATTTTCTTGTTTCACTTAGTATTATGTTTTGGATATGAAAACATATCCAAATATGTTTCATTTGGGCTGTGAATAGGCTGTAATTTTAAGAAAACTTCCCTGTTTAGATTTTGTCTACAGTTTTTGTTTATTTTTCATTTTACTAATGTTGATGTCCTTGGTAACTAAGAGGCTTAGATTTCAATAGCCCTGTGAGAAATAAGAGTGGAGGTATTGGGCCTGGGAGAGATGAGTTGGAACTGAGCTCACCTCCTAAAGCCTTGATTTCACAAAGTGTTAACCCTCACTCAAAGGGTAGACTAGGGAAAAAAAAGTTTACTCAGAGTTACAGAAAGAAAGTAAGGATGCTTGCCTGTTTTCACCTGGGTTCTGAGTGAAGGTGGAAAGTTTCCTAAGATTGTGTACCTATTATTTTATTCTCATCTGGGTTTGTGTTTTATATTTGTATTTACTGCATCATTAAGAAAACTTCAAATTTAAAAATTAACATTAATGTAGAACCACTCTATAATAGAGAAATGCATATAGTCTGGCTGTTTGGAATTCCCATTGATAAAGCCCCACTGATGTTGCGCGCACTATCCAAAATTACAACAACAACAAAAGAAAACAGTACTTTAAACAAAAGTCAGAGACACAGGAGACAACAGAATTAAATCCTCAGGAATTTCACAAAGTAGAACTATTAAATAATTAAAATTACTTGCAAAGTTCATTTAAAAGTTAATGCTGCAATTATAGTGAAAGTGAAAGTCACTCAGTTGTGTCTGACTGTTTGTGACCCCATGGACCATAAAGTACATGGAATTCTCCAGGCCAGAATACTGGAATGCGTAGCTGTTCCCTTCGCCAGGGGATCGTCCCAACTCTGGGATCGAACACAGGTTTCCCACATTGCAGGCGGATTCTTTACCAACTGAGCTACCAGGGAAGCCCTTAACATTAATAAAATAGAAATATTAAAAATGATTAAAGATAGAAGAAGAAAAACAAAACTATTAAAAAACATAAAGGCCGTGGAGATTAGGGCCAGGGTGGGTGATAAATAGCACTTCACAATAAAACTTTAGTCATTAAAAAAAAGCTGATTGGATAGTATATAATGTAAAATGGACAAATGTGAAGAGAAGACTAATGATACAGAAGATGGGTCCATAGGTACTGCTCTGAATAAATAGAATTGGTAAAATTCAAAAGCATAGTGTTACCCCAGTAGAAAAGCAATCGTGAACACAAACCAAAACACTGAGTAGGCACCTGAGAAAACACACGTGTAAGAGAATGCTTGAGAATCATCAGAGAGGAAAGAGAGATCCTTACAAATCAGTGACAAACTAATGGCAGATTTCTGAACAGTAACAGTAGAAGTCAAAATACATTAAAGAGAGGGAGCAGTGTAAAGATATCTTCAGACAATATAGTGTAAAATAAAAGCTTCATACAGTTGTCTCAGAGACATATAAATAATGATCAATGTGTAACATTATGGAAAAGGAGATAATCAGACATTATTGCTCTCTGATGTGATGCAGTAGGAAGTTCATAACACCCTGTATGACATATACTTACTAAAAAAAGATTAAATCCCAATTCTATCAAGTCAGTAGGTCAGCCGCCATTTTTTAGGAAGTTTAGAGATTATATATAAGAACTTATTAGTGCTAAAGCGAACGAGAAGCAAACTCCAGAATGTGGTAAATTCTAAAAGGACATGTAACCCACTTTCTTTAAGAAATGAATGGCAAAATAGGAAAACAAAAACTGTTCACTGGATAACACATTGGTAGCTTGAAATTAACCACAATAGGCATATTTACACCACAGAGATCAGCAAATGCTGTAAATCAGGGTTTGATTTATTGCTTATTGATTGTCTAGGCTTAAAATGATGGAGCAGTGCTGATAATGCTGACTTAAAAAGTGCCGTGTCTTTAGCTATTTATTGTATTGTGCATAATTCAAAAAACTGGGAATATATTCTTTCATTCAAAAATGATTGTCCACTTCAGCAAAGAAGTCACACCACTCACATTGGTGACATCATTGATGTAAATCCAAGCATTACCCAGTACCCCAAACTACACTTGGAAAGCCAGTTGCTAAACATTTGCCAGCACAGTGCTGGTCAGGGCATAATCAAATTCAGTGCTTTGGTAGAAAATAGATAATAATACAAGTTTATTATACTGTTACTCAGCTTTCAAAATCATCATGGCAACATATAGGCATGAACTAAGAAAAAAAAAAGGTTAAGTTTCAAAAGCCATTTGCTGTAGCACAAAATAATTTAAAATTTGAAGCCTTTGATATATGTCTATTGTGGATGACAAATAGAATCATAATTTAGAGTTTGAAGAACGCTTAAAATTAATACAGGCGAATCTGCCTTACAGAGAGAAATTCTTTCTCTAGTGTTAATCCATTGTCCCGGCTGTATTTAAGTTATTCTAGAGGCAGAGCTCATTTACCTGATAATAGTGCTGGAGAATTCTAAAAGTAGAGTTCTTTTTTATCTTGAGGTATACTTTGTTTTCTTTCAATTTTTTCCAGCTAGTTCTGGTAATTGACTTCTGGAGAAACACAGAAGCAACCAGTCTTGTAGAGCAACCAGCCTTGTAGAACAACAGTCCTTCAGGTATGAAGGTAGCTGGACTGTCTCCATTTAGACCTTTTTGGGCAGAGTATACCTTTAGTTTCTTCAGCCACACTTTGTGTCATATATTTTCTAGACTCTATATTTTAGACCGTGTTTCTTTCTAAACATCCACGTCACTGTCTTTTGACTTTTATTGACTTTGTAGATGAAGTAAAAGCCTTTAGATCTTTTTGTGTGTGTGTGCCACTTATACATTTTATTCTATGTTTGAATTTTTTTTAACCCAAAGCAAGTCTTTGTATTTATTCATTTAGTCTTAATATTGTTTTCAGCACAGCATTCCCAATTATAGAAATTATATTAAATTATAATTTTATCATTTTTGGTATTCATTAATCCTGTCAATTTTGTATCAGTTGCACATTTGATAACACTCTGTGTTTATTGTTTGCATTGAAATTTTCGTTTAAAATGTTGAACTTTAAAAGGTATCAGTAATACAGTTCTCCATTAAATAGCCCTCTCTGAATTTGCTTCTACCTTATCATTACTTTTTGCTATGAGTCTGCCTACCAGTTCTTAGTCACCCGTATTTCACTATCTTACAGTCCATCATGATGTATTTTGTCAGATGCTTTGCTCAACTGAGATTGGGCTACACTATGTCTCTGGTGTCCTCTCCAGTGAAATATACTTCAGTACTTCTGTTTTTGAAAAGTAGGCATTTTCAAAAGACCCTGGCATGGTTAAATGTTGAAGTCACATTCTTCCACAAATGGAAAGATAGAAAACCCATGAAGAATGATGAGCTAGATAGTTAAGACATTAGAAGAGAAAAGGGAGAGGTGGATCACTGGGCGGAAAAAGAAAATAGCCTGTGCCATGAAAGTGGAGCTTATTCAGTGAGGAAGTATTCTGATCAGGTGAAATGTTAGGGATCTCTAATGGAGTGAATAGGATTTGTTGGTCTTTCCTTCCTATTATCTTTTTCCTTTGAAAGGTATGTAGTAAAATATTAACAGTGGTGCATCTAAGAATCCGCCTGCAATGCAGGAGAGCTGGGTTCAATCCCTGGGTTGGGAAGATCCCCTGGAGAAGGGAAAGGCTACCTACTCTAGTAGATTGGCCTGGAGAATTCCATGGACTGTACAGTCCATGGGGTTGCAAAGAGCTGGATGCGACTGAGCGACTTTCACTTTCACTTTTCTGAGTGTATATGGGTGTTTCTTTGCTATGTGTAGGATCTTATTCTCTTTGCTCTGGACAGACTAGTACATACTTCACAGTATTATTTTGAGGATTAAAAGAATAACTCAGTGTGAAATTGTCTAGTACATTCCCCTGTATTTTGTAGATAGTAGATAAAGTTTTATTTAACCTTTGTTAAATTTTTCAGCTTGTTAGATTCCATTGGCCAACCTTAGTAGAGGTTGTCAGGGAGTTAACCAGTGAGTTGTCTCATCATATTCCTTGACCTCCACCCTCCTTTACTGAACCCAGACCGATTTATTTGCTATTGGAAGGAAGAAAAATATATAATAGGTCACTTGATTAAATAGTGTTAATAGAATGATGACTTTCTCTTTCCCACAACCTATTTCTTTCCTAAAAATCATAGTTTACAAGCAACATCTTCTAGAAAATAGCCTGATTAGTTGTCTGATTTTCTAGCCCACATTCAGGCTACTCTTATTCATATGTTACTCTTAAAATCAGCAAGATAGAGGAAAGAGGCTATAAAGATAAAATCCATGGGTTCATGAGTTATTTTGGAATTTACTTTCCTTAGTTGCTTGCCTGATTGCATTAATTAGTTTATGGCAGGTTTTACTTTCTTTGAACTTGAGAGTTTCTATAGGATGGATTAGTAGGCCCCATCTTTAAAATCTCTCGGTTCAATACATTGTAATTAGTTTTTGGTAATTGAGTCTTTTTGTCTTTTTCTCTTGCAGATTGAGGTGGTGCCATGCAGCAAGAAACAGAGAGATGCAGAGTTCGAGCCAGGAGGCCTGACATGGCACTTTATGTACCCAAAGCTCGAAGGGGTATAGTACTACTCAAATCAGGTGATGAGGGAAAAAGCTGTGGTCCACCGAACTCCGTGGTGAAAGAAGAACAAAGGGAAGATTCTCTCTCCCAAAAGGAGATCTTTCGAGACAAATGCGAGACTCCAAGACTGAGTACTAATCCTGATAAAAAGGAGCACAGTCATAGAGAAGGAAAGAAATCTTCAACGAAATTTAAAAAAGATACATGCCTTCAAGAAAGAAAGAAAAATAGGGTTTGTACTAAGAGGGCAACTGCAGAATCCAAAGAAGTATTGTCCCAAGGACGTCAACAAAGAGTCTTGAGTACTGGGGTTGTACCTAGCATACCTTTACAAAGACATTTTAAACCAAAGAAGGTAGAGTGTTTGGAGGTTGAAACCAGAGGTGTGATAGAACACGATGGGTTGCTTCTCTCTCAGTCTTGTTCAGAAATCAGTAAGGCTCGGGTTCCAAACAAGCCATCCAGAAATGTGGAAATCTCTGATATCAAGAGAAATGAACTAAATGGGGAAATACTTGAAGACAGAAATTTGGAAAACAGAATGGAAACTGATGCCAAGATTATGAAGATACTATCCCAGTTTCCTGGAGGTTTTAATTCTGTGGTGAAACCTGAGAGCGTGATCTCACCAGTAAAACAAAACTCTGATTTTGGAATTGTACAACGAAGCCTGCAAACATTAGGTGGAATGCTGAAGCACAGCAATGGCGCCATCACTACTGATTCTGTTCCTGGAAGTTCAGATGGTGTCATTGGTCAGGCTTACGTAGACTTGGATGCTGAGAATGCTGGTGATACAGCCAACAGGACAGATTCCATATCGAGTCAGAAAGGTATGGATTCCATTCCTGAGACTGTGGGTCACCTCTCTCATCAAATGACTGTGGGCAGCAAATTAGAGAGCGCAAATGACATTTCTCATCCAAAAACGATTAGAGAGTGTGAAGAGAATGACAATATTGCTGATGAGTTATGTGTAAAGAACGAACCTTCTGACACAGCTGTCCTTGCTCATGAAACATATACAGATAATGAGTCCGAGAGTATATGTGACATTACCAATAAGACATGTACAGTGGACGTTACAGATACCATATCTGATCAACTAACTGTAGGCAGCCCTTGTGTAGTTGCAGTTAGAGTAGCTGATGAAGCTTGTAGCAACACAGGGAGTTTCTCAGACTGTTTAGAAATGAATGCAGATACAGCCCTTCATGCAGCTAAAAGTGGGAATGATACTGAAAATTTCAGTAACCTGACTGCTTGCTCAGATTTCTATGCTGAGAGTATTTCATCTAGTTTCACAGAGTCAACAGGAAAGTTGATAGAGAGCTTGTCCGATTGTGCTTCCTCCTTACCAATAAAGAAGATAACTGGTAGTAATTGTGACACTTTTTTGGACTCTGAACTCAGTATGTTAAATGGGACAAGCGTATTTTCAGATAGTGCCTTGGGCAGTGACCTTGATGGTACTGGTGACATAACAGAGGCATTGCATGAACTTAAGACTGCTGAAGAGTTCAAAACAAAAGAAGATGGCGACTCAGAGAATGTGGAATTTGGTGTATCCTTTCCTGATATAGAATCAGTATCTAAGGAAACATCCGTGGAGCCTAAAGCAACAGATATATCTCACACAGAAAGAAGTGCTGCTACTGAGGAGAGCTGGGAGTCTATGTTCAATGATGATGGTGAGTGCCTGGACCCACGTCTTCTACAAGAGGTATGTTTTAGTAGAAATTGCTTGCCACTTTGGTAGTTTATCAATTCATAGAACCTAGGATTTGGGGAATAACTTTAGCAGACATTTTTGTACAGTCACACATTCACTCATATATCCAATGTAACAGTTCCTGCAACAAACTAATAGAGCTGTAGATTGCAAAAAGAACAGTCTGATCTTTAAGAAACAAAACTTCTCCTGGTAAACTATATCTCTAATAGCGGAATCCTGAGAGGTCTTACTGGATAGATTAAAGATGAGTTTAATGGCTTCTGGCTAACTGTTGAGAAAATACAGAGGGAAACTTCTTTGAAAAGGCTTTTCTGTGTTGACAAGATGTATTTTACACCAGCCTATTTGAAGAGAAGAATAATTTATTATTCATACTTATTTTATTCCAACAGATGTTGGAATGTTGTTAGACACTCTAGAGGGAAGGAAGGGTGTGATAAAGGAATGTATGGTGGTTTTTTTAAGAAGTTTGTGCTGAGTTAAAGAATAAGTGATTGTTGAACACATACAGAAAATATGCTGGCTAGGTAGAGTTCATAAATACAAAATGTTGGATTTGAAGGCATTTTAGAAATTATTTAGTTCAGTCTTTTCATTTTCTTGATTTAGACATTCCCTCTCTATCCAGCATTTAAATTCCTTACCATGAATAAGAATCGTTGGTTTTGAATAGTAGAATCATTTCCCCTTTCATTCCTTATAGCGAGTTCATATAACCTTTGCCCAGAAGGGGAAAAAATCATTTCCCTATAAAATCTCCAGTTTTATACATGGGGGAATTGAAGGTTAATGGTTGTATTTTTAAGAAAGGTAGATTCAGGATTTCAGTCTCCTGTCTTAATCCTGTATTTATGTTCTTTCTACCAGACCACTTCCTCACATGTAAGATGGTTTTGTACGAGTGACTTCACAAAGCATTTTAAATGCCAAGTGATGAGTCTTTTGTTTCCGATAGTTGAACCAGAAGTACAGAAAAATGTTTACAAGCCTGTATAAAAGAGGCACGTGAAACTGAAGAGGGCAACCCACTGGGCGGAATTGAGTTTCCAGTATCAAGCACTTTCTCCTTGCTCTTGGGAGGTGTTTGCATGCACATTTGTACCAGTTAGTACTTATTATTGTGAAGTCAAGAAACAGTAGATCTTAAACCTTTCTTAGAAAGAATATAGAGCAGAAAGGCATCTACATATTAATGTTCACAAACCCTTTGAAATTGCATGCAAAATTTTGTGTGTGAGTGCAGTCTTTCGTAACTTTCATCAGATTCTCCAAGGTGATCGTTTCCAAAGTATGGTCCCTGGACCAGCAGCATAAGCATCACCAGGGACCTTACTAGAAATGCAAACTCTGCAGTGAGATTCTGGAGAAGGCGATGGCAGCCCACTCCAGTACTCTTGCCTGGAAAATCCCATGGGCGGAGGAGCCTGGTAGGCTGCAGTCCATGGGGTCGTGAAGTCAGACATGACTGAGCGACTTCACTTTCACTTTTCACTTTCATGCATTGGAGAAGGAAATGACAACGCACTCCAGTGTTCTTGCCTGGAGAGTCCCAGGGACGGGGGCGCCTGGTGGGCTGCTGTCTATGGGGTTGCACAGAGTAGGACACGACTGAAGTGACTTAGCAGCAGCAGCAGCAGCCGCAGCAGCAGTGAGATTCACATGCACATCAAGGGAGAACCACTGCTCACGGGCAACATGCAAGCTTAAATTATATCAAGATGTGAGTGTGGTAACATGAGAGGGCCGTCAGCTCATAATGAAAAAGAAAAACACTGTTCAGCAGAGATTTTAGAACCAAATCAGGTTAAAATATGCTAATAATGTGAGTTAGGTGATTATAGAGAAGTTATTAAGGACCCAAGCATTGGCAGAGGGCCTTAGTCCTGGGAAGGAAGCAGTGTTCTTAGTTGGCAAAGGAACTGCTTAAGGAGACGAGAGACCACAGGTGTGCGTAGGTGAGAACAAAACAAAGCTTACAAAAGGAGGGCATAGGACACAGCCTTTTTATACATGGTAGGACTCCATAAGTATTTATGGAATGAATCTGAGTCAGTAGGGCACAGTTGCCCTCTGCCTTTCTGGGTAGCCTCCAGGAGCTTTCAAACATCACAGCTGCTGGAACTTTGAGTCTGTGTGGTAGCTTAGGGCTGTGGCTTCTGTGCTGGGAGGAGGGAGGTTCAGGTGTGCAACTCTGTTGTTAGATCTTAACACTGTTTAGGTGAGAAAGAATTTAGGCAGCCAAGTCTCCAGAGGGGCATAGTGATATTGCCAAAGAAAACACTGGCTTGAACTAAAGTTGGGAACAGCTGGAAAACAGAGCTGGTGGAGTTTTTTAAGCTGAAGATAGCCAGTGCCTGGGTATTGTGTTTGGGTATCTTTTGAGGTGCTTGGTAACATTTGGGATCTATGTTGAGGCATGAAGATAAATGAGAGCGGGAAAGAAGTTGGAATCAGAGTCCAAGTAGTGGATCGAACTGCCAGCTGTTGTCTCCTGTGCTTTGGGTTTTAAAACATGTAATAATGATAATGTTATTAAAAGATGTCACAAATCCAAGAAAATTAATAGCCTTTTGGTGACTATTACTCCTAATTTATTATTTACATTGTTCCAAATGTACTTCATTAAAGTAAGTGTCTGCTTACCTTGAAAACTTTCCAACCAAAGATTTTTGGCTCTTTTCCCACCTGGCCTGTTTCTTTGATGACAATGGCTAGTCATAGAGGTATGCCTCATACTTCGGGTAGGCAGGGAAGTATGCTCTAGAGCAGGGTGTGGTCATCATTGGCATGTGAAGCAGTTTCCTGACCTTTTGAACTTCTAAATCTGCCTGAGTCATTAGCTCCCAGAACTGCAGCTCTAGATGAGTCTCTAAAGATTACATGATCTCCTAAAGCCATGGTATGGGATACCCAGAAATTGAGATTTTTAACTGATAAAGAAAAGGATATTGGCATGACTTCTTTTAACCTTTAAGATCTTGGTACCAGAACATAGGAGTTATTGTCTAGACAAAACTTCCTTTTCTGCCTCCTGTATCAATCAGCAGACTTATTAGTAGGAGGGTTAGTGAGATGTCAGCAGCATAACATTGATATTGCTAGATGCTGGCACCTGGTCCCTTCACTGGCCATTTCTGGGTTTGAGGTATGTTTTTAGCTAGGGGTAAATATTTAGGTAGGAGTTTTCTTTTGTTATATACAGTTACTAACAATGTATAACCATGGAAAAGAGAAAAGGAACACCATTCATTTCCAAATCATCTTTCTGTGTGTGCCTACTCATGTTCATATTTCATCAGTGGTATCTTTCCATCTAGTCATTCCAGTCATGCTGGGAAAATGAGGGAATCCAGAGATGTCTCCCTATTTTCTCAGCCTTCCTCTTGACTATAAGTCTAATCTACTAGTGTTTTCACTGTTCAGTGGGTTTGGCTAGCATCTTCCCAAGAATGCCAGCATTAGTTTGCCATATTAACCTTTCTGTACTGTCTGAATAGGATCCAGGTGCCTGTTGGTTTACTGTATTGACTTGGTCCCTGCCAATATTTATGTGCCACATATTACTATTCGTTAGAGGCAACTAGAGCTCTCACATTTGTCCTCTGGCACTGGGATCCGTAAGTGTTCATCTGACATGCCTCATTATTGTAGCTTTCTTTCTTATCTCCTTTTGTTCTTCTCCTTTTCTGTATTCTTATTAACTTGCACCCTTTCTTCTCCTTACTATGCCTTAATCCAAGGCTATAGCCATGGCTTTCTCTCACTGATGATTATCAGTGATATTGAAATGTTGCTGATGCCTATTCTAGAGAAATCTTTAGGTGGCCCCTTGAATGCCATTCTGCCTCTTCTGTGTTATACATTTTATGAGGTCGAAGTTTGCATTCCTAGCCTTGGTTTCTTGATAAGGTCAGTGGAGGCATAGCCCTAGATATATTATATAATTTTATTTGCAGGTCGAGAACACTACTGAAGACATTACTACTCTTAAAGTGTAAAATGTTAAAAGTTTAAAAGTCTAAATTTGTCCTGCTGTTGTAAAGGATTTATGTCCAAAGCAGTATAGAAAAGGGATGGAAGCCATAACTTATGCTGTATGTTATACATTGTAGTTTTATTATCTTTTTAGGGAGCTCTTTTTGGATGTGTTTGGACTTACAAAATGTTTGAAAAAACTTTAAAAATAGTGTCATTCTCTGTTTGCCAAATACGGGAAGTTAAATGGGTAAAACATTTTAATTCTAGCTTTTGATTTGTTCACTTACCCTTTGGAATTTTATTTTATACCTATCAAAAGAGCTTCTTTAGGCTTAATTATTAATAGAGGTGTCTCAGGTGGTGCAGTAGTAAAGAATCTGCCTCCTAATGCAGGAGATGCGTGAGATGCAAGTTCTATCGCTGGAAGATCCCCTGGAGTAGGCAATGGTGAGCCACTCCAGTATTCTTGCCTGGGAAATCCCATGGACAAAGGAACCTGGTGGGCTACAGTTCATGGGGTCACAAAGAGTCAGATATGACTGAGCACAGCATAGTAGCACACAGACTTAGACATAAATTTTTATCATGTATTGTATCTTATAGATATGTGAAATATCTTGTAGGTGAAATGTAGGTGAAATAAATTGGTTAGTTTCCTAAAACTTTGTGTTATAGCCCAGCTCTTTCTAATAATTTCTTGACTCAGTCATTGATATTGATGCCTTTCCATCCTCTTATCATTTTCTGTGCCAACAAGAACTTTGGTGATACAGCATTTCTTATAAGAATACATAAAAAAAGCAAAAATCATTGTTGCTGGATTCTTCAGCCATCTTTGCATTTACATAGAAGTATTCTTATATTGAGATTTTCTTCCACACTGCTGGACCAGTGTGAAATGCCTGCAAATTTTGGTACTGGTGCTTTTGGGTCTCAGCATATGCAGGCAAGCAATGACAATATGTATGATTAAGGTGCATACTGATATTGGAGATGTTAAGATGTGCACTTTAGAATTGATGAAATATGATATATATCCAGCTTCTAAGTGTAATGCTTCAGTAGTATAAGGAGTGGAGAAACCATCAAAGTGGGGTCCATGGGAAAAGCTTCAAGAGGAGATAAAGATTGAAGCTGGATCTTAGAAGAAGGATCAGAAGCAGACAAGGCATTCCAGGCTGTGAGAGCAGCTTATAAAAAAATATGGAATGTTCCCAGATTTAGGTCCTCAATTTGTCACTATCAGAAGTTTAGATGATCTATTGAGAAATTTTGTGGTTGTTGCCTTCCTTTTATAATCTGTTGAATTGTTTGCATGATTTATACAACCAGAACATTTCAAGTCTATTGGTAAAGGGAAGGGAAAAAACTGTCATTTTACCCCAAATTTCAAAATGCCATCCAGAATCATTTAAAAAATATATGTTGCATAAATCAAATTCTTATTGATGAGGGCTCCATGTAAAATCAGTCTCGCTAAGCAGGCATTTGGACAAAGTAATTAATTTGAGGCATGTGCCTCAAGTATTCATTCCACAAATATTTTCTGAATGCCTAGTTTGTGCAAGTTAATGTGTGCAGTGGGAGTATATAGGGGTGAATATGACATGTCCCTTGTAGTTGTATTATAGAATCAGAATATTGATGAGGAAGCTGAAACTCCAGCTTTACTCCCTGTATTAATTTGTTAAGGCTGCTAGAGCACAGAACCCTAGACTGGCTGTGACAAGTTCAGTTCAGTCGCTTAGTCGTGTCCAACTCTTTGCGACCCCGTGAACAGCAGTACACCAGGCCTCCCTGTCCATCACCAGCTCCCGGAGTCCACCCAAACCCATGTCCATTCTGTCAGTGATGCCATCCAACCATTCATCCTCTGTTGTCCCTTCTCCTCCTGCCCTCAATCTCTCCCAGCATCAGGGTCTTTTCAAATGAGTCAGCTCTTCGCATCAGGTGGCCAAAGTATTGGAGTTTCAGCTTCAACATCAGTCCCTCCAATGAACACCCAGGACTGATCTCCCTTAGGATGGACTGGTTGGATCTCCTTGAAGTCCAAGGGACTCTCAAGAGTCTTCTCCAACACCACAGTTCAAACGCATCAATTCTTCGGTGCTCAGCTTTCTTTATAGTCCAACTCTCACATCCATACATGACCACTGGAAAAACCATAGCCTTGACTAGATGGACCTTTGTTGACAAAGTAATGTCTCTGCTTTTTAATATGCTGTCTAGGTTGGTCATAACTTTCCTTCTAAGGAGTAAGCTTCTTTTAATTTCATGGCTGCAGTCACCATCTGCAGTGATTTTGGAGCCCCCAAAAATAAAGTCAGCCACTGTTTCCCCATCTATTTGCCATGAAGTGATGGGACCAGATGCCATGATCTTCGTTTTCTGAATGTTGAGCTTTAAGCCAACTTTTCACTCTCCTCTTTCACTTTCTTTTTTTTTTTTTAACTTTACAATACTGTATTGGTTTTGCCATATATCAACGTGAATCCACCACGAGTGTACACGTGTTGCCTATCCTGAACCCCCCTCCCACCTCCCTCCCTGTATCCTCTTTCACTTTCATCAAGAGGCTCTTTAGTTCTTCTTCACTTTCTGCCATAAGGGTGGTGTCATCTGCATATCTGAGGTTATTGATATTTCTCCCAGCAATCTTGATTCTAGCTTGTGCTTCCTCCAGCCCAGCATTTCTCATGATGTACTCTGCATATAAGTTGAATAAGCAGGGTGACAATATACAGCCCTTGATGTACTCCTTTTCCTATTTGGAACCAGTCTGTTGTTCCATGTCCAGTTCTAACTGTTGCTTCCTGACCTGCATACAGGTTTCTCAAGAGTCAGGTCAGGTGGTCTGGTATTCTATCTCTTTTAGAATTTTCCACAGTTTATTGTGATCCACACAGTCAAAGGCTTTGGCATAGTCAATAAAGCAGAAATAGATGTTTTCTGGAACTCTCTTGCTTTTTCAATGATCTAGCAGATGTTGGCAATTTGATCTCTGGTTCCTCTGCCTTTCCTAAAACCAGCTTGAACATCTGGAAGTTCACGGTTCACGTATTGCTGAAGCCTGGCTTGGAGAATTTTGAGTATTACTTTACTAGCGTGTGAGATGAGTGCAATTGTGTGGTAGTTTGAGCGTCCTTTGAGATTGCCTTTCTTTGGGATTGGAATGAAAACTGACCTTTTCCAGTCCTGTGGCCACTGCTGAGTTTTCTAAATTTGCTGGCATGTTGAGTGCAGCACTTTCACAGCATCATCTTTTAGAATTTGAAATAGCTCAATTGGAATTCCATCACCTCCACTAGCTTTGTTCATAGTGATGCTTTCTAAGGCCCACCTGACTTCACATTCCAGGATGTCCAGCTCTAGGTGAGTAGGAGTGATCACACCTTCGCGATTATCTGGGTCGTGAAGATCTTTTTTGTGCAATTCTTCTGTGTATTCTTGCCACCTCTTCTTAATATCTTCTGCTTCTCTTAGGTCCATACCATTTCTATCCTTTATTGAGCCCATCTTTGCATGAAATGTTCCCTTGGTATCTCTGATTTTCTTGAAGAGATCTCTAGTCTTTCCCATTCTATTTTTTCCCTCTATTTCTTTGCATGGATCGCTGAGGAAGGCTTTCTTATCTCTCCTTGCTATTCTTTGGAACTCTGCATTCAAATGGGTATATCTTTCCTTTTCTCTTTTGCTTTTTGCTTCTCTTCTTTTCACAGCTATTTGTAAGGCCTCCTCAGACAGCCATTTTTCTTTTTTGCATTTCTTTTTCTTGGGGAAGGTCTTACTCCCTGTCTCCTGTATGATGTCATGAACCTCCATCCATAGTTCATCAGGCACTCTGTCTATCAGATCTAGTCCCTTAAGTCTATTTCTCACTTCCACTGTATAGTCATAAGGAATTTGATTTAGGTCATACCTGAATAGTCTAGTGGTTTTCCCCACTTTCTTCAATTTAAGTCTGAATTTGGCAATAATGAGTTCATGTCTGAGCCACAGTCTGCTCCTGGTCTTGTTTTTGCTGACTGTATAGAACTTCTCCATCTTTGGCTGCAATGGATATAATCAGTCTGATTTCAGTGTTGACCATCTGGTGATGTCCATGTGTAGAGTCTTCTTCTGTGTTGTTGGAAGAGGGTGTTTGCTATGACCAGTCTGTTCTTTGGCAGAACTCTGTTAACCTTTGCCCTGCTTCATTCTGTACTCCAAGGCCAAATTTGCCTGTTACTCCAGGTGTTTCTTGACTTCCTACTGTTGCATTCCAGTCCCCTATAATGAAAAGGACATCTTTTTTGGATCTTAGTTCTAGCAGGTCTTGTGGGTCTTCATAGAACTGTTCAACTTGAGCTTCTTTAGCGTTACTGGTCGGGACATAAACTTGGATTACCGTGATGTTGAATGGTTTGCCTTGGAAACAGAGATCACTCTGTCTGCATCCAAGTACTGCATTTTGGACTCTTTTGTTTACTAGTATGGCTACTCCGTTTCTTCTAAAGGATTCCTGCCCCCAGTAGTAGATAGAATGGTCATCTGAATTTAACTCAGTCTATCTACTACTGTAGATGGACTACAGTCCATCTTAGTTTGCTGATTGCTAGAATGTTGATGTTTACTCTTGCCATCTCCTGTTTCACCACTTCCAATTTGCCTTGATTCATGGACCTAACATTCCAGATTCCTATGCAGTATTGCTCTTTACAGCAATAGACAACTAGCCAATCTGATCACACGGACCACAACCTTTTCTAACTCAGTGAAACTAAGCCATGCCATGTGGGGCCACCCAAGACGGACAGGTCATGGTGGAGAGGTCTGACAGAATGTGGTCCAGTGGAGAAGGGAATGGCAAACCACTTCAATATTCTTGCCTCGAGAACCCCATGAACAGTATGAAAAGGCAAAAAGATAGGACATTGAGGGATGAACACAGTAGGTACCCAATATGCTACTGGAGATCAGTGGAGAAATAACTCCAGAATGAATGAAGGGGTGGAGCCAAAGCAAAACAACACCCAGTTGTGGCTGTGACAAAGTAACACAGAAATTTGTTCTCACAATTCTAGAGGCTAGAAGTCCAAGATCAAGGTGTCAGCAAGGGTTGGATTGTCCTGAGGCCTCTCTTTGGTTCGTAAATGGCTGTGTTTACATGATCTTCCCTCTGTCTCCACATTTCCTTTTATAAGGGCATCACTCAGATTAGGATCCAGCTTATTTTAACTTAACACCATTTTAACTTATAAAATGGTATTTAGAGACCTTATAACTGATCTCTAAATACAGTTACATTCTGAGGTGTTACGGTTTATGATTTTAATTCATGAACTTTGGGTGGACACAGTGAAGCTCATAGCACTCTCTGAAGTCCTCACCTTATTCACTGTGGCCACACCAAACTCTTTAGTGAAAGCTACGCTCCTTGCATGCCTTTGCGCACTTCTGTCTACGATACTTTTCTCTGTATAATTTATTTACTTGGGTAGTGAACAAGAGTAAGCAAAGTTCATTCTCCTCTACCCTCTGGTAATGCCTTCTTCATTCTTATAACTTTATTACATATTAAAATTCTTTGTTCAGTTTCTTTTTCTAATGTGATGTTAAACATACATTAAATGTTTGTTGGATAGGTGGTTGGGTAGTGAGGTTAAAGCTAGAGAAAGAGATAGGTCTAATTAATATTAGGTGTTATGCAGTGAGTGCTATAAAAGTAGTGCAGATGATGGGACTTCCCTGATGGTGATGGTCTAGTGATTAAGGGGGCACAGGTTTAATCCCTGGTCAGGAAGCTAAGATCCCACATGCCACATGGCACAGCAAAAAAAAAAAAAAAAGTAGTGCCTATGAGGTAAATGCTATAGAAGTATAGAGGAAGAGTCAGATTATACATGTGATCAAAAATAATGTGATCAAATAAACAGGCAGAAAGAAACAACATGTGTTTAGGCATATTGTTGTTCAGTCACTCAGTCATGTCCAATTCCTTGCAACCCCATGGACTGCAGCATGCCAGGCTTCCTTGTCCTTTACCATCTCCTGGAGCTTGCTCAAACTCATGTCCATTGAGTCAGTGATGCCATCCAGCCATCTCATCCTCTGTCGTCCCTTTCTGCCTTCAGTCTTTCCCAGCATCAGGGTCTTTTCCAGTGAGTCAGATCTTCACATCAGGTGGACAAAGTATTGGAGCTTTAGCTTCAGTATCAGTCCTTCTAGTGAACATTCAGGGTTGATTTCCTTTAGTGTTGACTGTTTGATCTTGCAGTCCAAAGGACCCTTAAGAGTCTTCTCCAACACCACAATTCAAAAGCATCAGTTCTTTGGCACTTAGCCTTCTTTATGGTCCAGCTCTCACATCCATACATAACTACTGGAAAAACAGTAGCTTTGACTATAGAATCTTTGTTGGCAAAGCAGTGTCTGTCCTCTTTAGTATGCCATCTAGGTTTGTCATGGCTTTTCTTCCAAGGAGTAAGCATCTTTTTAATTTCATGGCTGCAGTCACCATCTGCAGGGATTTTGGAGCCCAAGAAAATAAAGTCTGTCACTGTTTCCATTGTTTCCCATCTCTTTGCCATGAAGTGATGGGACCGGATGCCATGATCTTTGTTTTTTGAATGTTGAGTTTGAAGCCAGCTTTTTCACTCTCCTCTTTCACTTTTTGAAGAGGCTCTTTAGTTCCTCTTTGCTTTCTGCCATAAGGGTGGTATCATCTGCATATCTGAGGTTATTGATATTTCTCCCAGCAATCTTGATTCTGGCTTGTGCTTCATTCACCCTGGCATTTCGCATGATGTACTCTGCATATAAGCTAAGTAAGCAGGGTGACAATATATAGCGTTGATATACTTCTTTCCCAATTTTGAACCAGTTTGTTGTTCCATGACTGGTTCTAACTGTTGCTCCTTGACCTGCATCCAGGTTTCTCAGGAGGCAGGTAAGGTGGTCTAGTATTCCCCTCTCTCAGAATTTCCACAGTTTGTTATGATCCACACAGTCAAAACTTTAGCTTAGTCAATGAAGCAGAAATAGGTGTTTTTATGGAATTCTCTTGATTTTTCTGTGATCCAGAGGATGTTGGCAGTTTGATCTCTGGTTCCTCTGCCTTTTGTAAATCCAGCTTGAACGTCTGGAAGTTCTTGGTTCACATACTGTTGAAGCCTAGCTTGGAGAATTTTGAGCATTACTTTGCTAGCATGTGAAATGAGTGGGGTTGTGCATTCATAGGAATAGTATTACTTTGTAGCATATTTTAAGGGATGACATGACATAAAGCTAGAAAGGTTTTATACACACACACACACACACACAATTACTGATGTTTTCAATTACCACAAACTAGAAGGAAATGGCAACCCACTCCAGTGTTCTTGCCTGGAGAATCCCAGGGACAGGGGAGCCTGGTGGGCTGCCGTCTATGGGGTCACACAGAGTCGGACACAACTGAAGTGACTTAGCAGCAGCAGCAGCAGCAATGTCTTAACACAGATTTATTGCCTTACAGTTCTTGAGGTCAGAAGTCCAAAATGGGTCTCAGTGGACTAAAATTAGGATATTGGTGGGATTGTGTTCCTTTCTTGAGACTAGAGTAGAATCCACTTTCTTGCCCTTTTCAACTTTTCTTAGATACTGCTGCCCTCCTTCCTTGGCTTGTGGCCCACTTCTGTCTGCAAACTGATCCTCAAATTTATATGGAAATGCAAGGGACTCAGAATAGCCAAAATGATTTTGAAAATGATCAAAGTAGAAAGACTCAAGCCTCCTAATTTCAGAACTTATGAAACTATGGTAATCAAGACAGTGTAGCATTAGCATAAGGGTGGTCTTGCAAGTAATTGCAGGCTCCCCTCCTTTCTAGAGCCCCCTTTCTGGGGCTCTGAGTTATTCTAAACTGTCAACTCTAGGCTTTTAAGAACTTGTTAAACATTTAGCTGATATCTGCTTGCCCACTTGTTTGGTGGCCACTTCTCATGATCTGCCAGAGGGAAAAAAGTTTAGGTATTCTCTGTCTTGAAGGGGACATGTCATCCTGTGGATTTCAGTTTCCTTGCATACTCAGTCAGCTCTATGCTAACCTCAAGAAAAGCTGTGATATGTATAGATCGTTTGGTCTTTCCTCATTGTTATGATGTGAGGGATATTTTCTTCCTGCTTTCTGTATCCTGAGCAGGGTGGAAATAACGTGGTACTTGGCCTGTAATAGATTCAGGCAAGAACACTGGAGTGGTTGCCATGCCCTCCTCTAGGAGATCTTCCCAACCCAGGGATCAAACCCAGGTCTCCTGCATTGTGGGTGGATTCTTTACTGTCTGAGCCCCCAGGGAAGCCCGATAGATTCAACACCTCATTAAAATTTGTTTAAATTGGGTTGAATTCATACTTAGATGCTAAGTAGTGTGCTAAGTACTTACTGCATCATCTCATTTAGTCTGCACCCCTAATCGTAAGGTGTTGGTGCTATTATTATATCCTTTTTTTAAGATGTAAAACTGAAGCTTAGTGGAGAAAAGGAACTAGAGACACAGCAGTAGATAAACATTTTCATCGATTTTACCTAAATCACCTTTTTCCTTTCCTGCCTCCCAAATAAAATTTTTAAATCCGTTTTTCACTTCTCTGAGGAAAGGAGATGCATCCTTGGCATTGCAGATTCTTATTTTCTCATTTGATGGGCAGGGAGGCACAGTATGAAAGAAAGAATGCTTGAAGGTCTCCATTGGACTTTTGATTAACAGAACACACTTGTGAGCCTGAAGGTTCTGGGTGTTGAGTACTAGTGTCTAGTTGGATGACAAAATGACTGTCTTGGTTACTTTGCTGCCATTTTTCATTTTTCCCTTTCCATTCTCCTGCTTCCAGTGTGAAATAGTTAACAGCATTCAGTTTTTAATCATAGAGTAAAATTTTAAGTATTCTTTGTTATGGTTACTTTCTTTATCACCCTGTGTGGGAATTCCTTTAGTTAGCTCTATCGATGGGGAACTTTAATTACCTGTGCCACTTAACGTTCGTCATAACAAATTTCTTTGTAAGCTACCATCAACAATAGGTAGACTAGCAAAGTGTTTTCATTCTTAAACTTTTTGTTTTGTTTTTGCTCACTTTCAAAAACGAAACTATTGGTCTGATCAATAAGCTCAAATAAAACATGTTATTAATTCATCTCTTGAACTATTTTCTGCAATTCAGTTTCTAAGATGTGTTGTTTGTAACTCACTGCATTAATCATTCTACATTTTCTCACACCTTTTTGATAGATGCACACTGTTTCATTCATTGCTTGTCTTTTCTGGAATTTCAGCACTTTTTCAAGTATTCCACATGTATCATATAAACTGGGTGATATTACTGTGTTTGGAACAGAGACAAATGGTAAAGGTTAAGGAATAGGAACATGGAGATAAAAGGGAGAATAGTTTATATATGGGAGCATATTTTATAATGCTATGGCTTGGTATAACAGTCACATGTATGCTTCCTCCTCTCTAGTTATCAGGGAATATGAAGAACAAAGAAAGTATCCAAGAACCTAGATTTGATTATTATAACCATGAAGTTCCTGATATTGACCTCAGTGATTGTGAATTCCCACATGTCATTGAAATTTATGACTTCCCCCAAGAATTTCGTACTGAAGATCTCCTACGGATTTTCTGCACTTATCAGTAAGTATTTGCAATTGATTGGGGATGTTAGGAAAGGTGGGATGAAATTTTCTTAAAATGTCTTCTGAAAAATCACCTCTTTTGCTTTCCTATTCCCTGTCATTTACTTTAGCATCAAGTTTGTTTATTGTGTTTTCCAAGCCCATTGGAAATCTGTATCAAACCACTCTTCTTCTAAGTTCCTTTAAAAAAATGCTAAAGTCTTTCTAGATCCCAGTTTAGCGTTTAAGAAGACTATCATCAATAATGATTTTTGAGTCTGTCTCCACGGTGCACTTAGTCCATTTGTATTTATTGTAATTATTAATATATTTGGATGTATTGCCTGCCATCTTTTTGTGTGTGTTTACTTGTCCCATCTTTTTCTCTTCTATCTTGCCTTCTTTTGGATTGATGAGGTATTTTTTTCTCACTCCATATTTTTGGGGAATGATACTGTTTCTGTTATTTGGTGATTACTTTGGAAATTATAAAATGCATGCTTAACTTACCAACAACTAAGGTTAATACTTTTACACTGTTTCCAAACACTTGAAGGGTTTTAAACTCCATCCCCAGTTCCATTCCAGTGTCTCCCTGACCTCCAACTAATATACTCTTGAGATTTAGTAGTTTGCGTCTTTTTGATTTAGTTGTTTTCTTTTTAAACTCCATTTGATGTTACATTTTTTTATATAGTCAGCATTCAGAGTCATCTGCCTTCTGTATTCTTTTTGTGTCTCGTATCTTTCATTTGAAATCTTTCTCCTCCTGCGTGGAACAGGTTCTTTAGAATTTAATTAATAACAGTCTGCTGGTAACACACTCAATTGGATTTTGTTGTCATTGTTGCTCTTGTTTCTTAATGGCTTTATTTCAACTTCATTCTTGAAAGACATTTTTGCTGGGTATAGAATCCTAGGTTGACAGTTATTTTTCTCAGGGACTTGAAGCTTTTATTCTGCTTTCTCCTGGCTTTCTTAGGGCAGGCTGAGAAGCCCACTGCAAGTCTGACTATTGCTTCTGAGTGTAATCTGTCTGTTCTCTTTGGGTGCTCTTCATGTTTTCTGTCTTTAGTATTGCACATTTTCAGTATGATGTGACTTTGTGTTTCTTTTGTTATCATTATTGAGATTATTTGGGCTTCCTAAATAGTTTTCATTGGTTTTGGAGAACTCTAGACATTATTTCTTCAAATGTTGCCTCTGTACTAGTCTCTTTTATATTCTCTATGATGCTGCCAGTTGAAAGTGGATTAGACCACCTAACTTAATGCTCATGTTATCTCTATCATGTTTTCCATTTCTTTGTCTCCTTTATATGCTGAGTAATTTCTTTAGTTCTGATCTCTTCAACTGTGGTTAATTTGCTTTTAAACTTATCCATTGAATTTTTAAATTTCATTTTACGTTTCTTATTTTTCAAAGTTCTCTAATTTTCAAATCTGCATTTTTTTCCCTCTATTTTCAAGATTTAAAAAGTTTCTTTTTAAGTATAGTGAACATAGACCTTCTATAGTCTATGTCTAGTTATTCCTTTACCTGAGGTCCTTTTAATTCTGTTTTTATAAATTCTCACTCATAGTGCCTTGCTTTTTTTTTGGAGGTTTATTTATTTATTTATTTAAACTGTAAAGCTGGCCATTTTCTCTGGAATTTTATTTATGAGAATTGAGGTCTGCAATATAAGAAGAGACTATCTCCTGAGAAGATATGTGTTTTCTTCTGCCAGGCACCAAGGGTCCTAACAGTCCAAAAGGCTGTAAATTAAATTACTGATTTGAAGTTATTCTGACCACTGAAATACAGTAGAGGATGATAAAATGTGATTGTTACATCGCAACTGGTTTATTGTAACAGCGCATATGAATGGCTACCTCCTTGCCGTTCTTCAGTGTGGTGGTGGTGGTTCAGTCGCTCGGTTGTGTCTGAAATGTCCATTTACTTGCCAGTCTTTGATGTGGTGGTGGTTGTTCAGTTACTCAGTCGTGGCTGACTCTTTGCAACCCCATGGACTACAGCACACCAGACTTCCCTGTCCTTCACTATCTCCTGGAGTTTGCTCAAACTCATGTCCATTGAGTTTGATGTGGTGCCAAGGCCTTTTTTTGTTTGTTTTAAAATTACTAGTCTGTTGATAGAAGAGTTCTTAATGTCACCCTGATATCACCTACAACTTCCAGCAACAACTAATACCATTGAAAGTCACCTGAGTGCAAATTCCTTATAGAATAAAATGTTTTTCTCTCTTTTAAAATAATTTTTTTTTGGCTGCATCACATAGCTTGCAGGGTCTGAGTGCAGGGCCTTAGTTCCTTGACCAGGGATTGAACCCGGGTCACAGCAGTGAAAGTGCTGAGTCCTTACCATTGGACCACCAGGGAATTCCCCATCCCCTTGCCTTTTTTAAAAAAAACTGTTCTGCTGAAACATAATTGATGATAGTTTTTGGGGGGTTTTTAGTGACTTTATCTTTCTCAAGTCTTTCAAAGCTTTAAGTTTTTATAGACATAACTCTTATGTTTCATACTCATAGTTAATTGTTTTAATTTTATTTAATAAATTAAATTATGTCATAAACATAAAACTGATGTAAATGGGTTTGAGAATAGTTACACTACCTTTTATGTATGTATATGCTTCATACATACATAGAGTCAGAAGTATATTTCTGTATCTTTAGCTTATAAGGAAACATAAGCTTTGGGAAGAAAAGAAATAATCCCCAAAGTAAGTTATTAAGAAAAACATTTTTCAGGATCTTCAAGAAAGTCATTACCAAGAAGGGATTATGCTTTAATGCTGTAATCCTGCCATTAACAATAAACCAGGTCTATTGTCTGTATACAGATTTAAACTTAAAATTCAGTTCATGTACATTCTTGAATTAGGGTATAGCTCCCAACTCTTCCTTTAGGGTCAGATGGTAAGTATTTTCCTGCCATCATTGTACATAAATAGCCATAAACAATAGGTAAATAAATGAGCGTGACTGTATTCCTTGAAATTCTGTGTACAAAAACAAGAACCCTGTTTTTCTGTAAAGTTTTAGAACAGGCAAAACTAGCAGCTAGGTACCTCACTTATCAGTTATGTAACTAAAAGAAAGGAGCAGTGACTGGATCCTGGAGGACAGTTAACAGTCTGCTGTAGACCTTACTCTAAACATGTAGTATGGGTCAATCAGTCTAATTCATTACAGTTATGATAAGACCCAGTATCAGGTCTGTACCAGGTGAAGTGCATAGTAGATTTTAAAAAGCAGTTGGTGAGATTAAATCCAAAATTAGAACCACCTGAAGTTGTCACTAATCATGATTTTTAAAACCAAGGATTAATTTTGTTGATGTCTGGAATTTTCTGAACATTTCAGTTTCAGTTCAGTCGCTCAGTCGTGTCTGACTCTTTGCAACCCCATGAATCGCAGCACTCCAGGCCTCCCGTCCATCACCATCTCCCGGAGTTCACTCAGACTCACCTCCATCGAGTCCGTGATGCCATCCAGCCATCTCATCCTCGGTCGTCCCCTTCTTCTGCTGCCCCCAATCCCTCCCAGCATCAGAGTCTTTTCCAATGAGTCAACTCTTAGCATGAGGTGGCCAAAGTACTGGAGTTTCAGCTTTAGCATCATTCCTTCCAAAGAAATCCCAGGGCTGATCTCCTTCAGAATGGACTGGTTGGATCCCCTTGCAGTCCAAGGGACTCTCAAGAGTCTTCTCCAACACCACAGTTCAAAAGCATCAATTCTTCGGCGCTCAGCCTTCTTCACAGTCCAACTCTCACATCCATACATGACCACAGGAAAAACCATAGCCTTGACTAGACAGACCTTAGTCAGCAAAGTAATGTCTCTGCTTTTGAATATACTATCTAGGTTGGTCATAACTTTTCTTCCAAGGAGTAAGCGTCTTTTAATTTCATGGCTGCAGTCACCATCTGCAGTGATTTTGGAGCCCCAAAAAATAAAGTCTGACACTGTTTCCACTGTTTCCCCATCTATTTCCCATGAAGTGATGGGACCGGATGCCATGATCTTCATTTTCTGAATGTTGAGCTTTAAGCCAACTTTTTCACTCTCCTCTTTCACTTTCATCAAGAGGCTTTTTAGCTCCTCTTCACTTTCTGCCATAAGGATGGTGTCATCTGCATATCTGAGGTTATTGATATTTCTCCTGGCAATCTTGATTCCAGCTTGTGCTTCTTCCAGCCCAGCGTTTCTCATGATGTACTCTGCATATAAGTTAAATAAGCAGGGTGACAATGTACAGCCTTGACGTACACTCCTTCTCCTATTTGAAACCAGTCTGTTGTTCCATGTCCAGTTCTAACTTGCTTCCTGACCTGCAGTTAACTGTTAAGAATTATTAACTTCCTTTTGCTCTATTTCTTCCTAATTTTACCTGCAAGACCATTTTTTCTATTTAACCCAAAAATATTTTCAAAAGGGGTAAAGCATTTTAAAGGATTATAAAATTCTGAAGTCTAAAAGGCCCTCTAGAGCCCATCTAAGTTTTTTACCATCTTTTGTCAACTATTGTATAATATAGACTTCTACTGTGGAACTTTCTCATAGTCTTCAACTCCTGTGGTCATTTTATGCCATGGTTGAACTTAGTTTTACATCAGGAAATTGTCTAATTAACCTCAAAGTCTCTTTATTCCTTTTTCCTTCAAAGGAAATTTTTTCTTGACTAGTTGTTAAAGGGAAAAGATACTTTAGCAGTTGTCTTTTTTTTGGTCTTTATAGTGCTTTATTTAAAAAAAAAAGAGAGAAAGAAAAGGTCACGGTGTAAAAGCCTGTGAGTCAAACACCAGAGTCAACTTCATATTTTAATCACATCTTCATTAATATTAATCATCTTCCTGATGAATATTGTTATTAATAAAAAATAATGGGCACCATCGATTTATTAAATGTCCACTAAGTGCTCAACATCGTGCCCTTTGCCTTGTCATGGATTATCTCATTTCCATTTTCATAGCAACTCTGTTAGGAAGGAATTCAACCCATTTTTTTTTTACAGATGAGCAAACTTGGCTTACAGAGATTAAACCAGCCCATGGCCTCAAGGTGGCAGAACCTGAATTTTACTTTCTTACTTCCCTTCTACAACTGGAAGGAAAGAATAGGTCGGCCTGCCTGATTATAGATGTCTCTTTTTTCTCTTATTTGATTGATTTTGTTTTGAATGACCCATCTCCCTGTCCCTCTCTGTCTCTTGTCTCTGCCCTTGAGCCTACATTTACATTAAATCCAAGTGACCTTCCCTACCTACCTCCTCCTCCTCTGATTCTTCTTATGCTTCCTTTCTCCAGTCCCCTAAAAGCATCTCTTGTAATCGTGTGATAAATACTTTGCCTCCCCGGGAACATGTGCGCATTAATTAGTTGATGTCTATAAAATGGCTGACAAGGTAAAACCCTCCCAGGTCGTTCTTTATGACGGTGGTGTTGCTTTTAATGACTTCCGCCCTCCAGGCGCATTGTGTGTCAGTATCCCCACTCCACCCACGCACTTGTTGAGTGTTTCTCTCATTGTGGAATGCCTTTCGAGATACTATTTGAAAGATGTTTTTTAAAAGTAAGTTTTATTTTAAGGAATAAAATTCTTTTATTTTGTTGCAGAAAGAAAGGATTTGATATTAAATGGGTGGACGATACACATGCCCTAGGAGTATTCTCCAGTCCGATTACAGGTATTCACCCAGTGGGTTTCACTGTGTTTATTGTCCATTTTCTCCTGCTGCTTTTCCTTATTTGCCTTCTGTTCCAGCCACCTGGCATTTTATTCAGTCACTATAGATAAATGACAGGTAGAGGTTTTTGAGGCAAGTTACTTTGGTACCCGTGTACTCCCCGCCTCTCCCTTTTTGCCTTAATCCAGTGGTATTTGGGGAGATAGTCAGCTTTTCAAGGTTATTTGCTGCATAACTGTCAGTTATGATAGTCCATAAACAGGTAGAGATTTAAGAAGCCAGTATGAATAAATGTTAATATGTTTGTGATTCTGCCCCCAGCCCCACTGACAGATGAGTTTGCAGTAGCCCTTTAACCTGTCCAGTGATCATTTGTAATACATACTTTCCAAGTGTATGATTTGGCCTCTTCATTGGCATCAGGATAGATCTGATTCAGAGACTTTCAGACAAATTAGAGATGATTCCTGTCCAATTCATCTAAAATAAGGGTCTGCAAACTTATTCTATAAAGAGCCATATAGTGGATATTTCAGGATATAAGGTTTCTGTTGTTACCTAACTCTGCTGTTGAGGAAAGACAGCATCCCTCAACAAATGAACGAGCATGGCTCTGTTGTGGTAAAACTTTTTACAAAAATGGGGTGGTTGGCTAGATTGGGTCACAAAGCCATAGTTTACTAATCCCCATTTTAAAATAATCACTGCCGAGTTGTTCCTTATGGATTTTCTAGAGCTTACCATTTCTTTTGCCCATGATGAGAAAATAAAGCACAACATCTAGGAAATACTTTCTAAGAACTAGCCTTAACTATATATATATTTTGCATCACTCATCTTCATGTCTTCTACTTCTTTATATATATTTATTCTCTTCACAGCTCGTGATGCTCTTGGTAGTAAACATACCATGGTGAAGATCCGGCCCTTGTCACAGGCCACAAGAGCAGCCAAGGCCAAAGCTAGAGCTTATGCTGGTAAGCCTATAATCTCAGGAGCTTTTTCTTACTGATAGTCGTGTTCTCGTTTTTTTTTTCCCAGCACTTGTATAGCATCCAGAGTTCTAAAGATATACACTTTTATTTTTAGTGTAAAAAGAAATATTTTTAAGGAAAAAGGAAAAGAGAAAAGGCTCTGTTGGAAATATAGCATTGGAGAAGCCACTTGGAGAGAGTGGGAGATGTGAACTGCAGGTGCTGCAGTCACCATTTTCTGATGACAGCCTTATCCAGTTTACCTCTGTGGTTAGCAGTTTGATAGAGTCGCTGTAGGAAATTGTGTTAATACAGATAATGAAGGCAGGGTTGTTTGTGCTTTGCCGTGTTAATTTCCTCTGATCTTCATCTATCAGGCTTGTATTAATTACTGCTGATGCAGCCCTTGTTAGTCTATTTTGTATGTTAATTACTGAGTTAAATCACTTGGAGCTAGAATGCTTTCTCTTCCTTACTCCCTTCTGCTCCCTCCTTTTCTCCCATTCAGAGTTTCTCCAGCCAGCAAAGGAGCGTCCTGAGACTTCAGCAGCCCTAGCCAG
The DNA here is from genome assembly GCF_014754425.2 of Oryx dammah. Lineage (NCBI taxonomy): Eukaryota > Metazoa > Chordata > Mammalia > Artiodactyla > Bovidae > Oryx > Oryx dammah. The sequence goes on from NW_024070198.1 coordinate 18,589,316, forward strand.
AAGGCTAGTCATCAGTGCCCTTGGGGTTCGAAGTAAGCAGAGCAAAACTGAACGGGAAGCAGAGCTTAAGAAACTGCGAGAAGCCCGAGGTGAGTTGAAGCTGATGGCATTCTTCTTTAGTTCCTTAAGAGCTCACTATAAAGCATGTGTTTTTTAAAAAAAAAAAAAAAATGAAGGTCATTCCATATTGTCATTTCCATTTCCTAGAAGCCTCCCACATATATTGAAATTGTTTTCATGACTTATATTTAGGAGGAAGACATGTTGGAATATATCTTGCCTGTTCCACACACCAGGGTATCCTAATCCATGCTTCTTTGTTGTTTTTCAAAAGATAGGTTCAGTCTTTTTAGCTCATCCATGGCTGTTTCTATAGTTCTTGCTCCTGACTCAGAAAAATTTTCCTATGAAGACATAGTAATCTCCCAGGCAGAAAACAGTATTTGCTGTGGTTTTACTGGGCCATGATTGCCATGATTTTATCAAATGGTTTAGATCTTAGAAGATAAATTAAGGAAAAGCCAGCAATTGACATTGGTGATGATAACTCTAGGATGTAATTTTTTTCTTTAAAGACAGTCCTGAGCGGCTCCATTAGAGCACATCTAGATTAGCCTAATCTTATTATTTTCCAGTACTTAAGAGTTCTCAGAAAATATTTCAACTGATCCACAAGCAGGGTTTTTCTTTCCCTATAGTTTGTAGTTGAGGTTAAATGTTTTTCTCCTCTTTATAGGCTATTGAATTCTATGTAAAGGCTTGGGACTCCCATTGCACTTAAGTACTTTTTATCAAACTTCAGACTATAAACAGTCTGATTGCCTTAGTCCACGATCTGTGGAATCTGAAGGCAGTTTATTCTGAAAGTTCCACTTGCTGAAAAGTAGCTTCATTTTTCCATTAAACGAATTGAAGTTTCAAACTCCTTGTTTATTGCCAGTCTAACAAGGCCATTAATACTTCCTGTCCACTCTGCTTTGGTGATAGCAGGCAGCTTGCAGACTCTCAGCTGCACTGGCCAGATAACCAGTGACAGAGTGTGTCATGGCAGGTGCTAGAGTTTCAGAGTTGAACCAACTAATTTTTGGAAGCCTTAATGATTATAATGAGGCAGTTTTGATTTTTCCATGCTTTCTTGACTCAAAGGCTTCCTTTAGATTACAGAAACAGGGGAGGATCCCTCTGGTTTTTATATGAGGCACTGTCAGAACTAGATTAAAGTGGAATGTGCAGTGTCCTTAACCCTTTATTAATTGGTTATCTCTGAGGAAAATGATTTCTGTCATAACCACAGTCATCTCAGAAAGTAGCGGGTAATAACTGTGGTATGTATAAAAGGAGATGTGATTCTTTTTGCAGTGTATCATGCTTCCCTATGAGTGTAATGTCACCTGTATTTCGACAGGTACTGCAACAATAGTTTTGTGTGGGTATCACCTGAGTACCCCACTGTTTCTCTGTAGGGCCATCATCATACAGGTACACTTGAATTTATTTTAAGTGCCCAGCTATACAAAGGACATTTCAGTGATGCAGTTAAAAATGAGGCTTTTGGCTAAGTGGGTACCCTGGTACATATGTTTTTAAAGAAGCCTTTTAGTTGTGAATAGAGGCCCACTGTGATAAATTTCTCCTATCCATTGGTGCTAAAACTATACAGGTTATAGAGGACTCTTCCTTTATTGTGTCTCAGAGCTCTCTCATTCTTTATATCTGGAAAATGCCTATGGAAAATTCCAATATAGCGTTCTGGCTGCTTAGGCATTAAGCATATACTCTAATAATTGCCTGCATGGAACCGAAAACTGCTCACTTAAAAGATTTTTTTTTTTTTCTGTGAAAATGAAAAGTACTGTTTAGATATTAAATAGAAAAGATATTTTTGTTCCAAATCTTCCACTGGAGGGAAGAGGGTCAGTACAGCACAAGAAATAACATCATAGACTATGGAGTCAGACTGCCTGGGTCTGTATCTAAGCTCTGCCATTTACTGGCTGTGGCTGTGGCACCTTGGGCAAATCACTTACTCTCCGGAGGCCTCTGTTTCCTCACCCATAAAATGGAAATCAAGTGAGATAATCCATAAAAGGTACTTAGTCATTTTCAAAACCCATAGGAACGCTCTCCTTCCTGTTTCTCTAGGCCTATAATAGGTACAGAGAAACAGGCCTATGATAGATAAATGTTAGCTGCTGCTGTTTTTAGTAATAGTAGCAATATCATTTTATGGTGAGTCCAGCACAGATTCCAGTGCATATTTTTTTCTTGTCATTAATCTTTTTGTTTTAAGTTGCCTCTGATACTCTTATCAACTACATTTGGCATTGCCCCTGTGCAAGGCATTATGCTCCCTAATTAGGAAGACTACAGAGATAGCAGGATTTTGTTCCTCTCTTTAAGACCTACAATCTGGTAGCGATATCTGCCTTGAGTAAGAAAGAAAATATGAACCTGATATTTTAAGCAGTTGTTTCTTCTCTTCACTTCCGAAGATTTTAAGATTAAAAGCCACGAAAAGGTTTTTGCAATTAACAGGATTGAAGGAAGTTCCTGGCAGTATAACATGTTATGCTAACTCTTGATGGGAATGATACTATCTCCGTTTTAGAGAGGTGAAGTATCAATACCTGGCCTAAGGTTACCCAACTGGTAAATTGAGAGGTGGTATTGGAACCTAGGCCTCTCTAATTAAAACCCATGTTCCTTCTACAACACTGTATTCCCTTTTGAAGGAGTTTTTGGGGTAATTAACTTTTTTTTTTCCCTAGTAAAAAAAAAAATTTAAGGTCTTCAGAAAATAAAATATGATAGGCTTCTTTTTAGTTATCTGTTCCAGTGGTTAAGAGCTTTTACTCTCAGAAAATTCTTCCTTAGGTCTAATTGAAATCTATATAATAGTTTAAAAGTTTTTTCTTAGGTATTTACTGGAAATCAGAAGCATCTGGACACCATTCTGTTCTAACAGCTTTTAACTATAAAGACCAAGGGCAGATCATTTAGGAATGAGAGGATCTGGAGTTTTTGCCATTAACTAGCTATGTAGCTGTGGGCAGGTCTCTTACACCTACACCCCCTGTGCCCCAGTTTCTAACACAGTGAAAGCAATGCTTGACTCAGCTAACCTTGGAGAATTCTTTGAGCAACATAAGTTAACATATATAAAAACATTTAGAAAGGTGCTTTATGTGTTTAGAATACTATTGTTTGTGTGACTCTTGGGAAGTTAACATTCGTTATAATGATACATGCCAGTAATGACAAACACGTACTGTGTGCCATTGCTCCCCATTCATTATCCATGACAGACAGTGCTCATCAGTCATGACACTATTTGTTGGTGACTTTTGACTGGACCATTTGCTAGTCAATCAGAATTAGTATGATATCAAAATCTGATACAGGTACTTTTATTATTAATACTAGGGCTTCCCAGGTGGTGGGGCAGTGGTAAAGACTCAGCCTGCCAGTGCAGCAGACACAAGAGATGAGGGTTCGGTCTCTGGGTTGGGACGATCCCCTGGAGTAGGAAATGACAACCTACTCCAGTATTCTTGCCTGAAAACTTCCATGGACAGAGGAACCAGCGGGCTGCAGTCCATGGGGTTGCAAAGAGTCAGACATGACAGAGTGCATGTGTGCGTGCGTGCACACACACGTGCACACACACGTGCACGCACATTAATAATACTATGGAAAAAAATCTCATAGCCTCTCTTTTTCCCACTTCAAGAGTTGTGCTGTCTAGCACAGTGCTTAGTTTGTAAAGAGATACTCAGCTACATATTCATTAACATGAATGACATTGGTTACTTTAGTTTTTCTTCATTAAGTCTTATTTCACTCATGATTCTACTCTGAACCCTTTCAAGTCCTCCATGATTTTCTTTATAAAACCCAGAGTTAAACATTGCATATGGAACCTTTCTAATTAATGAATTTGGAATTTGGGATTTTGAAGTATAGATACTTTCCTGATAACTTCCTCTACCCTACTTTGGTCTTCTTACCATTTTATTGAGGAGTCTTTGTCTTAATCCTTAAAAAAGATTAAGAAAGTAATCTTGGATAAGGGAATGGCAAACCACTTCAGTATTCTTGCCTTGAGAACCCCATGAACAGCATGAAAAGGCAAAAAGTTAGGACAGTGAAAGATGAACTCCCCAGGTCAGTAGGTGCCCAATATGCTACTGGAGATGAGTAGAAAAATAACTCCAGAAAGAATGAAGAGATGGAGCCAAAGCAAAAACAGCATCCAGTTGTGGATGTGACTGGTGATAGAAGTTAAGTCCGATGCTCTAAAGAGCAATATTGCATAGGAACCTGGAATGTTAGGTCCATGAATCAAGGCAAATTGGAAGTGGTCAAACAGGAGATGGCAAGAGTGAACATCGACATTTTAGGAATTGGTGAACTAAAATGGACTGCAATGGGTGAATTTAACTCAAATGACCATTATATCTACTTCTGTGGGCAAGAATCCCTTAGAAGAAATGAAGTAGTCATCATAGTCAACAAGAGTCCAAAATGCAGTACTTGGATGCAATCTCAAAAACGACAGAGTGATCTCTGTCAGTGATCTTTTATCATTGACAGTAAGTGATAAACATTTTAAAGTCCAAACTCAGGAATGTATGTAAAATTTCCCAGTGTTCCACTTGTCAGAACACTTAATTCCCATCTAAAGTTGGAATCAGAGTTCTCAGAATAAGCTACTCTCATTTTAAAAACCGGCTATAATTTTGTTTCATAACTGTGTGTCATTTTACTCTTGGGGGAGGATGATTAATTGGCTGGTTTTGAAAGGCCATCTTTTGGGGCACCGGCCTGAGAGGCAGAGTAAGTAAACAATAATTTGATCCCTTAGTTTGATTAATGAAATCACTAAGAACTTAAAAGTAAAATCATCTCTGTAGGATACCTAGTCAACTGTAATAAAAATCTAATCACAATCACTGCCTTCTGAAATCCTTTTTAGGAATTCCGTTATTCTGCCTTCAAGGATAGCACTGCATTGCTGACTCGTAGGCTAGGTCTTACAGCATTTTCTTGGTGTCCTTTCTCCCTCTGTATAAAGTTCCCTTTATTTCCTATCCTTTTCTTTGGGATGCAGTGTTTACCCATATTTTTGGTGTCACCTGCCTTTTAATAAACTTATATCTGTGGCCCTGATCAGAGATGAAAATGTTTACAGACTGACTGACCGGTTTACCAATTATTGCCAAGTAAATAGCATGTGTATACTTAATGTATTGATAACCATTCCACTCTCTAGAGTTAAATGCTCACTTAACATTTATGTGAGGTAGATTCCATTTCCCCTGTATTAATGGTCATATACGTACTTGGTAAGCCTGAAATCTAAAACTTGCTAAAATGCAGAGGTTTTCTATATCAGCCCTCCTTGATCTACCAGGTCTGACAATCCATAAAAGAAGGCAATTAGATTAGTTTGACTAGACTTGTATTTCAAGTCTTCATGTTGATTTTTACTCTGTAAAAATTACAAGCAGATTTTGTGATGATTTTTCATTGTTTTCTTAGGTGTAGAAGTAAATTTTGAAGGTTTTAATTTCCATCTCTTTTCTTTATTGTTTTAAACATGACACCAGACTGGCCCCTTTTTCATCTTCAGCACTTCCCATTTCCTCAGTGAGAACTCAGCTCATTTAATATAATTGTTTCTGCCAGTTTATTTATTATACTGAGAAGTAAAAGTCTTCAGGGCTTTAGGTTAATCATTTCATACTAATATTCTCTTCTTCTTTGGTTCCATGCCCTCATGGCTGCTGTTGGGCTTTCTCTTAGTTTACTTTTTTAATTGGTGGAGTTAAAGTTAATAGGAGCTTTTTTAAAAAATGCAGTCTATCAGCTGTTATCTCTTTTCTTTAGTAAAAGGCAACATGTTTATTCTTTACTTTTCTGATCATATTTTTTTCCCACATATTTTCCTTTTCTGTGTAAATATTTTCAGATCTTGTCTTCAGATGTCAGGGTAGTGGAAAGTATTCTGATTTAAGAACTAAGGACCTGGGTTCCAGCTTCAGGTTTTCACTGATTATATAACCTTAGGCAAGTCACTTGACTCCTCTAAGCTTCCATTTCTTCTTTAAAATGAAGAAAATATATTTAGGTCTTATCCTAACCTGTATTTATGTATTCTGTTCATGTTCTGTATTTCTAAATTTAAGCCTCACATTTTCACTGTTTCTTTGTGCTTCTCAATTTGTCTCCCTATTCTTACTGATTTTATCATATGGTTTACCACCAGAATTTCCTCTTATATTTACATATATTTGGTAATACAGATGTACAGTCTATTGTTAGAAAGTGTTAGGATAGGAAATGTTTCAGAAATCTAAACTATTCTAATTTTAGAAAGATATTATGTTTATCTTAATATCTGTTTCCTAACACCAAAATGGAATCCATTAGAATTAATATTTCTGTAACAGACTGACTAGTCGCATTAAATGCCATATAAAGGCTATAAAGCAGCCTCATGACCTTTCAGGTTATAGTATAGTTAAAGGAACTTTGGTCCCAAGCTTTTTAAAAAACAATTTTTTTTTCAGTGCTACTTTGATTTTTAAATTGTAAATTATGGGCCAAAATTCTGTTTTTCTACTGCTCCTGGATTTCCTTTCTTATAACACCCCACATTGCCTTTCTGGTTTACCTCTCTGAGCTTATTAGAATATCTAAGTTCTAATAATTCACTTGTCTGGTTTCTTCACTTTTTCTTGGAACCTAGACCAGTTTTTGTTTTTGTCCAGGGTTGCCTTTGCCTTTAGATCCTCTCCTAACTTTTCCCTGTTTTTAAGGATCAGAACCAGCATCGGCCGGTTATCCTTAGTACTGTCTCCCTGGAGAATCCCAACCCAGTTTAAGCCTGCCTTCAAGCTGATTCCAGGACTCTGAATTCAAACTAGCCTTCAGTTGGGAAGTTGCTTACCCCCATTTTTTGCCTCTTGTAACTTTGCTGCTATTTTCAGATAATGCCACAAGAGGGTGCCCAGATAGCAGCAAATTTCTCTTTCTCACATTTCCAAGTGCCAGTCAGCTTCCTTATCAAGTTCTTTGCCTTTAAAGTTGAGTCAAATATAAGAATTTTTGTAAGGTATTCTGTTAATTTGGAAAGATAACATCAAAACAGCAACTATTGATCTTAACTCTAAACTCACTTTGATTTCTGTAATTCCCCTTTGTTCATGGCTTTCAAAATCTTTTACAGACATTATCTGAAATAATTGCCCTTGGAAGGAAGCACTTAGGCTTAATTATCTACATTTTATAGTGTCAGGATCAATGACTGACTAGCCATGAAATTAGAACTGGTATTGTGGCACCTAGTGAAGCGCTTGGGTCACCAAACCGTGCATGGTATGTACTGTCCCGGGTCTTGGTGAAAGTGTTAAATGGAAACCAAGCTTCTGTGTTAAAATTTGAAGATGGTTTGCCCAGATTTGTGCATTTTTTTGTTTTTAGAAATAGTTTTTATTTTCCCTTCATTATATGTGGTCTTTTTTCCATGTTGGAATTGACATTCCAGAAGATTCCTGGCTCCTGAAAGTACTCTGAAAATATTAAAATTTGATTTTCCTGTGAAGTATTTTTTTTGTAGGACTGTAGTAGAGAGGTATTACTAAAGCCCAGTGGCTACTATTTCCATTTGAGCAAGAAGGTAGAAGAAAGATATTAAAACATATTCTTGATCCCTTTTGAAGGATTTATAAAGATCAGTCAGTTCAGTTGCTCAGTTGTGTTCGACTTTGCGACCCCATGAACTGCAGCACACTAGGGCTCCCTGTCCATCACCAACTCCTGGAGTTCACCCAAACCCATGTCCATCGAGTCGGTGATGCCATCCAACCATCTCATCCTCTGTCGTCCCCTTCTCCTCCTGCCCTCAATCTTTGCAAGCATCAGGGTCTTTTCCAATGAGTCAGCTCTTTGCATCAGGTGGACAAAGTATTGGAGTTTCAGCTTCAACATCAGTCCTTCCAGTGAACACCCAGGACTGATCTTTAGGATGGACTGGTTGGATCTCCTTGCAGTCCAAGGGACTCTCAAGAGTCTTCTCCAACACCATAGTTCAAAAGCGTCAGTTCTTCGGCACTCAGCTTTCTTTATAGTCCAACTCTCACATCCATACATGACCAATGGAAAAACCATAGCCTTGACTAGACAGACCTTTGTTGGCAAAGTAATGTCTCTGCTTTTCAATATGCTATCTAGGTTGGTCATAACTTTCCTGCCAAGGAGCAAGCATCTTTTAATTTCATGGCTGCAATCACCATCTGCAGTGATTTTGGAGCCCAAAAGTCTGCCCCTGTTTCCACTGTTTCCCCATCTATTTCCCATGAAGTGATGGGACCAGATGCCATGATCTTAGTTTTCTGAATATTGGACTTTAAGCCAACTTTTTCACTCTCCTCTTTCACTTTCTTCAAGAGGCTTTTTAGTTCCTCTTCACTTTCTGTCATAAGGGTGGTGTCACCTGCATACCTGAGAGAGAGAGAGAGTGTCGCTCAGTCGTGTCTGACTCTTTGCGACCCCATGGACTGTAGCCTATCAGGCTCCTCCGTCTATGGGATTTTCCAGGCAAGAGTGCTGGAGTAGATTGCCATTTCCTTCTCCAGGAGATCTTCCCAACCCAGGGTTCGAACCTGGGTCTTCCACATTGCAGGCAGATGCTTTACTGTCTGAGCCACCAGGGAAGCCCAGGGGTGGTGTTATCTGCATATCTGAGGTTATTGATATTTCTCCTGGCAATCTTGATTCCAGCTTCTGCATGTAAGTTAAATAAGCAGGCTGACAATATACAGCCTTGACGTACTCCTTTTCCTATTTGGAACCAGTCTGTTGTTCCATGTCCAGTTCTAATTGTTGCTTCCTGACCTGCATACAGGTTTCTCAAGAGGCAGGTCAGATGGTCTGGTATTCCCATCTCTTTCGGAATTTTCCACAGTTTATTAAAGATCAGTAGACTGAGAATAATGGCCAGTTTCACTGAAGCACTAATACAGTTGAGAAAGAGAACTAAAATAAATACCTTAATAGTAAGATAAGAATCTGGATCCTCCTTGGTTCTGACTTTTATTCCATACGCTTTCAATTTCTATTAGCCCAGCCCTTTCTCTTTTTGTTGTATAGTAATGCTAACACTGTTTGAACTTACAAAGCACTTGGAAAGTTAAAAATATTAACTCTTGGAATCAGGTAAGAAAAGACCAGGGAATCCACCCATTTCATGATTAAAATTTGCCTTGTAATTCAGATTAAGGGAAAGCTACTGGTTATGTGAAGTTATACTACGATTTTTAACGCTGCTTTTATTTACAGAGAGAAAACGATTGGAAGCCAAGCAACGGGAAGCCATCTGGGAAGGCAGAGACCAGTCTGCAGTTTGAACATCACTTGATGAAAGGGATAATTCCAGGAATTCAGAAAGTACTTCCAGTTTTCAGAGGATTTTTCCAGACCTCTGTGTACATGCAGATGTGCGTGTTAATGAAAGAAAGAGATAAAGCGATCAAGACAAGGGCTGACTGGGCATAAGAAGAAGATCAACTCCTGTTTGTCTTCACTCCTACGTGCAGTTCTTTGGAATCGCCTTACTGTGTTGGACGTGGAAGGAAGCCATCAGCTTGGGAGAAACGTGGAGGATGTGACTTCCAAGAATCCTCTGGGCAGGGCAAGCCATGCTTCCAAGATGTTTTAAGGGAAGGCAAAACAGAGGATTCAAACCTGTGACGATGGAGATTTAGGCCCTGCAAAGGCAGGGTGTTCTTAGTACCTCACAAAGCTGAGACCAGCAATATTGCGGGGGGCAGATGAGGCAGGTGGGGGACAGAAGGGAGGGAGCCTCTAGCACAAAGAGGTGGACTGGTATCTGGTGTAGTTGGTATTCACAGAATCTACACTGCCGGTTCCAGAACCCCAAAGTGGGTGACCTGCAGCAGGTGTAGGCATTTGGACTCCAGATCTTGTACTAAGCCGAGTGCCTGGGGCTGCTCCAGCTGCATGGCAGCCAGGGGCTTGCCAGCTTCATTCCTCATAGGAAGCTAGTCTTGGGAGCTGGGTGCCAGTTCCGGTTTAAACAGCACTATCATGTTATAAGAGGGAGACATTAAAGCCCATTTTGTAACATACATCACTCAGCTGTTGGTCGGTTTTGTCGTTCCCACAGAGAAATGGGAGAGCAGTTCTCCCCTTATTTTCTCCCCTGTAATGTTGTGTAGGGGATTCGGTGGGCCTGTTGGTTTAACTGAACCCTGCTGAGTAGACTGCTGATCATCTGGTGCCCGAGAGTACACTACAAAAACACTCCCCTGGGATTGGTTTATGGCAGCTTCTCTCCCCTTCCTGTCCTCTTCACACATCCCCACCCCACCCTCTTGCCTTTGTCATTTCGTCCAGTCTGACATCCTGCAGAAGCCATCTGGCACACAGTGTGTTTCTGGTATGGTCTTCTCTGCTCATGCCAGAGGCATTTGGCAAGCCACACCAGACCATCCATTACAGTGGAGACAGCCAGAATCAAACACACACCTCTGGGCACTGATAGATTTCCTAAAAGACACGGACAAGTCAGAGCTGTCAGCTCAGGCTTTATCCTTCTTATATCTGCATTCTCAGTGTTTTGGGAAAGTAGTTCTACACTGAAGAGATGGTAGTGCTAGACGTTAAGATGCTGAGGTAGCAAGAAACAGTGTCTCATTGTGCTTTCAATGAGGGCAGCAGCCTCATTTTTGTATGATTCAGTGCCCATGACAATGATGGATTATTAGCATTGCCTCGAAGATGGTGGAGTGGAGCTCTGTCCAAACGTTCCTCAAATGACACTGGCCTTGGGGTCTCGATCCTGCTGCTATTCCCGTCTTCGAGCCCTCGTACAGTTCCTCAGCATTGTTTTTCTCATTCGTGGTCTGTTCTGAAACTGTCCCTTGTTCACATTCAGTACCTCCATTCCAAGTCTGGGGGAGTCATTAAGTCCTCCTCCTGACCCTCTGCCCCAGTACTGCTTAGGCCAGGCCCCTCTCTTTGGTGTGGCCGTACAGCTTGAGTTTTCTGTCTTCAGAGAACAGAGGCATGTCTATTTGAACACTGTGGCTGCCCTTGAAAGAAGATGCAGGAAACTAGCCAGGTTTCATACTGAGACAGTGTGCCTCTAAGGTATACCTTTGCTCTGTTTTGATTCTTCAAGGTTGAGAGTGACCTTGGATGGTAAAAAAAAAAAAAAAAAAGTGATCATTCCTATCACTTGCCTTTGAGGTGCTTCCCCTTTCTGGCAGCATTTTGGCTTTTAAGGGCATTGTTAATGGTAACGTATAGTCCCATATTTATTACTCAGTTTTCTTACAAAACTCATAATTTCAAGACATTACTTGTATCCTCATTCTAATGTTATGTACTTGGTGGCCAGTAACTTAAAACTTTTTTTTTCCAGATAATAATCAGCCACCTCTTAACTTTGATTTATAAGTAGATCCAGAGAAAGGATTTTTTTTAGCCAGTACTGCAAGGTATGGTGTGCCCTTGTTTCTACCATTAGTAGAAAATGTGCTTTTTAGTTGTAGTTTTTCCAGTAGAGGAAATTAATATACATTGGCTGGAGATAAGAGGGCCTGCCCAGGCCCAGCACAGACTGCGGTGAGCTTGTCCAGAGGGGACCGTATCCTTGGCTGTATCCACACCGTGCCTTCACACAAACAGCTAACTGGAGGGCTCCTTATAACTGCCACTGGCTCTGTTAGATATTCGATAAGATAGCTAATGCACTCTGCTATGCATGTATATTGCTTCCAATATGTTGAACTTGTGAATCCCAGTACTACCTGGAATTTATAGTAGAAAGATACATTCCCCTTTGATTTCCAGTATACTCCTCATAGAATAGAAGTCTTTGTGGAATAGGAATAAATTAGGCATCTGAATGGTAAGCTGAGTTCCTGATACTTCAATTTCTGTGAGACTGAGGAATGCCAAGGTGAAAAATATTCGGACATTTTTGGTTCTGTCTGGAATTTGGTGGTTGGTATTCTGTTAACATTCCTCCTTTAGTTACAACTCATGCCAGCCACATCTTCCCATGTCCTTCCCTTTCAACTCAGAGGCGTAACAGCACAACCCTTATATAGCTTTTTCCAAGAATTAGAACTGGCTGCACCTATCACACGTGTGATGTGGGCACTGAGACAGAGCAGAGCCGGTGGCTGGCCGCCTAGCCTGGTTTTTCTGGCCTTTTTGGAAATTGGATCCAGCCAGAAGCTGTGGGTAACCTCTGTGCTGGAATCTAGTCATCAGTCACCACACGCTCCCCGACCAGCCACACATTCTTTCACAGAGCATTAGCTGCATGTGTGACTATAATGTTGTTACTGTTTGGGAGATGTTTGCTGGATCCAACAGGAAATCAGTCCTTCCCTTGTTTACCTCAACTGCCATGCCAAAGTCTAACGCTCCCTCTGCCTAAGGAAGGAGATGAGGAAGTTGAGGAGAGGTAAAGGAAAAGAAGGAAGAAAGCTCTTCTTTGTATTCACAGAGGACACCCCAGGGCAGATACCCCTTTCTACCCCCTGAGGAGGGGCAGCTCTCCTCAGAGCTGTGGGGTTGGGAGCACTCTGGTAATTCTGCCCCATCTACTACCATTCACTTCAGCCTTGCAGCCTTGGTTGTAGAAGTTTACCATCTTTGGACTTTTCCTTCTTTCCTCCTACTGCTCATCTGTTAACCCTTCCAGCCCATGATTTACCCTGGAGCCTAGGGAGGGAATCGGGAAGCAGTGTGTGCGTGCGTGCTAAGTCGCTCAGTCATGTCTGCCTCCTTGCGACCCTAGGGACTGTAGCCCTCCAGGCTCTATCCGTGAGACTGTCCAGGCAAGAATGCTGGGGTGGGTTGCCATGCCCTTCTCCAGGGGATGCATGAGTAGCACGTGCACCCCACACATCTTAAGAAACCAGGTCACTGGGAGTGAAAAGGGGTAAAGTTTGTGTGCTGGGAACTGCCAAGAATCACAGCCAGCCTTGCTTTGTAGCAGTCCATAGTGAGCAACCTTTATTGGCATGAGGGCATCAGACCTGTGAAAATCATCTCTCAAGTGTGTCCAAGTGGAGACAGGATTAAGAATCACGTCCAAGAAGATCATGGATCTTAACCTCACCTGGGCAAGAGCATATCACAGCCACGTCGAGCAGAGATGGTGGCCTTTCCTAGGTTTAATCCTTAACTAAATTAAATCTTCCCCCTTCTGACTTCTCCATAGTCTAGCCTTTACTCTACTAGACCTGTCTTCTTTTTCCTGCAGAGATGAGTGGCCTGTTTGACTGATGTTCTTTCCACTTCAAAAATTTATTCAATGGAAAGTTCACTCCAGAAACCTGGGGGACTTGACATTTAGGCCAGTCCTGAGATGCACAGTGATCTCGCCTGCTGGATTTATAATAAGTATTTTTCCCTGGCAGAGACCCTGGCAGCAGCTGGGGTCTACATTGCCCCAGCCATCTTTCTTTTGGGCCTTCTCTTACTGCTCTGCAGAAGGCTGTATCTGGCCACTTCTGTGAATCCTGCCCTGTCTCCAGCACTCAGGAACTGGTGGTTTGGGCCCATCAGGAGATAAGGGGATGCCTAAGGCCTAAGCCTCCAAGGACATTAGAAACAGCCCATATGTGCAGGAGGATAAAGGTAAGGACACTGAAGAACAGACTCTTGAAGAGCAAGACAGCTGAGTTCTAAGTGTGGACAGATCAAGCAAGGGGCTCAGTTCACCAGCTTCTCTGCCAGGTGTGACTTGGACACAAGCTGTTGTCACTCAGAGCTCCTAGCAGAGAGCTGACTCCTCCTCCTGTGTATTTTGGCCCTCCTCTGAGACATCTGCAAAGCACCATTTAGATGGAGAGCAAGGCCACAGTCCATTCCTAAGGAACTGGTACCTGCTGAAACAGGAGCTCAGGGGCAAGATCCTGGGAAGACCAGGTCTCCTTAGAGGAGAGGAGCTCAGCTGAACAAAGCCTGGAGGCCATAGTCTAGAGACCAGAGGCCCCCAGGGATCAGACCCAGAGCCATCCTGAGGGAGCGGTGCCATTCTGGTTTGGTGATCTTGCCATCTAAAGGCTTCCTGAGTGGGTTCCTGGTGCCTCTTGGCGCTGGCCCCTTTCCCTCTGCGTCAGGGCTCGGTGAAGGGCATGGCTCCAGTAAGCTGAGGTATCTGGTGTGTGGGCAGCAGCTGGGAGCGTGTGGTGACGGCTTCAGATGAGGTTGTTCCTGAGACGCTGCTCCTGCTCCTGGGACAGCTCTGTGTTAGCTCGGTATGAGTCCCCTGTGGACAGAAGGACGACAGGTAAGTAGCTGACCTCACCAGAGTCCCATCCCCTCACTGACAACTTCACAAACACCAATACATCCTGTCTGGCTTGGCCTTCCCATTGGGTTAGTCATGGGCACGGACAATGACCCGTTTTAGAGAAACATGCTGACAGGTACCTAGCTGCAGGAACATGGGAAAGAAGAGGCTATCGCGTGGGAAGGGTTATGCTGGTCACTCTCCTTGCTCCCTCCCCACATTCATTCTCTATTTTTTGTTCTCTCGGAGCCCTGGAGACCGGACCCCTAGAGACTGCCTCACCCTGGCTCCCTCCTCTTCTGGCTTCTGGTTGGTTTAGCTCAGTGGGAAGCAACAAGAGACTAGAGGATGGAAGGAGAGAGGCTGGGCCATTTCCTCCCCCGACCTGCAGCAATTGCCTCCTGCGACCCCACCCTACCAGCTCCCCCTTCCTCCTCAGCACAAGTGTTCACCTGCCTCCAGGGCAGCCTTTGCCCGCTTAAGCCCAAAGTGATAGCAACATTTCAGTCTTCCTTATCCCTGAATATCTCAACATGCTCCTCTCCCTAGTCCTGCTCACACCTTTGGATAGCCCTCTCATTAAATAACCTCATACTTGCACCTGAGTGTGCTCTCTGTTTCCCACAAGGACCCTGGAGGGGTCAGAGCTGCGCTGTTTCCTTCCTTCCTCGCTCCCCTGGACCCTGTGCAGCCTGCCACCAGTGTTATGGAGCCTCTGCCTCCACGCCGGCAGCCTTAGGTCTCTGGGCTCCAACTCCCGATTCCTCTCCTGTTCCTGTCTTGCCTGATGGCAGCAGAATCTATTCCAGTTATACAGTTTTCAAATCCTTACTCCTCACTGTCTTCATCCACTGCCAGAGTTATCTTTTGAAAACATAAATCTGATCTTCTTGCCTCCTTGACTGAAATTTGTTATTGGTTTCCAGAAGTCCACAGGATAAAGTCCATTCTCTTAGCAGGAACCATCATAACCCTCCCTGCAAAGAACACTAGTGGACTTGGGTACATAGCCCTATTTTACAACAGAGAAGACTTCTGAGTGGAAATTTCTTCACTGTCTTAAAGCTGGAAGGTGGTGGAACTGGATTTGGTGCCCAGTGAAACCTTCTGAGGCCAAATGCTATGCTCTTTCTCCTGCTCTTTCCCTCTGACTTCAGTCTCCCCTCTGAAATCAGCACAAATGTCCCTTCCTCTGGGGAACCTTGGGCTTCCCAGGTGGAGCTAGTGGTAAAGAACCTGCCTGCCAATGCAGGGACGTGGGTTTGATCCCTGGGTTGGGAAGATCCCCTGGAGGAGGAAATGGCAACTCACTTCAGTATTCTTCCCTGGAGAATCCTATGGACAGAGAAGCCTGGCAGGTTATCGTCCATAGGCTTGTAAAGAGTCAGACAACGACTGAAACAACTTAGCACCGGGGAATCTTGACTGGCCCCCAGGCTGCTATTCAGAAAGCACTCTGCTTGCTCAGCCTTAGTTCGCAGTGGTGTGGGGTACTCAGTAGGACTGGGGTATCCATCTGCATGTTTGCTTACCCTACCTGACACTCAGCTCTGCATTTTACTCCATTTAATTTCCCAGAGCCTGGCACAGTGTTCGACACAGAGATAGGTCTTAACCCATGTTTGTTGACTAAATGAATGAGTCTGCTCCTCCCCCTATGTGCAAAGTGTGGGTGTGACTGCACACACCCTGCAGCAAATGCAAGCATTTAAAGGTTGAAGACAGAGGAACTGCTACCTTTCTTTACGGGCAACCACCTCCTTACTCTGGGGTGTATCTGCCCTCACTGGATCACAGCATCTTTGTCTGAAACTACTATTTTCTGCAAGCGTGCAGAGCCCTATTCTCCATGTAAGCAGGGATCACAGCTGGAAGTAGCAGCACAGATCTAGGGGACTTTTACATTTGCCTGTGAGGCAGCCAGCCTGGGATGGAGACAACTAAGATCCTACGAAAGGAAAGGGAATAGTAACAGACTGGAAAAGGGAAATCCTGACTCGGCTTGAAGTAACAGGAAAGATTCCAGAACAGATGGGAGACTGCATTTTCAATCTGAACAACCTTTAGGATAAGGAGGGTCGTGGAAGTAGTTAGTGGGTGAGGTGGGTGACGTCTGTTCTAGAAATCTACCTTCTATGAAGCTATCAAAGGACATCCATCTCTGTTCCACCCCCAGCCTTGTACATGCACACTCTACTTGCACGCAGGGATGCTGAGTGTCTTCCAGCACCCCAGGCTTGCGTGGGGCTGGCCGCTTAGTGGCCCACAGGTACCTGTGTGGCAGTTGTGCAGCCAGACCCGTTGCCCGTCGTACTTGCAGCGGCACCGCATCATGTTGTTTGAGAAATCTGACTCTGCCACCTCGAACTTGGGGTTCACGACCACCTGGAGTGAGAGAAACAGGCAATTTGGCTTCTGTGATCATCTTTACATTTAATGCAGTCTTGGCGAAGTGTATCGGTATTCCTCATTAATCCTTATGATCACCCCAGGAAGTAGGCATTAATATCTTTTTTTTTTTTACAGATGGGGACTGAGATTTGACTTGCCCATTGTTCCTTGACTCAGGACTCAAACCTAGGTCCTGGATCCTGATTTTTTTTTCCCCTACAGTGTAGCCCCTTCAAGTGCCAGACATGTCAGAGATCCTATTTATGAAGCTCTTCTTTCATTTGACCTCAGAGAGCTTTCAGAACATCTGGAAGAAATGGAGACGCCCCCTTACCTGGAAGATATAATCCCCAGGGCCCACGTCTGTGATATCCACCCACTGGCAATCAATATCATGTCGGTAGGTGTCCCAGCAGCCAACGGTCACTCCCTGTTCCCCAAAGTTGGCACACGCATAGCGCCTTTGCATTCCTGTAAGGGAGGGTACTGATGGTGACTGAGGCTCTCAATAGGTGCTCGGGACAAAGTACCTGTTAGGTCTTTCACATCCTTCAACATTTAATCCTCATACCAGCCTTGCCAATTGACTGCAGTCAGACTAGGGACCTGAGCTTCCTAAAGATCCTGCCTATCAGAGCCAGGAGTCCTACTAACCACGAATCCAGCATTGTACAAAAGTCCGTCTGTGACAGAGGTCATTTATTTGGATGCTCTAGTGAAAATTCCTGCTGGCTTAGGAAATGTGATTGGAAGATTTCAGCCCTCTATGCTAATTCACTTGTCCCTCCAACCTGGTGTTTCACCATGCCCTTTCTAAGGGCTACGAACTGTGGGTATGCAAATAGGAATCAAACAATCCACGTCCTCAAAGGATCAGCGGAAGTGAAACAGGTCAGCAACTATTATCCAAAAAAAGGGTTAAGTATTTTAAAAGTGGTACACAGTACACTGGGCTTCCCAGGTGGCTCAGTGGTAAAGAATCCGCCTTCCAATACAGGAGATGTGAGTTTGATTTCTGGCTGGAGAAGATCCCCTGGAGAAGGAACAGCAACCCACTCCAGTATTCTTGCCTGGGGAATCCTATGGACAGAGGAGGCTGGTGGGCTACAGTCCATGGAAATAGTCTGACACGACTTCATCACTAAACAATAATATACAATATGCTGGGAATGCAGAGGAAGTAGAGAAGGTAAGAAATTCGTCTTTATTTGTTTTTTGGCTGTGCAACACAGCTTGTAGGATCTTAGTTCTCCAACCAGGGATTGAACCCAGGAATGAAAGCAGAGTCCTAACCACTGCACAGCTAGTGCACGCTGCACGGAATCCCCAGAAATCTGTCTTTTTGAATTGCCTCAAGTGCTGACTGTTGCCAAGCCCCAGTCTCCAGATGCCTAAGGCTGTTGAGCAGGACAGAGGGGTTCTGACCCCAAAGGGGCCGGGGGAATATAGGAAACCACGTACCTGTGGGGCAATTTGTGTCCTCTAGGCAGAAGCTGGCCTTGTGCCCCTCGGCCACCTTGGAGCCGTTGAGAGTGAGGAGGTCGTAATGGGTGAAGACCTCAATGCTGTGGTAGTGCCTACGGAAGAGGCAGGGCTGTCAGCCTGGCAGCAGCAGGAGAGGGGCTGGCAGGGAGGACGGAGGCACCAGGCCCCATCATTACCCAGAGAGGAGCGTTATAATAGCAGGGCAGTGCCCTTCTCCCTCCCAGACCCAAGATTAGTATGACCCTACTTTCCTGGCACTCCTGCCAGGCAGCCAGACACAGCTGCCCCCATCCCGCAGGGTCTCAGCCAGGTGCGGAGGGGTCAGAGCTCCAGGAGATGCTGCCTGACTACAAGGCCAGAGCCCTGCCGGTGGAAGGAAGGGACACAACCAGAGACTAGCCCAGGAGCGGAGCTGCAGAGCCTGGAGGGACGCTAGTGCTGCTCCCTGCCAGCCTGGGCCCAGATGGCTACCATTGTTGCCAGTCCAGTTCTAATGACAACTCCATCCATGCTACAGGGAAAGATGCTTATTATCTCAGCGAAGTCGAGTCCCAAAGTTACTGCCCTCTCCTCTCAGCTTTCCCCACCCACAGCTATGTGAAGAAAAAAAAAACCAACACCCTTTTCCATTCTGCCTTTGTCTCTCCTTCTGTCTGGGCTGGAAGCTGCTGATAGGAAAGAACGCTCATTGTCCCCTTCCAGCGCCATTCCTTGCTCCTCCTTGGAGGCCTCAGTTTGCTGCTGCAGAAATCAACCAGCTTTTTCTGCAGAGCTAGGATCCTGGACGGGATGGCTATTTTGGGTCTCCAGGTTTCTAGGAGTCCCCATTTCACCTGGCTGTTAAAGACAAGGCTTAAGGCCCCCAGAGAAATATCCTTCTAACAGAGACCAGCTCTGCTGGTGAGGACCAGTCCATAGGATACCACAGGGGAGGTGAATCCACGGGTATGTCCAGGGAAGGTGAGAGAGCAATGGAAAGGCCAGGTGATGCTCGGGATTCCTCACTGCCTCCCGGAGGCGGGGCTGGCAGCATGTCTAGGAAGGAAGGCTCTTTCCCTGAGCTCACACCCACCCCTCCCAGGAAGGACCAGACTGGTTGGGTCCCTGCACCCTGGTTTTGGCCCTCTAAGGGCTGAGGCCCGAGCAGGCGCTCACCTGTGGCACTGGTGCCAAATCCAGCTGTGGCGCCCCATCTTGGGACGGAAGTCAGCCCGGCCCAGGTTGTGGATCTGTGAGGAGAAGCGCAGCAGACGCCGGTGTCCGTAGGGCCAGTCCATGCGGGCAGCGGACTGAGACAGGCAGTTCTCTTCATGGGCGCAGTACAGCAGGCTGAGCGGGCGGTCCTCCAGGTAGGCTGTCTCCTGCACCAGCTGGGCGTTCATCACGAGGTCTGGGGCACCTGGGCACCGTGGAAACACCGAGGTGAGGGAGGCAGCCAGTTTTGCTCTCCAGCCCCGGGGACAGGCTTGCCTCCAGACTGAGTGCTTTTGGAGGAACCAGGAGAGTAGGGCGGTTTAGGACTCAGAAGATTTCCTTGGTGACTCAGACAGTAAAGTGTCTGTCTGCAATGCAGAAGGCCTGGGTTTGATCGCTGGGTAGATCCCCTGGAGAAGGGAATGGCAACCTATGATGGTACACTTGCCTGGGAAATTTCACAGACAGGGAAGCCTGGTGGGCTACAGCCCATGGGGTCACAAAGAGTTGGGCACAACTGAAGCGACCTAGCACGCAGCACGCATTAGGAGTCAGGAGATGTGAGTTCTCCTAACAGGAGACATCTATCACCTTAAGCTGGGAGGCTGCTAGCGTCACAGTGGAGCTTGCTGGCTTCGTAGCTAGATTACCTGGGTTCCTGTCTTGGCTTAATTTCTGTCTACACCACTAAGGGGAATGGCTTAGCCTTTCGTCTATCATTTTCCTCATGTGTAAGATGCAAATAATGAATAATATGAGTGTGATAGTACCTGTAATGTGCTGAGATCATGGTGTGGCCTGTGGCAAGCATGCAGTGACATAAGCTAGCATTGCTTTTGTAGAGCATACCTTTGCCTGTAAGCCTGGCTCATATAACCTCTCGGAAGCTCTGCTGATGCCAGGCTTGTCACCTCAGCTCTTTCTCTGAGCCTCAGTTCTTGCAGTGTGAGAGGGAGAGGGCTGGAGATTGCAAGAGTTCATCTCTGAACCTGCTCCTGGGCTCTGCTGTTCTGGACCATTCTGCTACATTGTCTGAGACTGTACTGCCTCCAGGGCTCCTCTTCTACCCTGATGGCCACCATGGGTGTTCACACCAGGACAATGCGTGCCCTGGTGCATGGCGTCCACCACGCTGGAGCCTGCTTCTCCACAGGCTGCTCAGTGCCTCTCCGGTTCCCTTCCTGTTATAGGGGCTCTTAGCCTCCTCGGAGCCACTGTGCCATCACTGTGGTCCCTCGTGTGTCAGGGCAGAGACGTGGAAATCCACAGCTTTTGCCTTGTAACATTGAGAGAGAAAACTGCCAATTCTCAATGCTCGTTCATGCAAAAACTAGGTTACAGTTTAGATTTGGGGCAGAGCCATTGCTAACAATGGTGAGAAGGGAACACGGGTTTATTTTCAGTGAATGGGCATCAGGGTGGGAGCTGGTTTGCTGGATGATGTCTCTACTATCACTAAATGCTCTTGGAATGCCTGAGGTATATTTTGGAGATGGACAAGGGTATGCCCATGGGCACACCCTAGAATTTCTGAGGGAAAGGAGTTCTTTCAGAGAGAAGAAGAGACAATAAAGGCAAGAAAGAAAGGAGAAAAATCACAGAGGAGAAATGGGGACGACCACAGGGATGGTGGGTTGGCTGTTTGTGCTCAGCCGTTGTGAAGTATCAAATGAATTCAGGAGGAAAGCTGCCCCTCCATCGAGGGGCACAGGGTCCCAGGAGGGGAGAGAGTGGGGAGCCGGCCCCCAGTATGCTGGGAGCCATGGCTGGAGGCCCGCTCGGAAACCCCATCACCCTGCAGGGGAGGACGTGCTGTAAAGGCTGGTGCTCTTCCAATGGGTGCTGATCAGAGTGAAAGCCCTAAGCTTGCTGACGGAGCTGAAGGATATCTTGGCGTTGCAGCCTGGCTTGGAAGAAGGTCACGCGGCCACTTGGGTTGGTGGCATCCTGCAGCCTCTGGACTGGATATAGTTCTTGGCCCAGACCTGGTTGGCATATGTCAAACAAAGGCTGCTACCATAAGAATCTGGGGGTGTGGGGTAGATGGATGCCTCAAAACAGTCTTGACCTACAATAAAGCCTTTTGGGTAAATCCCACAGCTGACCGTAAGGCCCACGTGTCCTCACATTTCTATGTCCTCTACAACAGCGTTCAAACTCTTTTCTTACTACAGACTACAGTAAGAAATATATTAATATTTTCTGTTGTGATGTGCAAGCATGCTTAGTTGCTCAGTTGTATCTGACTCTTTGAAACCGCTGGGCTGTAGCCCGCCAGGCTCCTCTGTCCATGGGATTTCCCAGGCAAAAATACTGGAGTGAGTTGCCGTGCCCTTCTCTAGGAAGAAAGATCCTTGCTGGATCTTCCTGACCCAGGGACTGGACTTGAATCTCCCGCATCTACTGTACTGGCAGGTGGATTCTTTACCACTGAGCCACCTGGGAAGCCCTCTGTTGTGACGACACATAGACATAATATCAAGAGAAAAATACCATCCTTACTAAATGCAACATGTTGTTGCTGTTGTTTTTAAATTACTGGTCATGACACAAACACTGGAAAACACCGTTGTGTATCCTCACATTGTCAGGTACTGTCTTGATTCTCACATTAACTCCATGAGCGGGGCGGAGCTTGTTTCCCCACGTGGCAGGTGACCTGGCCACACGTGGCCATGGCAGAGCTGGTGCTCCACACCCAGCCCTCCCTCCACTCCCAACCCCGGGGCCTTGGAGCTGGAACCAGCTCTCAGGGCCCTCCCTGAGGATGGGAGTTGCAGGCTCGGCAACCCAGAGGAGCCACGCCCACCCACCCCAGGGGCCCCTCCCGTTACTCACTGTCTGTGCAGGAGACTCCGGCCGAGAAGCGCCCCGCGCCGTGGGAGCAGTGCACTGGCCCATGCCTCTGACACTGCTGCAGGGCCAGCTCTGCGCCTGAGCAACGCACCCCGCTCATGACCACTTCTGTGGCTCCCGGCGTCCCCTGCCAGTACCAGGTGTCCTAAGGAAACAGCCAGCATCCCTCAGTCAGGGCTGAGACATGCTCTTAGAGCCACCTGACTCCATCTGAGGCTTGGACCCCGGCCAACCGCCCTCACCCAGCTGTGCCCAGCCTCAGCCGGAAAATAGTCATGCCACTTTGGACCCCTCTGGTATTAGACATGGCTTCCATGTATGAGGGCAAAATCCACTGCTGTGGCTTCCACCACTGGCCTTGTTCCCATCACGCTCCCTGACTGCAGCCCTCAGCTTTTTGAAGACGATGGTCCTGGTCCCTTCCTGTCCACTCAGACCTGTCCCATTTCCCTAGCTGTTCTTCATACAGCCCTACGTGGCCGGCTGTGCTCAGGGTCGAGCCCAGTTCTCCAGGGTGAAGGGTGCCCAGTACTGCCAGGCAGGCCACTGAGGGTGAAGCTGGAGCAGCTTCACCATAGCAGCCTTGCCCCAGGCCTCTTGATTTTGTTTCCTTGATATCTTTTGAATCTATCCACCTGTCTACCCCAGGACTGCCACTAGCCCCGTCCAAGCCAGCAACATTCTCACCTGGGCACCTGCAATAGTGTGCTCCTCTGTATTCACAGTAATCCCCACCCCAACAGTTTGCCAAATAGCAAGGAAGAAATCTTAAAAAAAAAAAAAAAAATCTGCCTTGCGGGCTTTGAATGGTCTTGCTCCTGCCTCCTCCTCTACCCTCGCACTTCACACCGATGGATCACTCTAGAAGCCGCACTCCACCCCTGATTTCCTCCACCAAGTCAAGTGTCCTCTAGCCACAAGGTCTTTTTTTTTTTTTTGCCACAAGGTCTTCACATGGGCTCTTTACTCCTCCCCCACCTCATCTGGCTTACGTCTGCTCATCTCTCCTGCAGATACAGCTGTGTGCCCGTTGCATGAACATTTAGGAAAAACCGCCTCCCTCCCGTGACTGTGGCGACGGACTGCTCCATGAGGCAGGAACTGTGTCTTGTCCACCACAGTCGCCAGCACCCAGCATTCTTTGGTGCATAGTTCCACTCATAGCTAACTCTTGAATGAATGAGTGAAGGGTCAGCAGCTTTAGCGTGGCAGAGACCTACCTTGATGGCATGGCTGGCAAAGCCCAGGCCAAGCTGTCGACAGGCTACCATGGCTTCGCTGAGGCCCCAGTGGTCGCTGCACACGGCCCCCCAGCGCTGGACGCCGCTCACCTCCACCTGCACCTCCACCACCCCCTCCTCGGGGCTGCGCCCACCAGCCAAGCGCACCTGCAATGGTCAGGGGTGTGTGAGGCACAGGGCCAGTTTAGGAGGGGGAGAGCGTGGGGCTGCTGGCTGGGAGACCTGTCCAGGCTAGCTCACCACGCAGCCCTGGACACGACACTCCCCTTCTCTGGGTTGCTCTCCTCCGTAAACTGAGGACATTTTATTGGATAGTCCCTAAAGTCCCTGCCCGCTTGAGAAAGTTGACTCAGAGTGCCTGCACCCAGGCCTTGCCTTCCATCTACCTGAAATCCTGCCATTGATGATGTCTCACCAGTTGCCAAGTGCTTTCATATCTATCGTCACATTCAGTGACCCTCCGGGACAGCTGACCCCATTTTACAGAAGAGAGCAAGGTCAGAGACAAGAAAGACTTGCCCGCCCGCAACCCACGTCAGCATGATGCTTGAACTCTGACCACTCCCTGGTGCTGACACCTGCGGCCCTCTGCCCATGGGCCGCTTCTCTCTCAACTTCACGGGGGACCTGAGGCGGGGGGTGGGGGAGGCAAGCCCATCTGCCAGAAGAGTCAGTCCCCTCGAGCCTCTGCCGTCTCTGAAGGCCAAAGCCTGGCCCTCAGGGGAAGCAGGCCAGGCCAGGGCAGACTCAGAGGAGAGGGCGGTCCAGGCTGGCTCCAGGCAGGCGCTGGGGCCCAGAGCTCCAGCTGCCTCTCACAAACCCTCCCCACTGGCTGCATGCAGTGTCTGGGGCTATCTCAGGGCTGCCCGGCCCTGGGCTCACCTGGTCCCGGAAGCCCATGTTAGGGACGTTGCATCTCACGGCAGCATCATTGTCGTGCTGGCAACCATTCTGGGACCCTTCCAGGGAAGGGCAATCGCTGAGGGTCTGCTCATATCCCCTGCAGCGTACTTCACTCAGGTGGATGGGCCCCAGCGCTACAGCGGGGAGCGGGGAGAAAGGCCGTGTGAGGCTCCATCTTGGCAGCCTCACCCCTACGGCAGCTGCCCTGGGCCCCAGCACCCTGGGACCACCAGGGCATGGACCAGCGGCACACCCAGGCTCTCCCACCCCACCCCAGGCGTCCTCACTCACCCTGGCCCAGCTGGGCCCCAAAGAGGGCCTCCCGAGCAGAGCCAAAGCCGAGTTGGCGGCACACGACGCTGGCGGAGATGAGGTTCCATCCGTGGTCACAGACGGTGCCCCACTGGCGGTTCATGAGCACCTCCACCCGGCCCTCTCCCACCTGGGCCCCCGAGCGGAGGCGCACCTTCATCTCCTGCTGGGAGAACGCCTGGCTTCAGGGAGGGTGAGGAGGAGGCAGGCATAGGGGCTGCGCCCCCTCGACTCAGGCAGAGCCAAGGACTGGAGTTCGAGTCTCATCTCTGACTCCTGCAGCCATTGCCTTGAATGAGTCGTTTTCCTCAATCCTCTCCCCCTTCCTCAGTAACAAAGAACCACCACAATAATAACAGTAATAACAAATTCATAAATTATTATGTAATAACAGTAACAATAAATGTAATAACAAATTCCAGCCCCAACAAAAGAGCCTCAGGAGTTGGGGTTCCCGGGCTTCACAACCTGACACCTAACCACTAGGCGAGTCCCTTCCTCTCATCCAGCCTCACTGCTGCTTTGTCCTTCGGGGCTGAACCTAGAGCAACGCTTCCCCAGCAGATCTGTGAAATGATGTGAGACACCTGCGGGGACGTGGTGTTAATGAAATGCAAGGTGGGGAAGTCATTTCCGTTAATTCTCTCCCATCCCTTCCTACCCCGTGAGGAGACCCTCTCACGTGGAGACGTCGGCCTACAATGCCTCCCTAGCACTTGCTCTTTGCTTTTTATAACGAGGGCCAGGCTCAGGCTCAATAACTTCGGCCCTCGATGGGATGCAGCTACAGGGTAATTACAGTTTTTATGGTTACCTTCTATTCCTGGCCAGTGATGTCAGCTTTCCATTTATGGTAGGGTTATAAATGGGCCCTTTTAAATAAATCCCAAAGTTCAACCATTCTGGGACTTGCTCTCCTCCTGGTCTGAACCAATGTCCCCTTGATGGGAGGTTCGCCCCCCTCTTCCCCTGACTCTCCTGGAGAGTCCCCTCCCACCAGTCAGTCCCTCCCCACAGAGCAGGGTCCTGTGAGTGGGGCCTGGGCCTCCAGGCCTGTGGGCAGGGCCCTGGGGACCCACCTCTGCCCTGGACTCCTTGCGCCCTGGCTTTGCCTTTGGAGGACGGAAGTGGGGCCCTGCCACACAGCTGACCACAGCATGCATGCCACCCGGGCAGGCTGGCCGCAGCTTGCCCTGGGCTGGCGCCACCTGCAACTGGCAGTTGGCCATGTGGGGCTCTGTGCCCAGGCAGTTGACACGGTGGATCCAGAAGGAATTCTTCTTTGTTAGGCTCTTCAGTCTGGAAGACAAGTGAGACTGAGGGTGGAGAAGGGGTGCTCAGGACTCTGGGAGGCAAGGCACTGGGGAGGAGAGAGGGGCCTGGAGAAGGGGAAGGGAGAGGAAGGAGGCCCTCCATGCCACCTCGTTCGCATCCTCCCGTGAGGGCACTACTCCTTACCTAGAGTTGGGGTCCTTCATCTTCGAATCCCAGACTTTCCTGGAGGGGAGCAAACAGGTGGGGAGTGGAGTGGGTGCAGAAGTCCCAGCCCTGTCACCCTGGCTTCTCAGAGCTACGCTTGACTTTGCACTAGACTTCACAGTTGGCGCACTTGTTCATAAATCTTATTTCAATGCTGAGCTTTGCCACAGTCTGAGAGAGTGGCTGCTCCACAGATAAAGACGATCTCCACTTCACAGCAAGGGAAAGCAGGGCCCCAGCAAGGTCCCTTGACTAAACCCAAAGTCGGGTCCTCTCTGTGCTGGGCTGCCCAGGGCAGGAGGCTCCAAGCTTGCCCTTTCCCCAGTCTATTTGAAGGGCAGCCTTTAGGGAGCAAACCCATGATAAGGGGCCCAGGCTAAAGTCCTCTGGGGACAGGTGGAAGTTGAAGGCCTTTCTGCTGGGGGCTGCCCACCCAGAGATACTGAGGCTATAATCCAGGGCTGCCTTCCTCATGGGTGGTAGGCAAGTCAGCCAGGCCCAGATGTGCAATTACCGGGCAGCAGGAAGTCAGGGACCCAGACCCCAGTCAGGCCCAAGGATAGAGCCACGTGGCTGGTCTTGGAAATTAGGGTCAGCTAAGCCAGAGACACAGAGTAGAACAACTGATTGGGGATGGGTAAGGGGAGATGACTCACGTCCTGTGGGAGATTTATCCCCTGATGAGAAACATATGAAGCGCTCACTGATCAGAGCGGGTAGAACCCTGACTGCTAATCATTTACAGGCTGATGCAATCTTGTGACAGTTCTGTCACATTTCTGACAGAATATTTTTAAGTCTCCTCTCCCAAATGCCTCCCCACCCCATGCCTGGCTTACACGCAGCCCAGTCAGAACCTGGCTTAGATTCGAGTCAAGGAAATTCGCTGGGTCAGGGTTCAGAGAATTCCCTGCGGATTGGATGACTGAGGCCTGGATGCCCTACCAAGGACCTGAAGCCTGTTATCAGCAAAGCTTAGACCGGAACCCACACCATCTGTCCTTGTGGGCAGAGCTGTATCTTTACTGCTGCTAAGTCACTTTAGTCGTGTCTGACCCCATAGATGGCAGCCCACCAGGCTCCCCCGTCCCTGGGATTCTCAAGGCAAGAACACTGGAGTGGGTTGCCATTTCCTTCTCCAATGCATGAAAGTGAAAAGTGAAAGTGAAGTCGCTCAGTCGTGTCTGACTCTTCGAGACCCCATGGACTGCAGCCTACCAGGCTCCTCCATCCGTGGGATTTTCCAGGCAAGAGTACTGGAGTGGGTTGCCATTACTCAGGTCTAATTTTCTAATCAGGAATGCAGTTTTACATTTATTTACCTTTCATTTTGGGAGTACTCTTTGCTACAGTTAATTCTTTCTATCTGATTGGCAAGTACGATGTTTATTTTCTGACTTTTTCTAGGAGTTTCCCAGGGTCTGAAAATTCATCTTCACTTAATTATTGAGAGATCTATAACCCCAGAAATCCAGGGACATTCCTTGGTTGGGCCTCTTTCCCTCCCAATCCCAACACCCACTGAATGTCCTCCTATAGACACCACTCCTACTAGTCTCACTGAGGTCTGCAAGGTCCCAAACATATGCACATGGACACAAACACACCCATGCATACATGCATGTGCACACACACGTGTGCACACACACACATGTGCACACATGTGCACACACACAGGCGCACACATGCATGTGCATACGTGTGCACACACTCAGCCACTGCCCCACAACCCCGCCTCCTGCACAGCCCTCCTACCTGTAGTGGTGCCTTCCTACCTGTAGTAGTGGCTGTCGACAGGTGCCTCGCTGGGGAAGCCCAGCATGCCACACACCACCCTGCTGTTGTTCCTGGTCCAGCCCTGGTCACACACCTGCCGCCAGTGGCCCTCGTACTTCACCTCCACGGCTCCCTCGGTCACTGGGCTCTGCCGCTTGGCGCTGGCGAGGATGGGTTTGAGCCGCACCTCCTCCAGCCGCCGGTCCTGCGGGATGTGTAGTCTCCATGGGCCCCAGGAGTCCTGCCTCTGCTGAGCCTGCTGCAGGTCTTCACATGGGAAAGCTGGGGTTCGGAGCACTTAGAGATCATGCCACCCAGCACCCTCACTGGACGGGCTGGAAAGGGAGGCTCAGAGATGGGGAGGCAGGGGCCAAGGGCCACACAGTGAGTATGAGGCAGAAGCTTGGTTTGTTTAGGGTCCTTTCCTGAACCCCAGAGAGGACCAAGCAGATCCACACCCTCCCTGGGCTCAGGATGGGAGCCTTCGGAGTTTGGGAGGCTTCCATCGGGTACAGGGGGACCTTCTTCATGGCACCCTGGGGAGGTTGGAGGAGGGACACCGACCGGCTGCTTGAGACCACAGCAGGATCCTTTGGCCCTTGAGCCCCAACCCTGGCCCTGAATGACTTAGACCAGTGCGGAGCCGCCTGCCATGGCTGCCCCAGTCAGTGGGCCTGGGCCAGCTGTCCTCAAGCTGAGACTGCAGCAGAGGGTAAGAGTCAGAGACTTGCCCTGCCTGCCCCTGTTGTTTGGCTTGAGCTGTTTTTAGCTCCGGTTTGTTTGTGCCCGGAAGACACAGCAATTGTGGCTGGGCCTTGTGGGTGAGGCAACCCCCTACCCTCTCATGGGGAGCAGCTTCAGTGATTCCCGGCAGGCCCAGCCTCGAGTCCCTGCCCGCCTGCCTCAGGCTGGGGCCCTGTCCGTACACCTGCTCCAAGCCACAAGCAGGTGTCAGGGCCCCAGGGGCACTTCCCAGCCCGCCCCCTGCTCCCTTTCCTCTCCCTCCTCCTCCTGGCTCATCACCTGGAGGCCCTCCATTCCCTGACCACCCCCTCAGCTCAGGCAAGGGCCCGAACAGCCTCCTCACCTGGGGCCCGAGGGCATTGGAGACCCTCTCAGAAACGTAGCCACGCTGGCGCTGGGGATGGCATACCACCCCGACGTCCTCTGAGTGAGTGCAGTCACTGACACCCCAGCCATTAGAACCGCACTGGTCCAGGGAGCTCTCTGTGCCCACACAGTGCACATTGTCCAGCCAGATGGGTCCTGTGGGGGGAGGATGAGTGATGCTTGGGGACAGGCACAGAGAGGTAAGTCATGATCTCTGCCTCCTGGATAGCACCCCACTTTCCTGTCCCAAAATCTGAGTGGGAAATGGGGATGGGAGAGAGAAGCTGGTTCTCCTGGGAGCTTGGTATCTACAACCCTGCCTAATGCCTCCTCTCAGAATCAGATCCCAGCGGATGTGCTTTCGGAAAATGCCAGGTAGGTCTAGCAATTGGGTCTATCTGTTCCCTCATTCATCCATCTAGTCATTCACTATCAGCATTTGCTGAGCACCTATAGTGTGTGGTAGGCTGCCCTGGGGCTCAGCAGTAAAGAATCTGCTTGTAATGCAAGAGACGCAGGAGACGTGGGTTCCATCCCTGGGTCGGGAAGATCCCCTGGAGGAGGGCATAGCAACCCACTTCAGTACTCTTACCTGGAGAATCCCCATGGATAGAGGAGCCTGGGGGGCTACAGTCCATAGGGTCACCAAGAGTCGGACATGACTGAAATGACTGCACACATTTTATCATGAGTCTACCACGTGGTAAGTGCTCAGTAAACATGACTGAAATGAGTGCAGGCACACACGCACTGTATGTAATTGCTATGTTCAAAGAACTTAGAGTTGAGTGGTGGTGATGGTGGCAATGGTGATGGCCTCATTGCAGATGAGAAGGCAAGGGTAGGACAGGTCATTTGAGCTGGGTATTAAAGGATAAGTGGGGGGTCTCATCTGTTCTGTTGGAGTCTCAAGGAGCCCACCCCCGAGAGAAGCCCATTGCCATCCCCCTGTCATTCTGCAGGGCAGCACCAGTTACTCACCCTCCCCTGAGCCATACTTGGCGCTGTGGGCCCAGGTCAAGGCACCCTCAAAGCCCAGCTGGCGGCAGGCCACGGTGGCCTCCTGAAGTGCGAAGTCGTCATCACACACGGTGCCCCACTGACCCTGGTGCAGCACCTCCAGGCGGCCCTCCTCCGGCCTGCTGCCGGGGCCCACCAGCCGTAGCTTCATGGCGCCGAGTGACTGTGACCTGCTGGGAGGAGCCTGGCCCAGCAGCAGGAGCAATGGGAGCAGGGGCAGGGCGGCTAATAGGAACCACATTGTGGTGACTTCAAGGGCAGCTGGAGTCGGGGCACCTGGGGAACAAGGAAGCGCGACAATGACCCCCACCTCTGACCTCAGGCCGCTTCTGCCGGCAGAGACAAAGGACAGCCTGGGCCCTTCCAAATGTGCGTGTGTGTGTTGGGGTGTTGGGGGGTGTGTGTGTGTGGTGGCACAGATTGAGTCTGGCTCTGAGATTAGTCCATCTGGCTCAAACCCAGCATTCCTTAGCTGTAAGTTTAGTTTTCCTGAATCAGTCTCCTCATCTGTAAGGTGAGGGTAGGAATCCTTACCTCCCAGTGTTGCTGTGAGTGTTGAATAAAACACTGATAAAGGGCTGATCATGAGCCTACCACATGGCAAGTGCTCAATAAAGAGCTGTTTTTGATGTAGTCTCCTATGGAGGAAGGGGCTTCCCAGATGGCACTGGTGGTGAAGCATCCGTCTGCCACCGCAGGAGATGCAAGAGATGTGGGTTCAGCCCCTGGGTGGGGAAGATCCCCTGGAGAGAGGAATGGCTACCCACTCCAGTATTCTTGCCTGGAGAATCCCATAGACAGAGGAGCCTGGCAGGCTTCAGTCCATGGGGCCACAAAGACTTGGACACAATTGAGCGACTGAGCATATGTGTGTAGAAAGGGGGGTCCTTAAGGGCTAGACTATTCGAGCTGGAGGAGGTATAGGATGTTTGGTTCAACCTCCTGACTCCAGAAATAAGGAATTAGGACCTAGAGAGTTTAAGAGACTTGCCCAAACCACACAGCAAGCTCCACCTCTAGGAGGCGCATGATTTGTACATTGAGTCATCAAACATTTTTGGAATATTTGCTTCAGGCCTATGAAAGAAGTAAACATGTCAAACACTACTCTCTGCCCTCATGAAGCTCAGAGATGAGGAGTCAGGGAAGGCTTTCAGAGAAGGGACATTTAAGCAGGGCCTTGTCGGATGAATAAGAGTTCTCCTCAATAGGAAAGGGGAAAGAAGAGGGAAGAAAGAGGGAAAGAGGTGAGTTTGTGCAAGAGCAGGGAGTGCCCTTTCTTAATCCTGTACTACAGTATCAGCAACTTGGAGGGGACCAAGGTGGAGGGACAGGCTGGGGCCAGAAGATCAAGGGCTGTGTGTACCATGTGGAGAGTCTGCCCTTCATCCAGTAGGAAGTGAGGGGTCATGGGAGTATTTGAGGCAGTGACCAGACATGGGAGAGGGCCCCCATGTCCAGGAGGCTATCGTCAGATGTTCTTTGGGTCCCCATAGGGGACAAATTGGGGGCTGGTCCTCCCCCCTTCATATGTTAGCAGCCTTGGTCCTAGTTGCAAGGTTGGGAGAAGCACAGAGAACAGTTATGCCCAGCTGCAGCTGTCAGAGTGTCTGCAGCCACCGGTGTTGAAGCTCCTGCATGGCCAGCTCTATTGCTGATGGGCAGCCAAGGCCGGCCCAGAGGGCGGATGGACAAATTTGGGTCCTTGGCTACCTCTTTAGTGCTTGAGTCTTAAAGGGCTCTGTCTGGGGAGAATCCCCCTTCGTCCACAGCCACTGCTCTTCTTGGAGGGGGATTCCATAGCTGGGAATTCTCAGTAGGGAGGGTCTTAGAGGGCCTCCTGCCCCCTCCTTCCCCACAAGCTAGTTTCTGGCTGAGAATCAGTCCTTATTCCTTCCTGCACCCAGCCCCATCTCCTTTAGCCACCAAGCCTCCTGCTTTGGACAGCCCAGTGTTGGGGGCAGTAGGTACCTAGAAGTGCACAAAAGAGCTCAAGAATGAAGCTCCGCGGGAACGGGGACCTTGGGTTGCACCCCCAGGGCCCAGAATAGTGCTATGTATGTAGCTGGCACCCTGTATCTGCAGATGTGACGATGCGAGGCAGCAGAGCACAGTGCTTAGGCAGGCAGCCTCGGGGTGAGGCGCCTGTGTTCACATCCCACCTCCACCGGCTGGTTTCTGGGTGGTCTTGGGCAAATTATTTAGTTTCTCAATGCCACAACTTCCTCCTCTGTAAAATGGGGATAGGATTCTTGTGAAAATCAAATGCATGAGTACATGAGTAACTAACTCAATGGTTAGTTAGCTATTATTAACAGCTATACTATAGAACCCTTGTCTAGGTTGGTCCCAGCCCCTCCCTGGACAAAGAAGGAATGGAGGGGGTGGCCCCAACCCCACATCGAGTCCCCAGTACCGATACCCTTCTTTTCCATACTTCTTCCGACACAGACTTAAGCACCTTTTTCTTCACTTAGGAGCTGGTGGGGGGTCCCCATTGGCTGTCACCACATGCAGAGTGCTCTCCGCTGCGTGGGATGCCCCACTCCCTCTTCCGTGCACCCCTAAGGAGGAGGTGGCCAGCTAGGGACTGAACCAAACCAAAATCGCCATGGGAGAATTGGGCTCCAGGCCCTCCAGCTGTTAGGTCCCAGAGGTCACCCTGGGTCTGGCCTAAAAGATGACCCTGCTCCCCGACAGCAGGAGTCAGGAGGCTCCTCATTTTGTCACCAGATCATGTGACATGAATCAGAGGCTTTCTTCTCTGAGATGCAGGTGCAGCTTCTCTAAAATGACGGGGGGCACTGGACATGCTGTGGGCCAGGGCTGGGCTGGGCAGGCCTGTTGTGTGACTGACATCCCTAGAGTACTGGAGGCCGCATGAAAGGCTGTGGGCAGCCCTGGGCCAGCAGGCTCCCTCCCCTCCAAGGAGCCTCTGTGGGGACAGGGATGGGCCTCTGCTGAAGGACCCTGGGAGCTAGAGCAGCTCCATTCCATGAAAGCCCCCCCCAGGAGGTGGATGGGCAGTAGCAGGAACTGAGTCAAGAAAGGGAGAGTCCAGCCCTCCTGCCCACTGCAGTTGCCTCTGCAGCGTTTGCTCACATCACACTTGTCTACTCACGGTCCCCAAAGCACATCCTCCAGTCTCCAAGCCTTTGCTCTCATTGTTCCTTCTCCTTGGAGTACCCTTTCCCTGTAGCTCAGATTGTTAAATTCCTACACATCTTTCCATACCTGGTTCAAAGGCTACCCCTTCATTAAGCGCCCCCCACCCTGCCCAGACCCTAAAACTTCCTAGCACTTTGGTGTCTTTGCTTCCTGTCCCCACAACCCAGAGGAGTGTCTCCCCACAGCTGTTCCCCCAGCGCTGAGCACAGAGAAGAGGACCAGGCTGAGACCCCAGCGCTGAGCACAGAGAAGAGGACCAGGCTGAGAAGCCTCTTTAGAGAAGGAAGCAGCCTCCAAAGTGGCAGTGCTTTTCCCAAGTGAAGGAGAGAGAGGGTCAAAAGGAGGAGAAGGAAGGCTGAGAAGGAGAGGAGGTTAGTAATAAGCTATCATGATTATTATACATTAAAAAATATTTATTGAACACATCTCCACTTGACAGATGAGAAGATGAGACCCTGGGAAGCTAAGTAACTTGCCCAGGCAGGATTCAAACCCAGGCATCACGGTTCCAGAGCTGGGCTCTCAGAGAAGGATGAATATGGAAGGAGGCGGAAGAGGGAAAGGAGGCAGGGAGATGAATGAAATTCCACCCTGCTGCTTGTTGATTTGTGACCCAGCCGTGATGTGAGGGCACTGGGCTGGTTGCCAGTGCTGAGTGAGTGCAACCAAGTGACAGATCCAGGATCCTGCCAGCTTGAAAGAGACAGGCACCTGAACCAGGTGCTGCCAGGGACCCCTGGCACCTGGCTTGACCTGACCCTGCTAGGGGGACTGAAAGTGCCCAAGGGTACTGAGGAGAGAGCACTGGGGTGGTATCCTGGTGGGAACCAGCCTTGGGAATCACTAGAAGTTGCTTCTCTAGCTCTCTGGGGAGGGGGTGAGGCCCCCCCCCCCCAACCAGCCCTGATATCCTCCCTGGGACCACTGGCTGTGGCGGCCGGACACAGTGCAGACGAATGTCCACATGTTCAGGCATAGCGCCTGCGAGTTTGAAGCCCTTTGCCTACCTTTCATCTCCCTTCCAATCTCCAGCCCTGGGCAAACCCCTGGGCCACCCAGCACACTCAGTTTTGGTCTGTTTTCTCCCAGAGTCCGGCTCCACTCTGCCTCTGTGTCCCCTAAGTCACAGGAGAGACATCTGAGCCCACCTGCCCCTTCTCCTGCCCCGCCCCAAACTGGGGAGAGAAGGCCAGAGAAATGGTTGGACTACACGCAGCGTGTCCACAAACAAGACACGCAGGCACCCGAGGCCGCAATGCACCACCCAGGGAGGGCCTTGGGCCAAGCTCCCCAGCTTGGACACTTTCACTGGCAACAGGTTGGTGAGCGACTAGGGGGCTAGGCTCACTGTCCAGGGGAGCCCCGTCCCTCCCATTCCCAGCTTTCAGGAACCCTCAGAGACTTGCAGACCCCCCAGAGAGACAGAAGTCAGGCAGACAGGACAGACAGTCAGACCTGGCCAGGCACCAGGCAGGGGCTCACCGGCTGGAGCGCGAAGTTGCGGGGCTGGAACCTGGACTCCGCGGCCAAGCAGTGCTAACCGGCCTCCTGGGTGCCCGGGGGCCCTTTTATCCGGCTGCGGCCCGCGGCGCCCCCACCCCGCCCGCCGCGGAGGAGGCCCGCAGGCCCCGCCCCCGGGCGGACCTGGGCTCCGCAGGAGCCCCGCCCGGCCGGTCTGCCCCTCCGAGGGCTCGGCGAACCCCCACCCCGGACGCGATCCAGGGCGGCCCAGCGCCCGCTGGCATGGGAGAGCCCGGAGTCGCGAAAGTTGAGGGGGTCGAGGGGCAGCTGTTTTCCGTGCAGGGAATTGGCACGCTGCAGCAGGAGAGATTGTGGGAGGATCGGAGTTCCCGGGAAAGGTCGGCGGCGCAGCGCCAGCGGGCGGCCGAGTCCCGCTGTGGCCTCGTGAGTCCCCGTCGGAGGACTCACAGCTACCTTCTCTGCAAACTGGGTGGTACACCCAACCCCAGGGCTGACCTGGGAATTACGTTCAGTGGGTCTGGAAGGGGACTGTCCCAGGGGCCGAGTCCCACCAGCTTGGTTACTTAGGACAGCGCAGATTCCATTCTCCAGGGACCGGCAAGGGGCCCAGGGGACTCAGTTCTAATTAGGTCCGGGATGGCGTGGCGCAGGTGTGCTGTCTTTGGAGTAGCAGGCAGTCCTTTTCATTCCTCTGCACCCTCTGAGTTTATTGAGTACTACTGGGGCATGAGGCCTCTGTTCTCCTCATTATACAGTTGGGAATACTGAGCCCCAAGAGATAGGACTTGCTGCCTAGCATAGTAAACTGTCACGGAGAAAATTTCAGTTCTCCACTGCAACCCCTTACAGAGTTAGCTGAGGATGTTCTGGCCCTTGGGGGCTGGGGAGAGCGTGTGTGGAGGGTGGGGTGGGGGAGACTGTGAAATAAGACAAAAGTAGGAGAGGTCAACAGAGGGGAGTCCCATAAGCCTCCTTGGGTACCCAGATACCTGAATCGTAGCCCCTTTTGTCCCAATTTCTTTCCCCCAGTTCTGGTTCCTCCCCGTGCCTCAGTGACCCCGTCGCCCTGTCTGTAAAACAGGCAGAGTTCCAACCTCCCAGCTTCCTCCCAAGGCCAGATCAGTACAGCCTGATCCTGCAACTCCCCACCCCAAAACTTTGCCTGACTATCTTCCAAAGACTCATTCATTCAGCAAATCTTTATTGATTTTCTCCTACTTTCTAGACAGGGGGCTAGACTGCTAGACATTGCTGGGGGTGGATGGGAGGGGCTTTCCAGTCTGGTCTGGGAGGCAGATGTGTAAACAAACACTACTACAAGGCTGACTGTGATAAGGGCTAGGTTGGGGAGGTAGACTTATTTGATTTCTGGGTGACATCCAGGTCACACCAACCTGGCCACTGGAGGACTACTGTACACCCCTGGCTGTCCCAGTCCCAGATGTCCCCCCAATGGCCCTGCCCCACCCCAACTGGGCCCAAAGAATTCCCTGTGATGAATCAACAGGAAAGAATGTTCCCAGCCTTGGGTCAGTGGCAGCAGTAGCGGGCCAGCCCCTCCCCCGGGGACAATGAGGCAGCTGTGGGCTGGAGTGCCAGGTAATCTCTCGCCCCTCCCCATGCCCAGCCACCTCTCATCCGGAGCCAGGAACAACACGGAAAGCTCAGAAAACACGGGCTCCATCTGCTGCCAATCACCCCCCAGACCTGGCCGCCCAGAACTAAAAATACCCTGGAGGCCAGAGGCTGGCCTGGGCTGGAGCCCAGAGAATGAATGGATGTTTCCCGGAAGTCCCTTAACCTACAAGTCTCTGGGCAGAGGCTGAGGCTAGGGAGCAGGGGAAGGAAGGACTTCCCAGGGACCACTGTGAGCCTCCTCCTTGAGAAGCAAGGGACTTGGGTCCCTGGCCCAGCTCCATTACTTACTAGTGGTGGGATTGTCTCAGCTGAGTGGCCATCTCCTTGTCCTTAAATGCTATTGCTCTGGGGGTCAAATGGGATAGTTCAGTTCATCTCAATAAGCTTTGACTTGATGGAGACAGCCCGCTCCCTCCTTTGCACCTAACTGTGCTCACAGCCTCAGCCGAGACCCTCTGCTGCACTCTTGATATACAGGTCTGTGTCCACCTTGACTCTGGGGCTCCCTCGAGTCGCTTATTTATATCTAAACCCAGTTTCTATCACAGGGCTTGGCATCCATAGCAAGGGCTCAATAAGTGCTGGTGGATTGGATAAATAGGCTGGCTTTGGGCTGGTTCTTGAGCCAGAGCTGGGGAGAGGCAGACAAGCTGGATGTGAGGTCCCTGTCCTCAGGGACTTTGCAGAGTGATGGTGGAGACAGACACACAGTCAACGGATGAGGCATCATCACTGTCATCATAACAGCCAGCAGGTGTGGAGCAGTTTTTCTGTGTATCATCTTATTTAATCTTAAAATTCCTATGGACAGGGCTTCCCTGGTGGTCCAGGGGTTGAGAATCTGCCTTGCAATGCAGGGGACACTGGTTTAATCCCTTGTCTGGGAAGATCCCCCATGCTGCGAAGCAGCTAAGCCTGTGTACCTCAACTACTGAGTCCATGTGCCGTAAATACTGAAGCCTGCACGCCTAGGGCCTGTAATCTGCAACAGGAGAAACCTTGGCAATGAGAAACCCATGCACCACAACTAGAGAAAGCCCGTGTGTAACAACAAAGACTGCACCACAGCCAATAAATGAATAAATAAATCTTAAAAAAAATCCCTATGGACAGTTCTTTCATCACCCTCCTTTTACAAATGACGAACTTGGGGCACAGAGAAGTTAAGTGAGTTGGTCAAAGTCACACAGCTGTTATTGGCAGAGGGTAAGCAAGTGGAGCCTAATCCCAGGGCTGTAAGCTTACAGAGGAGGGAAATCTGAGGACTGAAGTCTTCATGGAAGAAGAGGCTTGAAGGATGTATGTAATTCACTACGTAGAGAGGGGGGAAAGAGGGGTGGTCATGAATAAAGCTTTGGAAGTCATGGAGCACTGTACAGGTGTCAAGGATTTCCCGTCTCCCTTCAGCCCCCACCCAGTCCCCCAGAGGGCCGGGTGTAAGCATCACCATCTGCCCACCCCCTTAGAGTGAGGCACTGTGAGGTTAATCAGTAGCTAACAGGAATCCCTTCCCCATGGGGTATTCCTCATCCTCGCCTGAGTCAGGGCCTGTGCCTCCCTCCCAAGTGGGAAGGCCCATATCTCCTGCACAAATCTGTGACCTTGGACGTTGCCAGCAGCCCCGGGGAGCACCTGGCTAGAGTACCTCGTGCCATGCCCGCTGGGCAAACCTTCCCTCTCAGCAGCCTTTGGGACTTGGCTCCATCTTCTCTGAGACTCAGTATGGAGGAAATTGTACAATTTGGAAATAGGGTCCTGGATTCTGGTTCTGGCTGAGCTAGCTATGTGGCCTCCGGTGAGCTGTTTTGCTAAGCCCAGTGTATGGCCTCCTGCATCCCTTTGTCCTGCCTTTGCACTCCTGCCCTCTGGCATCCCAGAGCCAAATTTTTCTCTTCCCTGAATCTCTGCAGACCCTGGCTTCAGTAAATCCTGTGCAGATGGATTCTCCTAACATGTTGTCATGCCCTCGTTCAAGAATCTCCAGTGGCTCACTGTTGCCCAGAGGATATGAAGAATCCACTGCTCCTCCTGTTCCCTCTACCCCCTTCCTCTCCTGACTTCATTTTGCACCTTCTATCTGCCCTTCAGGCCTCACCCAGATTCTAACTCCTCTGTGAATTCATCTATGAAACCTTGAATAAATGCTCTCAAAATATAAGGTGCTGACCGAGTCATGCTGCTGAACCAGACACGATCTCTGGCCTCAAGTTGCTCACCGTCTAGTGGGAGAGATGACTCAAAGACACAGCTGTGATGGAGAGTAGATTGTGATAACACAAAGTGGACAAATGGGGGTGGGGATGAGACCATTTCAACGGAGGACAGATTTTCTCTTTCCTGAGAACTATTTGTCAGGCACAGGGATTTTGATCAGAGTTGGGGGAGTGGGAGGTGAGGGGACCTTGAGAAATCTAGGTGATGGGCAGTGAGGAGGTGGATCTGGACAGGCTGGAGAGGCTAGCCCGGGAGATGGGCCCTAGGGAGAAAGGAGAGATGAGCTGGCTGAGTACGGGGAGGACATGTGCGGGAGGAGCTGTGTGTGTTAGTCGCTCAGTCATGTCCGACTCTCTGCAATGCTATTGACTCCCGCCAGGCTCGTCTCTCCATGGAATTTGTCAGGCAAGAATACTGGAGTGGGTTGCCATTCCCTTCTTCAGGGGATCTTTCCGACCCAAAGATCGAACCCAGGTCTCCTGCATTACAGGCAGATTCTTTACCATCTGAGCTACCAGGGAAGCCCCTGATTCATTGGAAATATTAGCAAGTTGTGTTCTGTGATATGTAATGTCATCTTACCCCCTGTTCCTCTGAAAGCTTCAGAAAAATCTCTCTGACAAAAAACATTTGGAGTTGGACAGGCCCGCCCAGCATTTGCAAGGCTTGGGCAGGAGTCAAAGGGGGCCTTATATCGTATGCTCATGTATTCAAGAGTTAAACGTCAACTAACTCACTGTCATACAAAACATAGTCTGTCCTCCTGCCTTGACAAATATACCTTCAGAAAGCCCTGGAAGGCCAGGTGTGAATCTGGAACTTTTCTACTTCTTGAAGTTCTGCGTCAAACATGTTATTACAGGGAGTATCTACCGCTGGCTGGCTCTGGGCCCCAGTGTGGCCCCCCTCGCTCACTCTCTCCTCCATCCCGCACAGTGAGGGGCCTTCTGTGTCTGGAACACCAGCTCAGCAGGCCTTGTCCAGACTTCTACAATGGTGGCCCTTTCGTGCCCTGAGCCTGGGTGTGCAGCTTGGGGGTACAGTCTGCCCACAGGAGGAAGGGCTGGGAACTGGCTCAGGCCTCATGGGCAAGAATGGAGCACGGGTTTAGAAGTGGGATGGGAGTTCCACATTCCCTTGACCCTGTGAAAACCATGCCCTATGGAGAGGGCATGACTGGATGAGGCTGCAGTGGTGCCCCCTGAAGCAGGGAGTCCTTGCCCAGTCTAAAGACAGTCTTGGGATGGGGGAGGAAGTGCCACGAGGAGGTGGGAATGTGGCTTAGAGGTGGGCCCTGGGGCTGGGGTGGGGAATCAAATCAGTCAAGTTTAGAAGGCCATGGGCTGTGCAGCCCCCAGAGTCAGGTGGGGGCCCTCATACTACCTCGGCAAGCAGGGGAGCCACAGAAGCTTTTGGAGGAGGGTAGGTTGTGGGTTTGATTAGAACTGAGCCGTAGGAGCCTTCTTCCTGGTACTGTCTTGAGTTGGAATTTAATTCCACAGATTTATACCTTTTGGTGGGAGGGTGCAGAGTCTGGGAAAGGGGGTTATCTAGGGGGAGGACAGGGAGGATCTTAGTAACCTGTAAGCTGCTAAAAGCAGAAAATCCCACTGAGACCCCCCCCCGGCCCCGCCGTTTCCACTTCCCCCTCTGGACCTCTAGCAGAGGGGCGCTGAGTTCCCACAGCTGTTTGGATGTGCAGTGTGAGTTGATACCAGTAGTTTTACCTCATCTTTGCCCCAGAGTCTTTTTTCTGTGCACCCTCCCACAAAAAGGTACATGTTCTTAGTGCATTACCCCATTTCTCAGGTGTAAGTCCTGGGTGAGGAGGGTTGTCATCACCATCCTCCCCATTATCATTCCCTTCTTCTCCCTCTAGACTCCTTCCCAGGCCCTGCTCCCCACTTTCCTTTTCTCTTTCTTTCAGCCACACACCACTCCGAGTGTTAAGTGTTGAGTCGCTCAGTCATGTCTGACTCCATGGACTGTAGCCCACCAGGCTCCTCTGTCCATGGGATTCTCCAGGCAAGAATCTTGGATTGGGTAGCCATGCCCTCCTCCAGGGGATCTTCTGACCCAGTGATCAAACCCGGGTCTCCTACATTGGCAGGCGGATTCTTTACCATCTGAGTCACTAGAGAAGACCACACCCCTCTCTAATCTCTCCCTCAACTATTCTTCAGGTCCCCCTCCCATTCTGCTTCACCCCCTGCCCAGTTCTACCTGCAAATGCCAGATTTCCCTGTCTCAGCAGCTGGATGTAGGCACAGTGCCTGGACATGCTTTCACTCAGGTAAATAGAAGTTGTAACTCCTGGAGGAAAAGAGACACAGTGAAGACTCAGTGCCACAGCCCCGAAGCCCCCGAGATCCCTTCAGAATCTCACACAAGTCTGTGCTGACCATCTCACCCATCAGTAATTGAACTCTTTTTTTCCTCAAGCAACACCAGACAAGTTAAACTAAAAAACATTTCTTATTCCATGCTGTTTTCCTGGATCTCTTAAAATGACTAATAGAGTAACCGCATTGCTTCTCCAGGTTTCCTGTGGCAAATGAGGTCAGTCGGCCTTAGTGGGCTAGCCTGGGGACCTCGCAGTTTGCACAACACTCTCTTACCCAGGTCTCAGCTTGGCTTGGCCCGTTTGGGAAGATCGTTGACTGCTTGGGAACAGAGCCAAACTGAACACTAAAGTATTAGGAGCCGTTTACAGCCCCAGATCGAGCGTTTGTGAATTGTCTCTGAAATTAATTGACTAAGTTGAGTCTGTTGATTTAGAGCTTTGCAAAAAATTTTTAAGTCTTTTTGTGAAGAATTGGTTTTATCTCCCCAGCTAGAATGTAAGATTAAGGGTGGGACTGACTACGAAGGGTTAATTTTCCACGCAACCAGGAGGGGGCAGCAAGGAGCTATCCCATGGGGAATTCCCTACCAGGCCTGCCACAGGCAGCCAGGATAGAGGTCAAGGGAAATCCCTGGATGAAGCAGAAACTGAGCCAAGAGAGAGGCCGAGAGCCAGAGGTGAGACGGGGAGCCTTTGGCATCAGGCCAATCAAAGGCCAAACCAGGAGGGAGTCTGGGGTGCAGGGGTGGGAGACAAGCCCCACCAGAAGGTAGGACTAACGGGTGGGGCTTGTTGGACTAATGATGGGCCTGTTCAGACCACAGAAGATGGGGCAAGAGGCAGGCAGGCAGTCGCACGTGGTGGCCCAGCAGTTCTCCCAGTGTGGTCCAGACAAGCAGCGTCAGCATCACCTGGGTACCTGTTAGAAACGCCAGTTTCAGTCCCCACCCCAGAGCCACTCAATGAGGTACTCCCTAGATGGAGCCCAACATCTATGTTTTAACAAGTCCTTCAGGGAATTCTAACACCTGCTCACATTTGAGAACCATCTGTCTCCACCCCCTTGGAAAATGTTTGTCCTGACAGAGTCTGGAGCCCTGTGGATGCCATTTTCCTAGGAGTCTCGGACCTGTCTGGTGGGCTCAACTCCTCTCAGTGGCTGTCTTCCATCATGAAGGACCCCCTCTATGTATGATGGGCTGATCTTCTGGGATCACAGTCTTCTATATTGCAGTTAGTCGCAAAGGGGTGTTAGTCCTTTCATGTGGGGTGGTAGGCCATATCATCTATGTAGAGTTCTACAGAGAGCTTATGTCCCCAAAGAGTTCATCACTGGGGTGGTGGTCTTGGGGAATTTCTCATTACTGTCCTCAAAAGGCCCTACCTGTGCTGGGCCAGGAGTAGGAGGTCAGGCCAGCATATAGATTCTGGCAGAATCTTCCTCCATGACCGGACGTTCGACATCTATCCAATACCACAAAAATCTATGCCGTGGTGAACATAACTGAGTGATGCCTACCAGCTCTGGGAAGGCAGAAGGGACCTGGCACCTGTTCCAAATGCCCTCTCCTTCCACTCACAGCTGGTCCTGCCTTTCATAACCTGCAGTGAGTCCTGAGTTGCAGGAACAATTCTTAGCCCTGGACCTTTCTGGATATACTCATGCCCAAAGAAGAGTTAAACAGTTACAGGCTTGTTGGTTTGATCACAAAGGAAACTGCCCAGAAAAGACAAGAAAAACTTCATTTCCTAGCCATTAAACTGAAAACCACTTTTCTTAGGACAGCTTGACCCCTAAAGTGTTGACTGAACTATCCAGAAAAAATGTAGATAAATGATGTCTTCTTTTAGCATTGAGTACTAGTAAACAAGGCAGGAG
This sequence comes from Oryx dammah, assembly GCF_014754425.2. NCBI lineage: Eukaryota > Metazoa > Chordata > Mammalia > Artiodactyla > Bovidae > Oryx > Oryx dammah. The sequence continues at coordinate 18,632,149 of NW_024070198.1, forward strand.
AGAAGGAATTCCACCAAGATATCAGCAGAAACTTCACTTCTTAGGAGAAATAATTTCCTCTCCTCATTACCAATTAATGAACATAAGCCTCTGCCCACCAGCAGAATTACTGTCACTGTGGTGAGGTAGGGTGATGGGAACTTCGTGTTAACGCCTTATGCTTTTGGCAAGGCTCTGTAAACCAGAGCTAATAGGTGAATGTTCCTTGTTCAAATTGGGGCATCATCCTCTACTAAATATTGGGCGTTGATCTGCCGTATTTATAACAGAGAACACTTTGCAAGGTATATATAGGCAGGCACAAGGCAGACTCAGAGACATAAAGACCCAGTTCCTGTCCTCAATATTAACCACATAAGTCATGAATTATTTATATCGTATGAATTATGTGAATTGCATCAGCCAGTGCAATCTGCCTGTATGTATGGATGAAATTGTTCATTTACTTATTTGCTCAATGATAGTTACTGGGCAACTAGTATTTATGGAACTGCTTTGGGAAATCTAGAAAAGTAAATTTAACCCAAGTTTCCCAGACTCCAGGGTACTCCTGGGGTCACACTAGCAATAAAGGCCATATTTTCTAGGTTCTTCTCTCTAGCATTCTGGTAGTATATTTAGGATCTCCTTGACTGAGCAACTTCACTTTCACTTTTCACTTTCATGCATTGGAGAAGGAAATGGCAACCGACTCCAGTGTTCTTGTCTGGAGAATCCCAGGGACAGGGGAGCCTGGTGGGCTGCCGTCTATGGGGTCGCACAGAGTTGGACACGACTGAAGCGACCTAGCAGCAGTAGCAGCAGCCCCCAATCAAGTCTCACTCAGTTTACGTCTAGGAGTTCTCAGGGAGTGGTCCACATGCACTCATAAAACAGACTGTAAGCTGCAGTTAGATTGCAGCATCTTCCGTAATCTTCCACCTAGTTTGCAACCCTCTGCTGCCCCCCCACCACTGATGTCTATTACTTGAGAAGCTTCTTGAAAAACTTTTCAAGTATTTGTAGCTCATGCTCACAAGCTGAAAATGCTGATATCCAAGCCAGTGGGACGAGTTATCGACGCTTCTAAAGATTCTCAAGGCACAAAGTGAGGAAAATGCCTCTCCCAGATGGTGCGATACTGTGGCCTCTTTCTCTAGCCTGTTTCCCTGGCTTGTGGCTTTTTTTTAAAAAACCAATGCCTCACTGTGTTGATCATTGTCACTATAAAGTAAGTCTTACATCACATAGTGAATCTTTCGACTTTGTGTTTCCAAAATTGTTTTAGTTATTCTAGATCCTTTGCCTTTCCATATACATTTTAGCATCAGCTTGTCAATTTCTACCAAAAAAGCCTGCCAGAATTTTGATTGGGATTGTGCTGAATTTATAAATCAGTGAGGAGAAGTAATATTTTAAGGAAACTGGGCCTTCTGATCCATGAACATGGGTTAGGTCTCCATATATATTTTTCTCCTTTTATTTATTTAATCAGTGATTTGTAGTTTTTAGCATAAAGATCCCACACATAACATACACAACATACACATGTTAGATTTATGCTTTCGTATTCCACATTTTGGTACTGCTGTACACAGCACTTAATTTTTTTAAAAAATTTCTACTTGATCCTCACTGGCATATAAAAGTACAATCAGTTTTTGCACGTTGATTTTTTATCCTATGAAATTGGTCCCAAATATGATATATCCAAGTCCTAACTTCCTGAATCTATGAAAAAGACCTTATTTGGAAAAAAGATCTTTGCAGATGCAATTAAGTTAAAGATCTAGAGACTGAGATTATTATGGATTTAGGGTGAGTCCTAAGTCCAGTGACTGATGTCTACAAGAGAAAAGAAAGGGTTGAGACACAGAAAGGGAAGAAAGTCATGTGAAAATGAAGTCAAAGACTGGAGTTATGCTGCCAAGTCAGAGAACCAGAGTGGTCAGAACCTGGAAGAGGCAAGAAGGACCCTCCCCTGGAGCCTTCAGAGGGGGCGTAGTCCTGCTGACACATTGATTTCAGACATGTGGCCCCTAGACGGTGAGAGAATACATTTCTGTTGTTATAATCACATTGGTTTGTAGTCATTTGTTATGGAAGCCATAGGAAGCTAGCACACTGACCACAAACTAAAACTTTTGCTGTGAGAGGACCAAGTACTTCAAAGATGGAGAAGCTGCTCCATTGCTCTGTCTCCTCTGGATGCCAGGAAATACCCTCTCAGCAGTCTGCTGGCCTCCTGGACCTCATCTCTAACGTGACTGAACTTGGGCACGTCTGTGGTCTTCGTACCTACTCAATGTGGCCTTGATTCTGCATGGCAACTCCTCATATAACCCTTGAAGCTTAGTCATCCAGGCCCTATTCTGATAGAGACTTAAGAAACAACCTCTTATCTGTCATCCCTCTGACCTTTCCTAGTAGGGATTGGAAAATCTAGGCACCGATTTCAGCTAATTTAAATAAAGAAGGGACTTATTGAAAAGAAACTGGAAAAGCTAAATAGTGTAGGCTGGCGTAAGACAGGCTAACAGCTCCAGGGAACTTGATTATTAGCAAGAATTAAAGGGCAGTTGATTCAGGTTGCTGTCTGTGGAATGTCCTCAGGCCATCCCATGTGTTCACGCTCAGCTGATCAGTCATGTCCGACTCTGTTTCGACTCTATGGACTCTGGCCTGCCAGGCTCTTCTGCCCATGGGATTTCCCAGGCAAGAATACTGCAGTGGGTTGCCATTTCCTTCTCCAAGGGGTCTTCCTGACCCAGGGATCGAACTTGCATCTCCTGCATTGGCAGGCAGATTCTTTCCCACTGAGACACCTAGGACGCCAGGTCATCTCACTCACGTTCTAATTCAACTGGAAAAGCTCTTGTTGGGGATGATGATCAGAGCTTGCTCAGGGACAAGGGAGTCAGGTGGGAAGGGGGTGCTTTGACAGTGCTACCAAGGCATCTTGGAATGGGGGAGGGTATTTCCTCAAAAGGAAACTAGGGTGCTGATACTGCAAAGGGGAAGGGACACTGGGTAGACAGACCACCTCGAGCAAGGGGCAACAGCCGGCTTCTTGTTCCTCTTGCCATCATGATTCCCCACCCCCGATCTCTACTCCTTCCTGCTTAGTTCCTCGGAAGGAGTAAGGAGGAGCCACGGATTGTTTTTTATAACTTCACAGGATGCCTTGAGTCAACAATGAGTGATAATTAGACTGTGATTGGTCTATTTAAACACCTCACTTAATCAATGACAATCGCCTATGCTGTCTCCAGGTATTGATTATAGGGTCCTACCTTCTGGAAGTCTTAGTGCATTCTCCCATGATGCTGTCACTGACACTAGGGGTCTCTTAGGCATGTGAACACCCTGTGCAGGAGCTGACCTTTCCATGTGGTTGCTTGGGATAGTTTCTCATCTTAATCGTATCTGATGACAGGACAGAATCGCAGCTCCTTCTCTTGCTAATCTGAATCTAAGTGGGAAGGAGCGGCTGGGTTAATGGTGCATACAGCTGTTCCCAGGTGGGAAGGATGGGATTGGCTGCTCCAGAGGCCCTCGCAGAAACGTCACAGGATGCAGCCTGGAGACTGGCCGTGAACCCTCGTGAGGATGATAATTGAGAAGAGGTGACCTTGGACAGAGTCACCAAGTGACCAAGTCACGCCATCCATCCATAATCATCATGGCAGCAACAGGGGCTCAGAACTGTCCAGTGACCCCACTGATTGGAGGACCTAGAGACGCCTCAGGTGCAGGAGTGTGGAAAGGGGAGGAAGGGCTAGGTCAGAGCAAGAAGGCAAGTGCAGCATTTCAACCTGCACTAAAAGGACCCACGGGTCCTAAAGAGGACCCATGCCCAGCAACTTGTGTCTTAACAAATCCCCTGGATCAACTTCTGCAGTGGTCCCACCCCACACTCGTGGCAGAGGGGCATTGGGAGATGAGGGTTGGTTTTCGGAGCATCTGTATTTTTGAAGTTCCCAGGTGACACTCTATTCCATGGTGAATAGAAGGATTAGATTAAGGATCACTGAGTTAGTATGGCCCTCAGCCTGTGATCTGTGGTGGGCCTTGGAGGTGTCTTTGATGTCTCCTGAAAATGTGTGCAAAAATTATCTGCATGTAAACTTTTCTAGGGAGAGGAGTCCATTGCGTTCATCAGATTCTCACAGTGGCTTGTGACCTTCCAGAGGGCACAAAGCATGGACGTAAAGGAGACAGGTCTGAGCCAGGGAAGGGGGAGGGGGTGGGAATTCAAGCTATGGTGATTCTGATACCAGGAGTCTCCTGTAGCATTTCTGTCATAACCCCACAAAACTGCCCTTCCATCCTTAGCTCAGCAGCTGGGTGGCCTGGCCGCCAGCCCTGCCGGGTAACCTCTATCAGCTGCTTGAGACCCCCTGAGAAGAGAGAAGAGCAAGATTTGGAGGCAGGTGTGAAGTAACCAGGGCTTCCCAGGTGGCTCAGTGGTAAAGTATCCGCCTACAATGCAGGAGACGCAGGTTCCATCCCTGGGTCGGGAGGATCCCCTGGAGGAGGGCATGGCAACCCCCTCCAGTAGTCTAGCCTGGAGAATCCCATGGACAGAGGAGCCTGATGGGCTACAGTCCGTAAGGACACAAAGAGTCAGACACAACTGAAGTGACTTAGCACTCATGTATGCACGGGAAATACCTAGGCGTCTGCCTCAGACTTTCCTGACCCAAAATCAGGGCAGCAGGAACCAGTTCCCAACCCTTTAAAGTGGTGGTTCTCAAAGAGCAGTTTCCAGAGCAGCAGTCTCAGCATCACCTGAGCACTCAGTGGAAATGCCAGTGGTCAGGCCCCACCCTAGACATTCTGAATCAGAAACTCGGGCAAGGCGCAGCAATCTGTGTCTTTTTTTTTCGGCTGTGCCGGATCTTCATTGCTGTGTGCGGGCTTTCTCTAGTTGCGGTGAACGGGGGCTGCTCATCACTGTGGTGCACGGGCTTCTTATTGTGGTGGCTTCTTCTGTCATGGGGCACAGGCTATAGGTGCTAGGCTTCAGTAGCTGTAGCACGTTGCCTTAGTTGTTCTGAGGCATGTGGAATCTTCCTCAGACTAGGGATCGAATCTGCGTCGCCTGCACTGTCAGGCGGATTCTCGTCCGCTGTTACCACTAGGGAAGTCCCAGCAATCTGTGTCTTAACGAATCTTCTGGATGAACGTCATGCTTGTGACAGCTGAGAACTACTGCCATGGAGAGTGAGCGCCTCCTCCTCATTTGCTGATAGATTTATTTAGGGGGAGCTAAGCGCCGGAGGTAAGGCTGATTCAGCAGGTTGAGAGCCCTGCTTACCCTTGCTGAGACAGGCACAGTGGAGGCTGAGAGTGAAAATGCTTTGGAGGCCTGTCCTGGGTGGGAGGAGGGTTGGGTGGCCGTGCTCTTTGGCTGCATCAGAGACCACAGAGGCTGGGGAGGTGGTAGGTTCCCTATTTTGTTCCAGGCACACAGAGACCCCTGTGTAGGTAGTCGTAGTGGCCAGCTACGCCATGCATTCGGATGTCTTGACATCATGACTTCGGGAGATACAAGGCCGGGGCTGTAGTTACTCCTCAGCAGGTAGGTTTAGATCCTGAGTAGGAAATGGGAAGAGGTGAAGGAGATGAGTGCAGAATCTGAGCCCTTCAGAACCCATCACTGGGTCCAGAGTGTCTGCACTGCACTGAGTTAGGCCTGATTTGTGCAGAGCAAGGGCCCTCCCAGCCCTCAAGGGCTGCAGCTGGCTGGAAGAGGAGACCTGCACAGAGGGAATAGCCCTGCTTGGAGGGGGACCTTCAGCAGAGGAGGGGACATGAGTGTCTGGGGAGCAAGAAGGATGGAGGGGAAGCTTGCACCGTGAGCAGTCCTGTGGGGGAGTGTGCTGTGCACGGGGCCTGAGGAGTGGGCTGGTACCAACAGGGGTACACGCTGGGTGGGTAGGCATGCCCACAGCCTCATACACAGGCCTGAGAGCATGGAGACTCTCAGCCTGATGGAGAATCAGATCAGTGCAGGGGACCAAAAGGAGGTAAGTCTAGAAAGGGGGTCCAGGGCTAGGCTGAGCGAGAACAGCCTGGTGTGGAGTCAGGGCCCTATCTCTCGCTGCAGGCAAAGCCGGTGATGAGACAGTCATGGGCGGGGTTAGGAAGAGCAATTCGGCAACACAGGCTGGAGACCACTGTGTGGAGAAATAGCTGGGAGGTGACCCCAGGGTGAAATGACAAGGACTCTCAGTTAAGGAGGTGACAAGTTGGTAAGAAAAGCTAATCTTTGAGCTAAGGGCCTGATGACTGTTTAAAGGCTTTTCACTGAGGTGTGGACCATCAACAGCCCAGGCCATTGCTCCCTCCTCCTGTTCCCAGCCCAGGGCTCAGGCCTCGGAAGTGACAGACTGTGAATGATCCCGAAGGTCTGCACAGAGAAATATGGTCGGTAACCAGGAGAAGGCGGGCGGAGAGATGGTACAGCCCTGGGGTAGGATATGGTGCAAGAGAGAAAGAATGAGGCAGTCTCCACACACTGGCACAGAGTGGTTTTCCCACACTTTATATAGAGTGAAAAAAGGAAAGTTCCGTAACAGTGCCTGTGGAATGATGCCACTGGTGTACATGGAAAGAAGCTTGTTATATGTGCTTCGTATGTGACTATGCAGATGCAGTTTTTGGTTGTTTAATCGTATTTATTTATGTATTTGTCTATTTGTCTTTGGCTGTGCTGGGGCTTTGTTGCTGTGTGCAGGCTGTAGTTGCAGTGAGTGGGGGCTGCTCTCTAGTTGCAATGCACAGCCTTCTCATTGCAGTGGCTTCTCTCTTGTTGTGGAGCATGGGCTCTAGGGCTAGTTGCTCCGTGGCATGTGGGATCCTCCCCTACCAGGGATCAAACTCCTATCTCCTGCACTGGCAGGCAGATTTCAGTGTTTACTGGACCACCAGGGAAATCCATACATTTATAAAAGGTCCAGAAAGATGCACAACAATTGACAGGGTTACTGTAGGGAAAGGAGAGTAGCTATAGAATGGTGTGAGCAGGGCCCTGGTGCCCCAATTTTTTGTGCTGCCCCAAAACTCAACATTCAAAAAACAAAGATCATGCCATCTGGTCCCATCACTTCATGGCAAATAGACAGGGAAACAATGGGAACAGTGACAGACTTTGTTTTCTTGGGCTCCAAAATCACTGCAGATGGTGACTGCAGCCACCAAATTAAAAGACAGTTGCTCCTTGGAAGAAAAGCTATGACCAACCTAGACAGCATATTAAAAAGCAGAGACATTATTTGTGGACAAAGGTCCATCTAGTCAAAGCTATGGTTTTTCCAGTAGTCATGTATGGAAGTGAGAGTTGGACCATAAAGAAAGCTGAGCGCCAAAGAATTCATGCTTTTGAACTGTGACACTGGAGAAGACTCTTGAGAGTCCCTTGGACTGCAAGGAGATCAAACCAGTCAATCCTTAAGGAAATCAGTCCTGAATATTCATTGGAAGGACTGATGCTGAAGCTGAAGCTCCAATCCTTTGGCCACTTCATGCGAAGAACTGATTCATTTGAAGGGACCCTGATGCCGGGAAAGATTGAAGGCGGGAGGAGAAGGGGACATCAGAGGATGGGATGGTTGGATGGCATCACCAACTTGATGGACATGAGTTTGAGCAAACTCTGGGAGTTGGTGATGGACAGGAAAGCCTGGCATGCTGCAGTTCATGGTGTCACAAAGAGTCAGACACGACTGAGCGACTGAACTGATTTTTTTGTAGAGCTGGGGAATAATGGTGGCCTGTAATGCCTGGCCAGGAGAGGGTAAGATGAGAATGACCCCCATTTCAGGGACTCTCAAACCCTGCTGTGCGCCAGAGTTACCAAGGGGCTGGTTTAATGCAGGTTCCTAGGCCCTATCCCAACCAACCATACAGAGTAGGATGTCAGGGGGAGGCCTAGACATATGCATTTTAACAGCTTCCCTTGATTCTCCTATCCATGGTCCCTAGCAACACCCCTGGGGCAAACGCCCTCCCTCCTATAACTCAGGTGCTCAACTGCCAGCCTCATTAGGGAAGGCAGCTTCCCCTTCAGAGACAGAGAGGCCAGGGGAGTATTGTGTGGGGCACGTCCTCTTCTGTGGGATAAATGCCATTCTTAACAACCAAAGTCACTTAGCTCAGAGTCCAGTGCATTGAGCTCCATCTGCTGCCACCTCTGGGACCTTCGTACATATTAAGGAGCAAAAGTAACCACTCAAACTTCCCTGGGCAGTTTTTAAAAGAGATCCGAGCTACCCAAATTCATTTGGAATTCAAAGCAAGAGGTTAGAAACTGGCATTAATTAAATATTTAATTGATGCCCATTAAGGCTGGAATATTGGCTTTAGTTCAAATTTATGACATGGCTGTATTTTTTATAGCTGCACATATATTGCATATAGGCCATTGGTTCCTCTCATGTAATAAAGTGTTGGGTATATTTATGCCCATTTTATAGGACTCGGCGCATAACTGAAGTATTGCAAGCGATTATGGAGACATACAGTATTTGCTTTTATGACATTGGTGGTGGTATAAATTTGCCGTTAAGTCACCGCTGATCAGACCAGTAGCCACCAATTACAACTCTGGACCTCTGGAAAAGTTTGGGCTGCTTTACTACAGTCCCTTTTATGATGCAGTTTTCGGGCACCTGTTGAAGCAAAATGAAGTCTGTTTGCATATTTACAAGGTCAGGGTGGTTAAATGTTCCCTCATCTCATGTGGCTGCAACAAAGTCCAGAAGCAAACTTCCATGACTTAAAACATAAGTTTGGAGATCCACTGAAGAACAGGGTGGGTTGTGGGTGATAGATGCATGTGGGGGGTGGGGGATGGGGGATGGCGATAGGAACACACAGGTCCCCTCTTGCCCTTTCGTTCAGCCTTCAGAAATGCTTGACCTGGGCCTCTGACCTCTCAACAGTGACTCTTTCTAGCTGCAAGGAGGAAGGTGGAGGAGCTGGAGAGTTCCTGGTCTTCCAACAGTCAACAAAACTGTTGCTGAGTCAGTTTGGGTTCAGTAGTTAAAACGGCCAGAGCTAGCCCTTCTTCCGAAGCAGCTCCTGGGGTCAGTAAATCAATTTGGAGTAACTTTAAATTTCTACAATGGCTGAAGTAGGCCCCAGTCTGAACTCAAGAACCAGAAGACAGAGATCTGAGGCCCAACATCCTTCTTTGAAGTTTAAAAAAACAACAATAACAACAACCAGGCAACAAACAAAACTGACCTTTTCTGAAAACACGCTGTGTGCCAGGCCCACCCTGAGGGCTGCCCAGGCATGGCCTCATTTGACCCTCGGAACAGCCCTATGTCGGAGGCGCTGTTATTTCCCCATTTACAGCCAAGAAAAGTGAAGCCAGAGAAGGTGAGTGATCTGTCCATGGTCTTCCAGACAGAGAAGGGCTCAGCTCTGAGTGAGGTCCCCCTGGTTCTGAGCCCAAGCTCTCAGCCCTCTGCTTTGGGGGCTTATTGTTGGGGGGTGAGGCGCGTGGAGGCTTTGATTCTCGAGATCCAGACCTAGGGAGGTGGGGAAGGGCAGAGGCATGGGGTGGTCCAGAGAGAAAGTCCAGGTCCTTGCTGCCTGTGCCAGAATGGGTCCCTTCCTCTGCATCACGTGTCTCCTGCCCCTAGGTCTGAGAACAGTTCCCACAGCACCTGAACTGGCCAACTGAGCTGGGAGCTGAGAGCACTGTGGGCACAGATGACCCATGACGGAAGAGCCCCCAGGGCAGTGACACCAATGTTGGCAGTGAGTGCCCTCCAGCCCTCTGTGAGCTGGGGCTCTGTGGGTGACCCACATACCATAGGGCCGTATCAGGAGGCAGGAGGAGAAAAGGCCGAGCTGGTGGTTTTAACCAGCGGTGATTCCCAGAAGGGGGCTCTCTGAGTGGCAGCTTGTGGCATGAGTGACAGGCCAGGCCTCGGCACTGAGGGGGATGATTCCAGGGGGGCCAGGGCTGCCAGCTTTGGCTGCCAGTACTTTCCCCCGCTTACTCATCAGACTCAAAAAACAACTCCACCCACTTGCGGTGAACACTGCCCTGCATTTTTCACCTTTGGGCTACCATTCTGTGGAAGAAACATCAGTCTTGGAGGAAAGTTTTGGCCAAGTTCAAAGGGAAAAGCTTGAGGGATGGAAAGTCCTTTAAAACCTCGCTTCGATGGTGACTGCATGACCCAGATTTTCCCTTTTCAAAAGTATGCTCAGAGCTCAAAAACCCGGCTGTCGTGTAGATACATGGGCAGGACGGAGTCTTGGGGCAAACATACCATCAAAGCACAGCGGTAGCCTCACTCAGAGAAACCTCGAGCCCGGGGGGCTTGGCCAGACTCCAGAGGGCAGCCCGGCTGCGGGCACTTCCTGTGGGCCTCTGGGGCCCCTGCGGAGGGTGAGGCTTCAGCCCACCCCACCGTCCATGGCCGGGTCCTCTCCTGGGCCCGGCTTCTATCTGGACACAGAGCCTCTCTCCCTTTTTCCCATTTTCATTCCCCCAGACCTGGATGCTGAGACCCTTGGAGGTGATCCTAGGAAACACTCCTGCTGGAGCGGGAAGGCGGCCTGGGAGGAAGGAGAGGATGACTGAGTGAGTTACTACTGTGGGCATCAGGGGTTGAATTCTGCTGGGAAATAGCCCAGACCAGCAACTCAGAGTTAGCCCACCTGGGAGAAAGGGAACTGGGGTATTTATACTCTGTTGGGCATTGATTAGGGACTGCCAGTTCCATCATTCCACAGCAGAGCAGGCTGCAGTGCTAATGGGGGTCAGGGGAGCAGGGAGAGAGAAGGCAGTTGGGCACCAGCTTGGAGGTGGTACAGGCTGAGGGACAGGGGCTGCACTTCCGTGTCTGGCCCATGCAGGTGGCTGCTTCCTAGACTCAACACTCCTAGGCGCTGCAGCTAGTGAAGATGGCCAACACCCCTGGACATGTCCCAGGGTTCTCTAACAGGAAAGGGAGCACCTGTCCTCTCTCCTTCCAGCTGGGCGAGAGGGTTTGGCCCAGCAAGGAGAATGGCTGGCTGGTGGAGGCAGAGGCAGTGCCCCACCCTCCACACGGGGGCAGGCAGTTCAGGGGGTGATTTTCCTGGAGTAGGGTCACTCCTTTCTGCCTGCATCCACATCGAGGAGTTAGTTCCTCACAGTTCATTCCCGTCTCCCATAGGGAAGATGGTTTTCCCGATGGTTCAGCAGGTAAAGAATCCGCTTGCCAATGGAGGAGACACAGGAGAGTTAGATCCTTGGGTCGGGAAGATCCCCTGGAGGAGGAAATGGCAACCCTCTCCAGTACTCTTGCCTGGAGACTTCTGTGGACAGAGGAGCCTGGTGGGCTACAGACCATGGAGTTACAGAGTTGGACATGAATGAGCGCCTACACAGGAAGGAAGAAGAGGACATGCTGAGGGTGGAAGTAAGGAGCCTGCAAGCCAGCCTCTCTTTAGTTTCCTCTCTCCAAAGTGGGATTGTCCAGCCCTGAGTTCTGGGAGCACCAGCCAGCTGCCCACAGCCATGCCTAGCCTGGATCTCACTGCAAAACCAGCTACCAGGGCCTTGCTGTTCCACATGCCTCCAGCATCCCATCAAAGCAGACTTTAGCTTCGTTGTCACATTGCACCCCAGGTCTTCTTAATCCTCCCCACCTGGCCCCCATGGCCGCCCCTATTCTAGAAGGGGCTTTGGGGTGCCCTGGCTGGGCCCCTGCAAACCAGTCAGCCCTGGTAGGTTCTGCTGATGAGGAGGCCAGAAGAGATAAGAGGCAGGAGGTGGAGGGAGCTGGGACTTGCTCCCCCTGGACGGGATTTGCTTCTCGTTCCCGTCATGCTCACCCTAACAGTGGTTCCTCGTCCTGGCAGCAGAGTCAGGTCCAGTCTCTAGCTCCTCTGGCTTACTTCTAGCATCAGCCTCCTGTGCCCACTCAGATGCCCAGCCAGCCAGCAGCACCCATCCTCAGAAGGCCAGGGCCCAGTGCCTCCCCCTGAACCCTTCTTTTACACTTCTACATCCCAACATCTCCAACCCTTCCTTGTCCCTGTTCTGGGGGTGGAGGTAGCTCTTGCCTGTATTCATTCTGTTTTCTCCATGTGTCTCCCCTCCTTTTTTCTCCTCTTTTTGAGTCACCCAATACCTGTTTAAGCGATTCTCTAGATCAAATTCTCTCTGTTAAAATAACTGCTGTGGTTTCTGTTTTCTGGATCAGACACTGACCCCTTGGCTGCCAACAGACTACATGAGGAAGTTGTAATTCACCATCTGTTTTTTATCCATCAAAGGCTGCCAGCTTACCCAGTTACCACACTGCCATGAGGCTGTTCCAGCCCAAAGCAAAAAGAAACCCCGATGCCTTGGTCAGCCTGTGTAACCTGATCATGAGCAGAGTAGGTGTTCCCTTCTGTCTTTAGAAGTGGTGAGGCTTCTTGGGCCCCTCGAGATCCCTGGGGTGGGGTTGGGGGGAGATCATGATGGGAGCATTGATTTGGCCTCAGGTCTCCCAATTCTTGGAGACCTCTTTGCTCCCCAGATGGCTCACACCCGTCCAGGCTCGAGACTCCTACGACTCCCTCCCAGGTTGCCACCCTCCCTCCTCCTAGTTAGTCATTAGGGAAGGTCCTCTTGGTGTGGTAGAAGGGTCCCCACAGGGCCCAGACTGGGGCATCCACAATCTTGGGGCTGGAAGAGAACCTAGAGATCAACGGCTCCCACCCATGGAGAAACCATGACACAGAGAGGTAGGGCAGCTTGCCCAAGGTCACACAGCTTGTTAGAGGCAAGCCCTAACGAGGGCTAGGGCCAAATTCTCTGTCTCAGTGAGGGGAGTTCCAAGGTCTTTCCATGAGCTACACTGAAATTACCCTTCCTGAAAGTCTCTGCAGGCCAGCTGAGGTCAGCTTGTTTCTGTGCAGTACCTTTCTCTCCTAGACTTCCTTACAAGTTAGCATTTTCTATCTAGTTCTCTGCTTCCTCTGATTTAGCCCTGAGCTTCTTCTGAGCTACTTATTCTGTACTTCTGGTCCACCCTGCTCCCCCTACTGCCAGATTCTCTGCTGGTCCTAACTGCCCTCTCCCACCCAGCCCTAGGTCTCTCTATCCCTCTTACGGGGGTAGGGGCTTTCACTTCCCCATTTGCAGGTAACCCTTAGCAATTAGTCTTGGCTCTTGGGTTATGTAAAGAGTGGCTCAACCCAGCGTATAACCCTATAATCATAGCAAGTCCCTGCCTCGCTGCTCCATGGGCATTGATTAAGCTGTCTTTCCCTAAAACACTGTTTTTTTTCCTCGTATAATTGCAGGCTTGTGGCCATCATTCTTCTGAGGATTCTTGGGAAGATGGGGTGCCACCCTCAAAAGTATACAAATCATCATCCTGTGGCTCAGCCTGGGGTGCTCCCCAAGGCATTGCTCTCTGGCAAACTTGCCAGTGCAGAAAAAGGAAAGCCATTATCTCCTTTGAGGAGTGAAGCAGAGGCAGTTCTTAGAAATCACATCTAAAGCTTTTACCCCCAGCATCGCACAGTAGAGCTCAGCTGAAGTTGGCAGAGCGAGACTGTTTACCCTATTTCAGGACTTTCAAGTCTGATGTAAATCCAAATCACCAGGGAAGCTGTTTAAAAGTAAATTTCTGTTCCCCGCCCCCCAGCACTACTGAGCTTTTAAAACAGTCCCTGGGAAGCAGGAGGTTGTCTTAGGATCTCTGTTCTTTTAAAGACTCTCTAAATGATTCTGATGTTCATACAAATTGAGACGCACTGCCTAGACAGACGGAATACATTGGTAGGAAATAAGGATGCAGGAAGGGGTTTGAAGAACCTGGAGGATGAGGCTGTGCAGTTAGGCCCTTTCAGGCTGAATATTTTTCCCAAAGTATGCTGTGTGGGGACAGGAGTTAGATTCAGGTCTCTCTAGGTATTGTCAGCCCTTCTTGGTCAGGAGAGTCTCTTTTGGGGTCACACTGCCCCTGGTGCACAGAGCCCAGACACGCTGACATCCTCCCTGCCAGGGAGACAGGGAGCTCTGTGAAACTGCAAGGAACTTCTGTGAAATTCAATACAAGGTTGCAATGGTTTCCACCACAGCCCCTACACAGTGAACGTTATCAGGTGGCATTGGTAAGTCCCACTTTGACAAGACCATTAGCTTTTTATTTTGCATGAATCTGATGACAAGAAAAACACATGTAAAATGTATGTGACTAAAGTACTTTTGATTCTATCACTCCTAAAATCCTGTCATTTATTATCTATCTATCTATGGAACAACAATATAACAACTTTTATGCATCAACCGGCATCTGAAAGTAGTTTGTATTGGGAAATCCAAGTGATGCTACCGTCTGTGGGAATGGGAATGGTTATCTCCCCTGGGGATGGCTCTCTCTGCCCAGTAGTCATTTTCCTATTGGGTGACCTGCCCCTAGTTTGGCTTGTTTGGATCAGGGGTCCTTCCAAACTGGCCCAATCAGATTTTTTTCCCCTCTAGTGAACTGCAATTGGGACTGAGAAAGTGGGGCCAGTCTTACCCAGTCTTTATTCTCAACCAAAAAAGGGAATACACATGAACAATGGACGACATATTTTGCCAAATGGTTGGAAGAACAGGGACAGCTACTTACAGATTGAGTAAGGAGATGTCAGGGAGGAGCAGAGATGGGAGATGGTGGCGGGTCCTGGGGAGGTTAGTGCATTGGGCTCTTGGCTTCCATCAGACACTCCCATGTCCTTGTAATGCAATGCCCATTAGAAACAACAACAACAACAACATAAGCCAATACCCGTTTTCTTTTCCTTGTCACCACTGAATCCTAACTCATGAGCAGGGAAAGGAGTCACCAGTCCAGGGATTGACATGTTGCTAAAGCAGCCTAGGCATAGCACTGAAGCTAACTGGATAATAATGTTAGGCATTTGTTACTGAGCACCCACTGTATGCCAGACACAAGATGAGTGTTTCATAGTCACCAACTATTAGAATCTTTTCAATGACATTAAACAACAAATGTTATTATTTCGTTTTCTAGAAATGAGAGCTGAGGCTCAAAGGGAAGGGACAACATGCCCAATTCACACAATGAGTATAGAATTGAGATTCAAACCCAAGTCTGACTTGAAAGTCCAGCTTCTTTCAACTACACTTCACTGCTTTTTCATGTGGTGTAAAACTGAGGAGGATGCAGACACACTGGCAAGCTGTTCATATTTGGTGTAGCTGGTATCCGGAGGGCAAAGCCTGGAAGACAGAGGTGGTGGGCCCAGCTCCAGGCCTGAGGGTCCGCTAGGTCAGAAAGAGTTTTAGCGGAAGCTGTTCAGGACCCTGGAGAGCTCCAAAGGACCAACAAAGCCTAAACCCTCTTACCTGGGTAGCTCGGCCACTGTTATAAACCTCAGGAGGCTGAAGGCTGTTCACTGGCATACATGGGAGTGGATGGGAGAGAGAGTTATTCCTCTGGGCCCCAGGAATTATCCGGGTCATCCCATGCACTCCCATACCCTACCTAAGTGTTTCTCTGCATCAGCTTTTGGGAAAGAATGCTGACTTAGGCTGCCCATGTCTTCATGTTCAAATAGTTGAAAATAACTTAAATAATTTCTTTCAAGCTAACCCACCTTTTCATAGATGAAGTGACTGGCAAATGTGATCTGTTAAGCATGCCAAGCCTCCTTTGGCAGTATAAAGCCAAACTGGCTGTTTTGCATAATAAAAGGTTAAAATTATGAGCTGTATAGGGAACAAATAAAGCTTGATCATTCAGGCTCAAAATCTGTGACTGAGCATCTTTACACTTGCTTTTCACATTTGCTCCATCATCACATGTCTGCCCTCAGCTCAGTCTGTTTATTTTTAATCCACGTTTTCCCCAAATAGATATTAGCAATATTCCCTCGGTTTTCTGGCAGCACCCTCTGCATCAAACAAGAGCAACAGCATTTCTTTGACCCTATGCATTGGGAGTTTTCCTTGACACTGTAAATGGAGCCTTTGCTTGGTATTTAAGTTGGCTCTTTGTGGGAAGTGTTGGCTAGTTCAAACTTCCTTAATAAGTTCTCCATGACTGCTTCTGCGATGATGTTAATGAAATCATTCTGAATATCAGTGGGCAGATAATGAGCCCACAGGCAGTGACCAGGGTGAGGGCCCAGATGGAGGGAGTGGGGTGGGGTGAGTGAGGGGAAGTGGGAGCAAAGCTGTCTTCCTCGCTCCTAAAGGAAACAGAAAATTAACTAACACACTGCCTGACTTTTCTCTTCTCCCCCCATTCGGAGACATTCTGGTGCAGTGGATCCAGGAGTTTAATGTTCTTTCCCAGCCTCTGTAGGAGCATGAGGCCCAGGAGTCAGCTTTCCTGGCCCTCTCTTCTCATGTTCCCCTCTGGAGAGGAAGTTAGCTAGAATTTTCCTTTCCCGGCTTAGAGAGAGACCTTGGAAAGAGAGTCTCAGTGCTTTTTGGATGCATTTGGCTTTGTGTCTCTATTTATTTTTCTCCCATGCTGTCCTGACTCCCTGTGCCTAAGACCTCCATCAGCATCCTTTATTTACATGGCCAGAGGCGGCTTCCAGCCTCCTACCCCCTTCCTGTTCTAAGCAGATGTTGGCCTGGGCCCCTCCCTCTACCCTGGGGCCTCTGGCTGGGGAGAACAGAGGAGGCACTTGGGGACCCAACAATCTGCTCTCTGAATTTATGGGGAACCATAGGCTGACCATCCCAGGCCGAGCCAACTGTTCAGGCAATGGAAGGAGACAATCAGAGGTCTCGATGGGGCCGTTTTGGAAGAATCTGAGATAAGAGGAGGAGCAGAGCTGTCAGCTCAGGTCGCCCCATACCACTGTGCAGGGGACTCACCCACAGTCACGGGGGCCTCGTTCATGTCGTATAGATTTGTAAATGAACTGTGACAGTTTCCTGGCAATCAGGTGTCTTGTACTAACAAAATCAGTATTTTACAACAATTTTTCAGCAGAATTGTGGAGGGGAACCATTTTCTATTTCTTCCAAGGATGCTGTGTAAAAGGTCCAATATCTGTTTGGAAATTCCCATAAATCTTGAGGGACTTGCTGCAACATGCATAGAGTACATCTCACGCCACCAGTTATGCCTGGCCCTGGGAATGTGGCACTAAACTGGTTTCCAAACTCTCAATTCAGTGTAGAAAGTATGGGAGCCATGGACTGGGCTGCTCACTTGACTAAGCAAAACTCAGCTGATGATCTACAGACTGTGGTGGCCGTAAAGCCCCTGACCTTAACCTCCCAGGGACGTTGGGAGGCGCGAGTGTGAAAACAATGCCCACATGCTTTGGAATCTGGGGTTTGGCATTGTTTAAACACTGCAACCGTAAACACACAGAGCTGAAACAGGGGCCAGGGCACTCCCCACCTCTGCACACAGCAGTTCCATTTCATCCTTCTAGACATTCCAGAGCTGCTGGAGTAACAGTCTGCTTTTCAGAAGAGCCATTCAGTAGCTGTGGCCCTGTCTGTCCCCTTTGGCTCTTCCCGAAAGGGAAAAAAAAACAGGCAGGCGATGCTGGCAGTAAACAGAGAGGGACCAGGGGCCAACCATATGTCTGGAAAGGGGTGCTGCTCGAGCCAGGTATGGAGCTGTTACTCTAGTCAACAGATGACCTGGCTGAGCAGCACAGCCAGCGAGTCTCCAGGGAGGTCACTGTGAGGCCAGGAGCTGTGGCTTTGCCTCACTGAGGATGCAGATCCAGAAGTCAATGGAAGGATTGGAAGGGATGATCTCTGAGGTCCTTGCCAACTCTAATAGGTGTGGTTCCGGGCAGCTCACTTCCTGAGACAGCCTGTAGGTGCCAGGTAAGGAGATGGCTCACATGTGGGTTTGTGTCCATGTTGGCTTTGGCCCTGGAGTGTTCAGGCCACCCTCAGGCAGTTGGGTTGGAAGGAAATGCATTCCTCTCCCATCCGGGGCTGGGCATGCCTCAGCCCAGCTTGGCAGCCCCCACTCCTAGACAGCTGGTCCCCCAGCTGGAGCACACAGAGGTGCCAGGGCAGCAGAACTGCTCATGCAATTGATTTTAGAGAGAGGCTTGGAGGTTATGAGTTTTTCTTTTTTTCCCCCCTGGAGAAGCTGTTCCCTGCAGCCAAACATCTCAGCTTAGGGGAGCACAAAGTTGATAAAAATAGACTTTAGCCAGAGCAGCAGAAGTGGGAGGAGGGGACAGGGAACTCAGACCCTTTCCTTCCTGAAAATTCAGCACCAGGCATATGCTACCCCCACCCTGGGGGAGGGGACAACTGGTTCCTGGAGCAATAACTTCCTGCCATCTCCTGAACCGCCTGTGACAGTGCGTGGACCAATGTCCTTGCTCAGGGAGGGAGGGCTCCTGTCACTATTCATGAGAATGGTTGTCAAGCACATCTCCCCTGGCCAGAAATAATAATAGTAATCATGGTAATAGTAGCAATAGTTGCTAACATTTAGTGAGTACTGGCTATGTGCTGGAAACTGCTAAATGTATTATTTCATTTAATCTTCAGAGCAAAAGCTCCATTAGCTCCATTCCCCAGACAAGAGATGGAAGCTCAGAGAGAGTAACTTATCTGCAGCTGCCCAGCTGGTCAGTAACAATGCCAGGATTCCAAGTCAGGGCTGTGCAGCCATAAAGCCCACATGCTCAGCCATGCAGTATTAGGGAGCAGATCTGACTGTGGGGCTTGTGGAGCCCACGTTGCAGGCAGCAGAAGTTTGAGCAGCCAGAACCCATGGGGAGGAGGACAGAGTGACAACAGGTGTTGGTGGCTCAGATGTCCAGCACTTGGGTGGTGGTGGTGGTGGTGGGTGTCGTGCAGGAAATACCCGGGGGTGTGGGGCTGGCAGACAGGCTTGGCTACCTGGAGTCTGGAGAGGTGGTGGTGCTCTGGGAAGGTTGTTCATGTGTGCACGTCCAGCAGGAGGGTAAACAGGTGAGCCAGCATGCGGCGGTCAGCCCTGGGGAGGGAGGCCAGGAGACGAGCCCCATCTCACATTCGGAGATTCCTCTGAAGCCTTCAGAAGCTTCGACAAGCTAAGAACACCAGGCCTGCCCAACCAGCCTCTCTGGAGAGGGGCTTCTGGAGTGGGTTTTACACAAGGTCTTTGGGTGATTCTGATTCAGATGCTTGTGTGTGTATGTGTATTTGTGTGTGTGTGTGTGTGTGTGTGTGTGTGGTGGTGGGGGTGGCGGGGGGGTGATACTGTTGGAAACTCTAGTCCAGAAGTGATGAGAGCTGGGAAGGCCAAAATCTCAGAGAAAGTGGGCTTCAGGACAAGTAAGGCTGGAGCCTGAGCAACAGACCCGAGACGAGTGCCGGCCATCAGGACAGTGGCACTGGGCTCCCAGAGGTGCCTCCTCCCAGGTGAGTGGCACTGGGCCTCCCATCAGGTCCCTCCATGTGGGGGGCAAAAGTTAGGATGGGGGTGGGAGAGATCTTGTCATCTCCTCACTTAAAACTTTATAGGGACTTCCCTGGTTTTGTTCAGTCCCTCAGTCATGTCCAACTCTTTGAAACCCCATGGACTGCAGCACACCAGCCTTCCCTGTCCTTCACTATCTCCGGGAGTTTACTCAAACTCATGTCCGTTGAGTTGGTGATGCTATCCAACCATCTCATCCTCTGTCGCCCCCTTTGCCTCCTGTCCTCAGTCTCTCCCAGCATCAGTTTCCTTTCCAATGAGTTGGTTCTTCACATCAGGTAGCCAAAGTATTGGAGCTTCAACTTCAGCATCAGTCCTTCCAATGAATATTCAGGGTTGATTTCCTTTTGTACTGACTGGTTTGATCTCCTTGTAGTCCAAGGGACTTCCAAGAGTCTTCTCCAACACCACAGTTCAAACACATCAGTTCTTCAGTGCTCAGCCTTCTCTATGATCCAGCTCTCACATCCATACATGACTACTGGACAAACCATAGCTTTGACAAGACAGACCTTTGTCAGCAAAGGGATGTCTCTGCTTTAATACACTGTCGAGGTGTGTCACAGATTGTCTTCCAAGGAGCAAGCGTCTTCTAATTTCATGGCTGCAGTCACCATGTGCATTGATTTTGGATCCCAAGAAAACAGGGGCTTCCTGTTCCAACAAAATTAACCCAGACTCCTTCCATGGCTGTCATGACTCTGTGTGATTGAGCCCTTGGCTGTCTCTCAGGCCTCGTCCCCTTCCAGCCTCCTCGCCCTTGTCCTGTTGTACCCATATTTCTCTTTCAATTCCCCTAATAGACGCTCCTCCCCACCTCTGAGCCTCTGAACACGCTGGTCCTTTGCCCTGATGAGACAGTGACGGTCTCCTTCTCACTCTGCAGTCCTGAGCAAAGCACTGGCCCACCTATCTGAGGCTCCCTGCACGCTCTACCCTGCAGCTACTTTCCATCTCTCTTCTCATTGCTTTCCTTCATGGTTCTCCCCAGTACTCGTGATGCGCTGCCCCCAGCCACTCCCAGGGGTCCGTCAGTCCCTGAGGCTGGTGGGTGAGTCAGTCTGGTTTCTCTGCATGTCCTTCACACTCCCGCCACGTTGGCACCTGATTAGTATTTAGGGTGGGGGTGGGGGGATGTGGGTAAGCTGCAAAGCTCAGGAAAAATCTCTATGGGAACTTTTCTGAAACATTTTCTTTAACACTAATCTTTAGTTGTGGTGAAATAGGAGGTCACATCACCTTCTGGTTTTATTGTGCGGGTCTGAAAGTGATGAGGTTGGGGGAAAGGAAGTATGCTTTCACTGGCCCTTAAAACATAAAATAATAAATACAACATCCGTTGATTTTTTACTCTTCTTCAAGGCTTTGCTGGAAATGCCTTCTCCCTCGGGAAGCCCTTCCTGATTGCCACCTACCTGAGCCAGTCAGATGTGGCTGCTCCACTTCCTGTATTTTCGCTTGCCTTTGGTATGTCTTCAGTGGTGCTTACCATTCTGTCTGAATTGTGCTACATTCGTGTGGACATGTCTTATATGTTACATGTACATGTCTGCATTCATCAGGATGCTTTTGATGGTAACCAACAGAAACTCGGCACAAACCAGCATAACCCAAACGGAACGTACTGACTCAGGTAACTAGGAATAAAGAGGGGGTACTAGCATCGGACATGGCTGGATAGATACAGGGTAGTGTGATGGGAGCTCCTCTCTTCCCTGTCTCTCTGTCTCTCTCACTCTCCTTTCCTGCATCTCTTGTTTCCTCCCCATCCCCCTCTCATTATTCCATCTCTTTGCTCTTCTCTCTATACAGAGACCTCATTCTTTTCCTCTGAAGAATCTTCTCTATGTGGTAGAGAATCTGACCACTGTCAGCTTGAGCTTATTGCATCACTGATCACTGTCCATGGAGGATGAATCTCTCTCCCATTGTTCTTAGAGAGTTCTGATTGGGCCCTCTTGAGTCACATTCTTAGCCCTTTGACCAATCACTATGAATGGGGAGGAGGACTGATGTGGCCTTGGTTACACACACATCCTTTCAGCCAGGCACGGGCCAGGGATATTGGCAGCCTCACTAGGATCACATGATTAGACAGAGGAAGGAGTAGTTTGCCAAAGAAAGAGACGTTGAAAAGGGGTGCTCGGCAGATAAAAGAAGTTTACTAAAAGATCTTATAATGCCTTCTATTTCTGCCATGTCTCTGTGTTAGACTTGATTCAAGATCTTTTCCACATGCTGTTTCTAATCCTTTTAATAACCAATAAAAGGTACATCTTATTTGTTGGGTATGGTACATCTTATTTTAAAAGATGAGGAAACAAAGTTCAGAGAAGTTAAGTGACTTACCAAAGCCACGTAGCTAGCAAGTAGCTAGGCCAGGCCTCAGACACAGGGGTGTTTTCCCCCAAGGCCCAAGCTTGACCCACTGCATTGTCATTCCTCGTGGCAGAGATTATCTAGGAATAAAGAGATAGGTAATCTCATATATTCCCATTTGGAACAACACTAATTATTTTAAAATCATTTTGTAATTTTTCTGTGGTATATAAGACAGGAATTTAAAATGTAATAATGTAATCTTAGTTCAGTGCATTATTAAAGGTTATATTATAAAGTTTATTTACTCGTTACTTACTCTTTAAAGAGTAAACATATCCGTTATGTTTAAAGCTGAATTTGGACATTTCCTCCACTGAATAAGAGATATATGTTGTTTAATTATATAAAAAGGTGATTTGTTGACAAATTTTAATTTGATACATTATGTTTCATTTGGGGAGCAAATACATTTTGAAATTCAGGTTGTAATTATAGTTGTACCATAAAAACTGTTCTTGGGATCTCTTATTTGGAGTTATTGAAATTTTTGTGTTTTGAAAAATCAGTTTTTTTTTTAAAAAAAATGTAGAGTTTTGTTCCATTCGATATTGAGATGAAAGTTTGAAAGTGCTATTTACAAAAGAGGAGCATCTTCATTCTTAATAAATAAAAAAGCCAAGTTGACTATAATTGCCACTGTATGTTTTCTCTTTTTAGCATTAGTTTATGGAGTTCTAGGAAAAATTTGAAAATTATTCTGTTTTTTATGTTCCTCATTAACTTGATATTGTATTTCCATCTCAGAGTTCCCTATGCTTCTTGTCTTAAATCAATGGTCCATACTGAGTGTAAATTAAATGGGGTATGACTAAACATAAAAAGAATTTAATACTGCATGATAGTGAAAACCACCAGGATGGTTCTCGACCATCGGCTGAGTGATGAGCCCACATTAGCAGGCTTATCTGACCTCAGTGGACTCAAGGTAGGTACCCTTTCATGGGCATACCTTCAGAGCACTCATACCATCCCATTAAAAAAAATAATTATTTTACTAATTTAGAAAAGAAAGGGGAACATAGTACCATTGCCTTTAAACTTATGAATTCCTTGCATTAACTTCAGGAGCCTTTGGGATCACAACCAACCATTAGGACCCTCTATAGCAACTTTCATCAAACTGTGGATCTGGGGGCACATCCCAGAACTCAGTCGTCTTTGCACGTGGCACCCTTCATGGTGCCAGCCCATCATGTTTCCTGTAGGCTTAGAGGCTGGGGCAAGCAAGGATAAAAAGGAAGGAAAGATCAATGACCCCTCTTTGAGAATATTCTGTTTCCCAGTTTTCAAGGGGGTTGACAGCATAGAACAGATCTGGAGTGTGTCCACACCACCAAGGAATGAGAAGTGGCAGAGAGATGCTGGCAGGGCTGGAAAGAGAGGCAGACATTCCCCAGCAACCAGTGTGTGTACTCCCAGGTCCTGCCCTCCCCGCACGAAGAGCCGAGATAATGAAGATAGAACAAGTTCAGAGAAGGGCAGCAGAAGCGATCCAGGAGACATGACTTACGGGAGGAGAGTTTAATTGGTTTAGCCTAAAAAGTCCATTACGCTCTCTGGTGGACACGGTGATGCTATAAATATCTGCAAGTTGACAACAAGGGAGAGAGGCTGGAATCCGTCTTTGCTGGGCACCGATGTTAAGGTTGGAGGCTTGGAGGGAGGGCAGAAGCTGCTCAGGGTTGGAGCCGGCTTTAGAGGCTTGAAGGCTTTTTCTCACAATCAGAAGGAATCCTTTGTTCAAACAAAAGCATATGTGGAATTCTGTTCCATGAACAGGTCCAGCAGGGAGCCTCTTGAATGACGTGGAGGAGGGTCTGGGCCCTTTTCTGCCACCCCACCCCGCCGCAGGCACCTCCCAGGCTCCCTGGGCTTAGCTGGAAAACCTGAATCCCATGCGAGGGGGTGACAGTGTCCAGGCAGGAGCCGGGGAGGGGGCATTCAAAAAGACAGGGGGATGGGATGCAGCTCCAAACAGGGTTGCTGGGCCGAGAGGTGTTTGGGATGAGATCCTGGCAGCTGTGATGCAGTCACAATCAAGCCTGAAGAACCTGAAGAACCGAGCTCCTTATGTGGCCAGCTGGGGGCAGGAACCCGGGGTAACATGCATGACCTCATGTGCGTACGCTTGCTGGTGGGGTTCACAGTGTCCGGAGAGTTCAGCTTTCTGGGAGCACCTCAGGGTGTCCAGGTAATAGTCCATTAGAAAGAACTGGGTGGCAACCTCTGGACCTGGGGGCTGCCCAGAGCAGGCAGGGTGGCGAGGGTGAGAGTCCTAGACCGAGAGTGTGGACGTCTGAGCTGCAAATCTGGATCTCTGTGAATCTGCTGTATGGCCTTGGTGGGGCTAGCTCTCAGCTGGGTAAGAACAGGGAGTGAAGGGAGGGATAAGTACTGGGTCCTCAGATGAGACAGCTAGGCTGTGAGAGCCCACTGGGGGTTCCTGGAAAACCCCTTACCTTCTCCATGCCTTGGTTTCTTAATCTGCGAAATGGGACAGCAGCCTCATACAGCTTTTGTTGAGAATTAAATAGAGTGCCCCCTGTAGAGAGCTCAGCACAATGCCCAGGGCATCTAAATGTTGGCTCTGGTTATTTTTATTCCATCAGTTAATTGGTTTCCAAGCGTCTTTGCAGTTTACTGCTGGGATAGCGGTTTGCTATAGGACAAGGAATGTGTCACAGAGGAGAGCAGGGAAGGAGACGGGGAACCGTACTGTCCCTGAGCATGCCAGGGCGGAGTAGTCCTCCGAGGCCATGGCTTCTGTGTCACATGCCTCCTCTCACCCCACGTGTACATTTGTTCACCCGTTTATTCGGCTCACTCTTCTGGAACATCCTTTGACCACAGGCCAGGTACTGCTAGAGACTGAGGCCGCCATAGTTCTGGCCTGGTCCCCACCCTTGTGGAGCTTGTGTCTGAACAGGATGATGGTTGGCTAAAACCAGAGAGGTCGACGCTTTGGCAGAGGGGCACAGGGCAGGGGCTGCTAATCCAGACCCGGGGAAAAGGGACAGGAGGGCTTCCCAGGGCCTGTGAGGTGTAAGTGGAGAGATGTGGACACCCAGCAGCTGGCTGGAGGAGGTGGGAGGAGATGGGGACGAGAAGGAAGGCTAGGGATGCGTGTGCCAGAAAGGGCAACGGTATGTGCAAAGTCCCAGGGGCCAGAGAGGGCAGCAAACACTCGCGAGCCTCACGTCCTTAGGGACCGTGGGAGATGAGGTCAGCAAGGCCTCACGAATCAGGGACCATGACTAAGCTGTGCGTGATTTTTCTTCGGTGGGGGGTGGGTGGAGCGCCACTGAGGAGTGCTAAGGAAGGAGCTGACATGCTCGTATTGGTGTTTTAGGGACACCTTCTGATATTCTTTTGAGAATCAATTGAGGAGGCAGGTCTGTGGACAAGGGACTGTTGGAGTCTTCCAGATAAGAGAATGAGAGGGAGAGAGCAGGACAGAATTAAGAGATATCTAAGATGGCAACCCACTCCAGTATTCTTGCCTGGGAAATCCCACGGACAGAGGAGCCTGGTGGCCTATAGTCCATGGGGTCACAAAAAGAATTGGACATGGCTGAGTGATTAAACAGCAAAAACAAAGGGATAAAACACACACATCTATGAAGAGGCTGTGAGGGCCTGGGGAGAAAGAGAGCTATAGCTTCTAGCCTGGGCACTGTCGGAGACAGAAAACTAGAGGGGCAGGGGGATTGGGGCCGAAGAAACAGTCCTTCCTTTTATGTCCTAGATATGAAGCATGGACCTCTAACAGTAGCTCTCCAAGGGTAGGGGCTATGCGCCCTCCACAGAGCCTGGAAGGGAGGCTGCCCTCCAGATAAGCCAGTGCGCTTCTGCACACGAGCACGTCTGCTCCTTAAATGACTTTGTAAACCCGGCTCTGTGTTCATCCTCACCACCAGTTACAGATGCAGAAACGGAGGCCCACAGAGGCAAACTAAATTGCTTCTGGTTGCAGCGTCGGTTCCAGGCCTGATCTGACACACTGGGTGAGGAGAGCTATGCTAGGAACTGGTGCAGGGTCTCTTGCCCAGGAGGGCTCAGGAGTGGCCTTGGCAGGGGCAGGAGGGTGGGGGCATCCATTAGGTTCTCTAAAAATGTGTGTAGAAAAGAATGCACAGGTGACTTTTTCTGGGAAGAAGTTCTATTGCTTTCGTCAGGTTCTCACAGGTTTCTGTGACTGCCTGATTATAAGGACCTAGAGAGGACCTGGGGCTGCCCGCTCCTGTTCGCACCATCTGGGGTGAGGGCGGGGGAGGAGGACAGAGCAGCTGGCGCATCTGCGTCAGATGCAAGGAAGTTAGTGCCCCTGGTTTCCCCGGTGATAGGACCGTGATCCAGTGACCTCCGGCCCACAAACGCCTATCAAGTGTGAACTGATAAAAAGGCCCTCTGCTAGGGGCTAGGAACCCAAAGGAGAGAGAGACACAGGGTGATCCTCATCTCTATGCCCTGGGGGAGTCAGTGAAGGGGTATCCACTGCACATCTCCCTAACCTGTAGTTTTGGGGAGCAAAGTCCTAAAAGGAACAAAGTGAGGAAGGCTAGGGTGCAGAAGAGGAAAGGCTGGGACCTTGATTGTCTCAGGCCACTCACTGGAGAGGCTTCCCTCTGGTGTCTGCACTCAGAGACCCTGTGTGTGTTTGTGTGTGCACATGGGCGTTCCGTGCACTCTGGTCTCACTCATTCTGGGGAAGTGAACCAAGCAGATGGGGCCCCAAGATCTGGAGGGAACCCTGGATGGGAGCCCACACCTGGGAGCACATTCCAGCAGGTTGGAGGCTGGGTTCCTAGCAGTCAGGGCGTTGGGTGGGTAAGTTGTTTCCTGGTGTTGACTGAGAAAGGGATGGGGGTGGAATGAGAGGGAGTGGGTGAGAGGAGTGTGTGTGGTCCAGCAGAGAAAGGCTCAGGGAGGCTGCCCATGGGCCCCCAGGGGATTTTCTTCCAGTAAAGGTGAGAGAGGCTCCGGCTCTGACCACACACAGCCCTCAGTCTATGCCCGTGTATATAGGACTGGCATTGGCCAGTACCTAATTAAGAATAATACCTCCATAGCTTTGCTACTAACATCTCCCAACTTGCCAAAGAGGACATCAGGCACAGAGAAGACAGTTAACTCTTCTAATCTCACACGGCCAGGAAGTGGTTCAGTTGGGAACCCAGCCCAAGTCTGGCTGACGTTGTCCCATTCTTGTCCCGGCCTTTGTCCTCCAAGAGTAATGTTCCTCCTCCCTTCTCTCTCCTCCCTACACCCCACCTACACCCAGACTCCCGGCCAGAGCAGGCTGCCAGGGTCTCCAGCTGCAGGCCGGGCCGGGACACCGGCAGGGGCTGCCTGCCGACCCATTCCCAGCCCTCTCCTGCCCTCTTATGGCCGCCCCTGAGCCAGTCTCTGCTACAGGGCTCCCTGGGGTTCACCAGCGACCTTGGCAAGGATGTCCAGGGTCCTGGCTCCTAGGAGAGACAGAGAGGGAAGCTGGGGAGCTCTTTCCCCTAGGGACCATGTCAGGAAGCACCCTTGGACCCTGTTTCCACGAGAGAACAGAGACAGCTCCATGTCCCCGCCCCACCACCCAACACAGCTCTCTGCTGCCTGGAAGTCAAAGAAAAACACCAACGACAGGTTCCAGTGGCTCATTCCTCCCAATTTCTCTCCTCTGACTTTGCGCTCCATTTAACCTCCAGAATTCGCGGTCCCCAGGTCTCTGCTCAGTTAGTCCCTTTACCTACAATTGAAGGTTCCTGCCCTGAAGTACCTTCAATCCCACCTGGAAAATCCTACTTCCTCTCCAGGGCACACCCCGAACAGCGGACACACGCTCCCTGTCTTCCCCTGACAAGACACAATTAATTCCTGTTAAAATCAGCCTGAAACCCCACGACTCACACTTTGATGTGTAGCCCCTCAGGAGGAGCCAAGGTGCACCTGGTATTTTGTTCTTGATTTTTTATCATTATATGATCATTTTCTTCTGCTGGTACCTGTTCCTTAGAACAATAATTTTTAGTGGCTCTGTGATTTCTTGTCCGATAGACTGCAAGTTCTCAATCTGGGCTTAGGGGTGTCCAAGGGGTGACATCCAACTGCTCATTCAGCCCCAGGAGCTCTGCTTGTATGTTTTTCACTGCCTCTTTGTTGTTCTTATTGTCATTGCAATACATTGGAGCTCTGGGAGAGATTTTATTTGGAAGAAAATTTGTGCTTTAAAGCAATTAAAAATTACAGAGGTAAATTAACAAGTATGTATCTATCCAAATGTGTCATTTTAAAGGATGGTTTTGTGCATGTAGACTGTTCTTCTTTTAAAATTATTTCCTTGGCATTATTTTTTCTGCCTGGGATTGCAGTCCTCCAGAGGGGGCATGTGCCTTGGCTCTGCGCATGAAACAGTCTCCTGAGAGCCAAGGGCTGGGTCCTGGTCATCCCCAAGTCTGGCCAGGCACCCAGCACACAGTAGGTACTCATGTAGCTCTGGTGGAATTGAATGTGAAAGGGAAGGTTGCTCCATGTGCCAGGTTGGATGGGCGAGAAGGTCACGTTCAGAATCACCCAGCAGATCGGGGAACAGCAAAGGTGCTCTGAGTCAGTCTTTGTCGTCAGGGCAGGGCCAAGACCTCCTCTCTTTGTCGGAACACTATGTAGTGTACAAATTCTTTCATGTACCTTTGTAATGACTTTCTCATAGATAGTAGGGTTCCCATTTTATAGGTGACAAAACTGAGGCTTAAAGACATTTGCTGTTGTTCTGTCTCTAAATAGTGTCTGACGGTTTGCAACCCCATGGACAGCAGCATGCCAGTCTTCCCTGTCCTTCACTGTCTCCAGGAGTTTGCCCAAACTCATGTCCATTCAGTTGGTAGCTTGTCTCAAATCACACGGTTACTCAGCGGCTAGGTGGGGACCCCGGGCCAGGTGTGGGCCCCCACCCCCGTTCTGCTGGCCAGGAGCTGCTGACTGCACAGCTTAAACGGAAGTGCTCTGAATGGGAAGCCACGTTTGGTGATGAGGGTTATGAACTATTGGCTAAAACCTCAGGCTAAGTACTAGGCAGTCTGTGGTTTTGACAAAGTGTAAACGCCTTCCCTTGAGGAGAGGGCCTCTGTAACCTGGGCTTTCTTGGCTGGGAATCCAGGTCTGGGTTATAAGATGTGCATAACTTTGCTGTTAGTGGAGTCCCTGTTCCCGGGGTCTGCCATGGCGTCGATCATAACTGTCAGGTAAAGGTTTGCCTTTTCCCCTCCACCAGGGACCTCCCAGCCGTCGGGCTGAGCCTGTCTGTGTGATTCAGGCCTTTGGAAGTGTGACAGGCAAGGGTCTGATATTGAGGAAGGGCCTGCCACCTGCCAGGTATGTCACACCCACTCGCTTATTAAATCCTCCGCGTGAGCCTGAGAAGTAATGAAGCCCAGGTTCCCGATGAGAGGCAGAGACTCGCCCAGGGCCCCGCACCAGGGAAGAGAGGAGCTCAGTCTTGAACTTGTGTTGGGCTGGTTGCCTTTCTCTTGTTTCCAAGAATAAGGGCCCCGTATCCTAGCAGGGAGTTCTTAGAAACCAGTAACCTCCTGGGCAGGAACCTAAGCTGTATTTAATAGAGGCAAAAGTAGAAACTATTCCAAGAAATCAGAGACACTTGAGAGCATTTAAAATCTGTTTCGAGAATTCCAAGGACAGAGTCCTTGGAAAGCTGCTGACAAACAGCTTTAGAATTAAGGGGCTTTAGAATTCTGCTCAATTCAACAAACTTTTATTATAGGCCCAGGTGCTTTGGGGAAGCAGAGATGGATGAGGCAGGTCTCTGTCTTTACAGAGCTCTCCGGAGTGGGGCAGAGGTGCTTCTGGCATCACCGTATTGAATGGCATCCTCGAGTGAGGGTCTTCAAACAAGTTTGCAAGCATCACACGCTGGGCCCTTCTCCAGGAGCTCATCCACACCAGCCTTTGCAAAAGCTTGAGAAGGAAGGACACTGGCATAATTTTCTCTAGTCCCCCCAAACTTAACTGGCAATGAGTCCCCCCCACCACCACTGCCCTTTTGTCCCCAGTGAATTATTTATTAACATCCTCAGAGTATTCCATGGAACATATTTTGGACATGGTGTGTGGCCTGGGGCAGCTCCATGATGGGACTGCAAGGCTGACGAATGAATATATTCTCATCTTTTAAAGTAAATTAGAAGGTTCTACATTTGGGGGCTATTCATCTCTCCCACTCTTTCCTCTCTTGGGCAGAAGATGTGTCTGCTGTTTGGGCTTAGCCTTAGCTGCTTTCTTAAAAAGGTGTCTTGTGAACTTGAGGGATTACTCAGGCCTTGAGCCTTTTAGCTAAAGGGATCTCTTGGGTGGACAGACATGTGTTTGAGGGATGTGAATATGGTCACAGTTTTCATGATGTATGCAAGAACACAATTTCCAACAAGAAATCGACAGCCTGCATATTAATAGGGAGAACATACTGGAAACCAGCCAAGCAGGGTCCACCACCTCAGCCTGGAGGGGTTCGTCAACAGGGCTTGGCTCTATTCTATACTGAGGTCACCCTGCCCCTGGCTAGAACCATGGCGTTTATTTGCAGGATGAACATAGGTGGCAGTTGTTTCCAGCATGTCAACACCCTTTGGCTTGTAACAGTGGCTTCTTCTTGGAGTGACACGTAGCAGAGCTGTTTACCCAGCAGAGCCAGTGCAGAGAAGTGACCTAGATGCGTAGGGCTGTAACAAAATTAAATGCCTTCAGGGGTGTGGTGACATTTTTCCTTGGTGGGGAAATACTCTGGCACAGTGATTAAAAGGATGCTCTCTGGTGTCACGCAGGCTTGGCTCTGCCTCAGAACTGTTTCTGAGCCTGGGGTTTTTCTGTCAAATGGGGATAATTCCCGCCTTGGTATATGTCTAGCACTTGATGAATTTGAAGGGTCCCCCCCACCACGCTGGCGCTGCTGTTATGACTGGATTGTCAAGAAGAGAGAATGCATGTGAAAATATTTTATACTGTGTAAAGCGCTGTACAGAAGAAAGGGTTATAGCTAAACTTTATTAGTGCTCATTATTTGCCAAGGTCTGTTCTAAATGAATTATTTCCATTATCTCATTTAAGCCTCACCACAACCCCATGAGATAGGATCCTATGATTCTCCCCACTTTACAGATGAGGAAATTGAGACCCAGAAAGGTTATGTCCCTAGCTTCAGGTCACATGTAAAGGAGCTGGGATTCCTACCCAGGTGCGTCTGTGCCGAACCCCAGACCTCAGCTCTGAATCTTTGCTGGGACATCTCTTTGGGGGTTGGGGGCAGGGATCTGAACGTTCTAGGTGGGCACAGGCTTCTGAGGGCTCTGGTGGTTTCCTGGGGCTTTTTGATCAGGTGTCCCAGTGGAGGGAGGAGTCGTCTTCTCTCTCTGGCCTTCCAGGTGACAGTACTTCGCTATTTCCTGGTGATGAGGAGAGGTTTGTAATGAAAGCACTGCCATGAACTCTGCTGGGAGGTACTCGTTACAGGAACATTGATCGAGACTTTTGTCTCATTTAATCCTCACAACAACTGCCAGGAAGGGCAGCCGATTCCTTATTTATTGCTGGGGACACAAGGCACAGAGGAAAACTGCCGCCACCAGCTAGTGAGCTTCGGAGCCGAGACCTGCCCCAGGATGCCCACTCTAGGGGTGGGCATCTAACCAGCGTTCCACACAGTGCTGTGGTTTCAGACTCACTGCAGGGCCAAAGTGGGAAACACAGCCCATCCCTAACCAGGCCTCTAGAGAACTAGGGGGCTCTTTACGTATTGATGTTTTATTAATCTGCACGACTAAGACAGGCCTTACTGTCCTGCTTTGCAGATGAGGGTTTAAAGACTTGTCCAAGGCCACCCAGCTAGGAGGGAGCACCGGACCTGTCTGCCTCCAAAGCCCACCTTTGTCCCTGTACTCCTTGGCACTGTTAGGAGCCCTCTGCTCTCTGAGGTTCTGAGTCCATGAAAGGTCCAGGAGCATCGTGTCCAACTGAGTGGGACACTCAGGGGACCAGGCCTCTGCTCACACCTGCTTTCTGCCTCTTTCCTCGGCAGCCCAGACCCAAGGCTAAATAGTTAAAAAAACAAAGCGTACTCATGAAAGGGAGACACGTGATGATGGGGTGAACCGAGTCACCTGCCTTCCACCTGTGTGATGCCAGACTCACCAGAGTGTCAGCAGGGAATTTAGATTTCTTTTTCTTGGATTCTCTGGACATTTCACTGTGCAGTCGTGATCAGTTCCTCTCCCTTAGAATCACCTGCTCGTTCTGGTACCTCATGGCAGTGCAGAAGGTACCAGGCTCAGGTCTTTGCAGCAGAGATCAGGGTGCAGACCTGGGATGCAGTTGGAAGGGCTATGCTGCAGAGTCGCCTCGCAGGGCAGGGCTGATGGAGCAGGATGGAATGGGGGTGGGGAGATGCTTGTACAGGATGAGCCTGGGCAGAGCAGGGGAAGCCGGGGGCACATTCATTCATTCACCCACTTGCTCCTTTCATCACACTGCATGAAACCCCTGCTGTGTGGCAGGCGCTGTGGTTGGTGCTGGGGTTAAGAGGCAGAGGCTCTGGAGCACATTGGACTGAACTCAAATTCCAGCTCCATCCCCAGGCCAGTCATTTAACCTATCTGCAATCAGCATCCTCATTCCCAAACTGAAGACAGTGGCAGCCCCCAGCTCTCCGAGCTGCAGTAGAGGATTAGATGAGATTAGGTACATTACATTCTTCAGAAAAGTGCATGGCACACAGGTAAGAGCTGAATAATTAGAGCTATTATTATCTCTGTCCTTGGGAGTTCACAGTCTGGTGAGACAGACATTAAAAGAAACAAATAATTTCCTAATGACTCGGCCAGGAAGTGATGCTGAGTTTCACCAAGTAGCGGTGTCAGAATTTCCTGCCTCCCTGCACCCTACAAAATGCACTGAGGTCATATTTGCTCCGGAGGTGGGACTGTCTGCAAATGCTCT
Source organism: Oryx dammah (assembly GCF_014754425.2). Taxonomy (NCBI): domain Eukaryota; kingdom Metazoa; phylum Chordata; class Mammalia; order Artiodactyla; family Bovidae; genus Oryx; species Oryx dammah. The sequence goes on from NW_024070198.1 coordinate 18,664,929, forward strand.
GACCACTCTGATCCCATGGGATGTGGGGGCATCAGTTTCACCTTCTGGAAGGAGAGAAGAACCACATTGGGACTGGAAAGAGTTGCAGAGGATCCTTTTCGATTCAGCACTGCAGACAAGAGACAATGAGATGGAAAATCCAAATGGCTAAAATGAATACATAAAAGCAAGAAGCTTAACAGCCTGATGACAAGCAGCACAAGAGATGAGAATTCTCTGGCAATGATGAGTGGTTTGGAAGTGAAAAGCAGAAGAGGATTAGCGGGGTGAAGTTGGGGACCCTCATTCCTGGGCCTAGCAGAATTCCTCTGGTAGTGGAGATCTGGTCAGCCGGCTGGGCTTGGTAGGGGCTCACCTTTCCGTTTTGCTGCACCCGAAGGAATCACCCAGAGGTGGAACTCTGTTCTTAAGAATTACCTGCCTTATTATCATCATGATCTGAAGGACAGTGTTTCTCCGGCAGCAGAGGAGACAAGACTTTCCAATGGCCCCCAGAAATTCTCAGCTTTAATTAACCTTGCGAGAATTTCAGTTTCTGATCCTAATGGTAGAAAAGAAACAATAATAATTTTTTAAATTTAGTATTATCAACCTTGTACCCAAAAGATCATCTTTAGGAGCTAGATTTAAAATTTTAATTAAAAAATTATCATTTGGGGTTACATCACAGTCTGTATGGAAAATCTATGTCCTTCTAGGAGGTCAGGAGGAGGTGCTGGCCTTAGGGTGAGATAGGAATGAAGGTAAATGTAACTCTTAGGTTTGCCTGCTGGGCGGTTGGTTCACTGAGGTGGCTGCTGCTGTGTCCATGCGTGATCTAGACCCTACAATATGGTTAAGCTGAGACCCTGTGGGCAAGAGGAGGATGACGAGCAGATTGAGGGAAAGAGAATCTAGCAGCAACGTTGGGTGAACTAGCATCATACCTGATTTGAGATTTCCTGATGGGGTGACCTTGTCTTGGGGGGTGTGGGTTGAATGGTGCCCCTCCCCCAAAGAGGGGGGATGTGGACATGAAGATGTCCACTTCTTCATTTCCAGAACCCATGTGGTGGTGGTTTAGTTGCTAAGTCACGTTCGACTCTTGTGACCCATGGACTGTAGCCTGACAGGCTCCTCTGTCCATGGGATTTCCCAGGCAAGAATACTGGAGTGGGTTGCCATTTCTTTCTCCACAGAACCCACGAATGTGGCCTTATTTGGAAAAATTCTTGGCTGATGTGATCAAACTAAAGATCATCCTGGATTATCTGGGTGGGTCCTAAATCTTTACAAGAACCAAAAGGCCATGTGAAGACAGAGGCAGAGGTTAGAATCATGAAACCTGGGAATACTGGGAACCAGAAACTGGAAGAGGCAAGGATTCTCCCCCAGAAACTTCGGAGGGAGTACAGCCATGCTGATACCTTGATTTTGAGCCAGGATACTGATTTTTGGAATTCTGGCCTCTAGAACTGTGAGAGAATACATGTCTGCTGTTTTAAGGCCCCGAGTGTATGGTAATTTGTTGTGGGACCCTTAAGAAACCGACACAGTGGGTACAGAAAGTGGTGGAAACATTGGTTGAAGACTGGAACCTGTGAAGACTGTGGGTTCAGATAGGTAGGATCTGTTGAGGCAGTGGGCCCGGGCAGGGTTGTTATAGGAAACAAGGGACTAGAGATGAAGAACCCCTTATCCTCTTCCTCGAGCAGTACAAGCTCAGGCCAAAGGTGAGAGCTGCTGCATTACGTGGGTGGGTCTTCTCCAGGGCAACATGGGTGGTTAAGTGGTGACTTCCATTTGACTCCTGCTTTCTGCATCCTTCTAGCTATGTCTACCTGGCTTGTTGTGCTCATGAGGAAGAGATTTGCCCAACAGATTTAAGGATGCTGGAGAATATTGAGTAGCAGTGATGTCATCTCCGTGGGAGCTTACTCATGCCAGAATCTAGTGCTTCAACCAGATATATCAGTAGCTGTAGGGCTTTGGGACAGTGCTGAGGGCTGCCTGAGTCCCTGGGGCACTGCTGAGATCAGAGCCCCATGTCTGGGCAGCTGGAAGGGGCTTTCTGACCTTCATGGCCCAGATTGCTGCTCACAAATGCTCAGTATTCTCATCCAGATTCTTCTTTTTTTTTTTTTTTCTTAAAGCTTTGGTACCTACTGCTCTTTGACTGCTGGGCAGCCTCAGGAGGCAACAGCATGAACGAACAAGCAGCAAACAAATACAAAAGATAAATCACACACACAGCCAATCTCAGCTTGACAGCCCTTTTTTTTTTTTCCTTCTAGGACACGTGTGTTTGTGGCTGCATATTATACTGCACAAATTAATATAGTCATATTTTCTGCTAGTAAAATTGCTGCTGGCTCATATAATGGGATTAAATATGTCAGTATTTCATGGTGTTCCGCAAAGAGCCCATAACTTCCAGGTGCTCAGCCACAGGGACAAGTTTGAGAACCACTGATCTATAATAAAGGGTAAAATCATTGAACACACAAGCAAGCGGGTTGTTCGAAAGAAGCCATTTGTCACTAACCCATCAGCATTCTAGGAGGTGGAAACTGAATATGTGTACAGACAAACTAATAAATTTAAATTATTCAAATATTTCAGAGTATTTGATTAGACTTCTTGTCTAATAGAATTGATGTGAAACCCTCTCAAAGCCCTCTTTTGGCCTTCAGAGCTAAGCCAGAAATCAGTCTCATTATTTCATGAGCCAAGCACAGCCTCATGACTTCCTGGCCACACTCTGATGCGTCCTTGTCAGCCTGTCCATGCAAATAGATGCTGTGTGTGTAAAATCCACACACAGATGCTGGTCCCCAGCCCCACAGTCCATACGCACTCCACTTCTCATCCTTGATTCAGGAAGCACCATCCAGAGAAGTGACTCTCCTAGGATTAGGGCTGTTGTCTCCTGGACCTGAGTTGTATTCTACTGAGCCATTATGATCAACCTAGATAGCATATTAAAAAGCAGAGACATTACTTTGCCAACAAAGGTCTGTCTAGTCAAGACTATGGTTTTTCCAGTAGTCATGTATAGATGTGAGACTTGGACTATAAAGAAAGCTGAGCACCGAAGAATTGATGCTTTTAACCTGTGGTGTTGGAGAAGATTCTTGAGAGTCCCTTGGACAGCAAGGAGATCCAACCAGTCCATCCTAAAGGAATCAGTCCTGGGTGTTCATTGGAAGGACTGATGCTAAAGCTGAAACTCCAATACTTTGGCCACTTGATGCGAAGAGCTGACTCATTGGAAAAGACCCTGATGCTGGGAAAGATTGAAGGCGGGAGGAGAAGGGGATGACATAGGATGAGATGGTTGGATGGCATCACTGACTCAATGGACATGGATTTGGGTGGACTCCGGGAGTTGGTGATGGACAGGGGGGCCTGACGTGTTGCGGTTCATGGGGTCACAAAGAATTGGACACGCTTGAGAGACTGAACTGAACTGAGCTATCAGATAAAATCCTGGAAAAGGACATAGAGGCCTTGCAGTTATTGTTAAGAAGACATTCTGTAAAGGCCAAGAAACCTGAACATTGATTGACCTTCTGCCAGAAAAACATTATTCTCCTTCTGAACCTAGCAGTGGACCAGCCACAGGCGAGTATGGCATGTAACTTGGTCACTGGACATCCCCACATCAGAGTCAGCTCAAACAGGAAGTTTCTAGAGGACATATGGGGTGGTGATTTGGGATGCAAACGGCAGAAAAATCAATAGAATAATTAGACCATACAAAGAATAAAATTCTTATTTGATTAATATCTGATGACGATGAGAAAGAAGAAGATGGTTTAGAAAAAGCAAGTAAGAGATCCACTTTTGACCTAGAAAGGGTAACTTGAAATCAAACAAACAAAAAAGTACTCTTGCAACTTGGAGTAGATTACAAGAAAGCCTACACAGCAAACAGCTAAAGGAAAAAAAAAAAAAAAGATTCAGCAAAACCCATTTTCAATGGGTTCACAATCAGCTCTTAAAGAAAATTATGAGTGTGGGGCCGGTTGTTCATTCAGTAATGGTGTCTTCCATCCCTACCATGTGTCAGACCCTGTGTTGGGTGCTGGGGAAGACAGACACGATCTGCCCTTTAGGAAACGAGCTCCTTGGTGGGCATCCAGGAAGGAGGTGGTGATTACAGCAGCAGGTGCATTGATGGGAAGGGTCCTGATGGGAAACCCAGCATCTGCAGAAGGGGCATCTCCCAGGCGGGGGGACAGGGTTAGAGGTCACATATCTTCACGGTCACCGGTACCGACAGAATCCTGCCTCACGCGGCCTGTGGTAGCATTCCTCGTGCAGGGCCACGCCGTGCCTCTTGGAGAGGCGCTACCAAGCACATACGGTTTTGAAAGCATTTTAATGATTGAGTGCATCATGCTATAGCTGCTGCAGCCCCAGAAGCTGAGACAACGGGTAGCACAATGGAGTCTACTCTATTATAAATATTTGATCTTCTAAAATGGTATTACCGTAAATATTCTTGGCTGCCCTGAAAAGCTTCAAGCTCGCAGTTTTAATTTCCCACATTAGGAGTCTAATGAAGAGGATTTCAAAGTGCGCTCTTCAGGGACGGGGTTTCCTGGCAGGTCCAGTCTAGCCCCTGGCAGGGAGGTTAAATTCAGATTGGATGGTGACTTCTTTAGGTGAGGGAGATGGGCAGGCTGGGAGTGTGAAGCCAGGAGTTCTGAGGACACAGAGTCCTGTCCTGGGGTCCCGGGAAGGTGGGGGAGCCTGCATTTCATCCAGGCTCCCAGAGAGGCGGTAAAGCATCTGGGCTGAGCCAGCACTGCTTCTGACTCACTGCGTGGCCTCAGGCAAAATACAAGGTCACTTCATGGGCAAAACGCAGGTAACCACTGCCCTCCCTTCCAGGTGAGTTTGCAGGGGAAGGTGAGCCTGTGTGTGGCACAGCATTGTGCAGACCAAGTGCTCAGGAGGGTTGGCCGACAGCGCTGCAGCTCCCTCCTGGTGAGCACAAGATAGACCCCACAAGAACAGCTGCTGCAGCTGCTAATGGACACCTGTGACCTTCAGGTTAGACTCCAGCCCCCTCAGCATGGCCCGCAAGGCCCTCTGTGAGCTCACCCTCTCCACTCCCCCCGACTTCCTCACTACTTGGCACTACTTGATAAGGTCCCAGCCAGACATTGCAGTTGCCCGTCACGTCATCAGCCATGCTGTCACTGGCCCTCTTTGTCCTTCCCCACTGCTCTCTCTGGGGGAATACTCGCCTCTGTGCTGGCTGCCCACTTTGGGTCATCACACTTGAACTGCTCTTGCCTCCCCTGTGAAGCCTCCCTGACACACACGCTCATCAGCCACCTCTCCTCCAGCTCCCCTAGACTCTGTGCCTGTGAGGAGCTTGGGGGCTGCCTGTTTCCCCACATGGCTGTGAGCATCTGCTGGGAGGCAGGCTCACTCATATTTCTATCCCCAGGGCCTGCCAGAGTGCTTGGTGCATGGTGTTCAGTAAGTCTGTTGACCAAATGAATAAATTACAGAGAGATTTACAAGTGCTGAAAGGTTTTCATCCCTGATGCACTCTTTGTTCCACCAAAGCCCTGGGGAGCATTATGACACCTCTTAGAGGCTCAGAGCGGTTAAGTGACTTGTCCAGAGTTACCCAGCAAATTAGCATCATGAAGGAACACCAGGGCAATTCTGAGTGACACTATTCCAGAATTGGGGTCATCTAAATTTGGAGGAGAGCATTTCTTTCTGACTCTGGCTGATTGAGTTGAGGGTTCCTATGGAAACATGAGTTCCAGGCCTCTCGTAGCTCCAAGTCATTGCAGGGTGAGCTGGGAGTGGAGGGGCTCTTCCTGAAGCTGGAAGCCACCAAGAGCCCCCAGAGTCCTTGGATTCTGTAATAGCATACTTGAACTTCAAGAGGCATTCTCTTTCAAGTGCTTACAGCCCCATTTATAGAAGAGGATATTGGGGCACAGAGATGTTCTGTCATTTGCTCAATATCACACAGCTGGTAAGTGGCAGAACTTGGCCAGGAACCCAAGCTCTTATCCACTTCTCCTTCCCCTTGGTCCTGGACACAGAGACCATGCCAGGGCCTAAAGCAAATCTAGCCCCCAGGATGGCTGGTGCTGATGATTTAAAGGGCCCAGACGTGCTTAATCTTCCTGCCTGGCTCCCTCATTTTAGTAAATGTTGAGATTTAAGAGCTCATAAAACTGAGCTATAACGTACGCTGCCAACAGCTCTGCACGGGGCTCTCTATCCTGCGCTGCACCCGACCTGGCTGTCCCAGCCTTGTCCCCAGTCACTCTGGGGGAGTTCTGCGGCTGATGAAAGCTGCCAAGCTTCTCGAGTCCTCAAGAGACCCATCAGGTTGTTTATATCCTCACTGGGGCTAGATTGACACGTGGCGTGGCAGGGTGCACAGTGACTGGCTGATTTCATAAATTGTTCAGGATTCCGGCGGCAGCAGCAGCAGCAGCAGCAGCAATGCTGGGCGGGTGTCAGAGTTCAGCCTGGTCACAGATGCAAATGCGTATGGACAAGTCGGTTGCCCGGGGACCCTCTTGCTGTGACCACAGCAGTGTGGAGGCTACTCATGCCTGTTGGAAGCAAATCTGTGGCTACCAGTCGCCCTCCTCTTAATCTGAGACAGTGGTGGTTTTCTTCCAAAGTCTTGAGTTTGGAAGAAACATTCTCCAGCCACGCTTCTGAAACCTGCATGGTCCTGTCCTGTAGTAGCTCTCCAGTCAGTGTGTATTAGACGGGTGGAGAGGGGGAGGGAGGGGAAGAATGGACTGAAGCAGGGAAAGAAGTGAGGATGAGATTAACTGGTGATTTAAATGCCCCCAGTTCCTCATTCTCTTCTCCTGTCACTCTTTTTGCTGTGTGACTTTCAGCTCCTCATATGACAGGTTGAGGTTTTTCTTCCTCCTTCCCTCAAACCTGGGCTGGTTTTGTTACTGGCTTTGGTCAATGGAATGCAGTGGAAGTAACAAGTCAAGACCTCAAGACATCTGGTGCATTTCTGCTTTTTCTCTTGGAACTCTGTTGAACTGCCGAGTGAATAAGCATGATATGGCTTTCTGGGTGATGCGAGACACATGGTCCAGTCACCCCATCACGGCCTACAGCCAGCCACCCACCAGTGCGTGTGTCAGGAGCCTCCAGCTGACCCACCAGCTGGTCACAGATGCAAGACTGAGCCCAGTCAAGGTCAGCCAAGCCTGATTTAGATCTGCCCAGCTGACCCAAGGTCTCACGATCAGTTATAAATGCTTGTTGTTTTTAAGCTGAGTGGCTAGTTATGCTAGTTATGGCATAGCTGGTGTAGTGTAGATACCCAGGGAAATGATGCCCTTTAGGTTCAGCATAGCCCCCACTTCCTATCTCTCTTTTCCCTTTTGTGCCATGAAGTCATCTCCGGTTGCAGCCTAGCCAGAACCTTCTATTCCACGCTTGGTCTTTCTAAGTCTGTGTCTGAGATGCTGGGCCAACTCCTTCAATTCAGTTCAGCCAACAGCTTTTGTGGAGCACCCACTGTATAAAAGACACCGTCCCACCTACTACGGAAATGGAGAAAAACAATCCATACCTCTTGCCTTCAATAAACTTCTAACAGCCATATGAATTAGAGTAGGAAATGGCAACCCACTCCAGTATTCCTGCGTGGAAAATTCCATGGACAGAGGAGCCTGGTGGGCTACAGTCCATGGGGTCACAAAGAGTTGAACATGACAGACACTGAGCACACAGCCATGTGAATAGCAATGTTCACGATAACTGACATCCGCATAGTATCTGAGGATATTCAAAGCACTTTCACAGGCAGCACATACGTAAGCTTCTGCTGTGAGGGGTGACAGAGCAGGATGGATGCTGATTCAAGTGTTACTGAGTGCCTACTGTGTACACAGCACCACGAGAGACACTGGTGAGAGAGAAACCAATGGCCCGGGGTCACTGTAAAGATTCAAAGTTCTTGAAGTGCTGGAGTGGTTGAGTACACCCGTTTTTTGCACAGTCCTGGTTGCTTGAAGCAATGGAGATGTTGAGCTGAAGATCACAAGGAAAAAATGTAAAGTTCTACTTTTACCATCAGAAAAAAATCAATGTTGCAAGCACAAGTTAGGGGAGTCATGACTGGGTATCAGGTACCAGCAAGGAAGCTCTGAAGAGGCTTTAGTTGTCAAAGCTACAACTGAAAAGCCAATTCAAATGTTGGATTACAGAAGGATTCTAAATTCATGATGGTATCAGGGGGAGGGGAGCGCCACTGGGCTGGTCAGACCACTGGTAGAAGAAGGCATCCCAGGCTGGTCTCTCCACTCTAAGGAGCATATTAATACATCAGGGTGTGGCTCAAGGAAAATGACCACGATGGAGAAGAGACAGGAAGCCACACCTGGAATGTTTGAGGGACTATGGGCTAAAGCCTGGAGAAAAGAAGGCCAAGGAAAGAGGGGATGGCAGAGTCAAATGGTTGAAAAGCCTGTTGTGTTTAAAAGGTCAGATATTTTCCATCGTTGCCCAAGAGGTGCAGGGTGAAGAATGGTGAAGGGACATTTCGGTTCAACTTGAAAAATAACTAACATCTTGACCTGCCCTCCCATTGATGGAACAATCTCTTCCTCTGTAGATTTATAATATCACTTGACTAATGGTTACTGGAAAAGCATTTCTAGGTGTGGTAGGAGTTTGGATTCAATGCCCACTCAGATTTCTTTCACCTCTGAATGCCCATGAAGGGCTCTGCAAAAGTAGAGACTTCTAAGCCCTCAAGGTTCTTCTAAGCCCTCGACACTTCTGCAAAATGTTGAAAGTGAAAGTGTTAGTCAGTCAGTCGTGTCCAACTCTTCATGACCCCAAGGACCTGCCAGGCTCCTCTGTACATGGAATTCTCCAGGCAAGAATACTGGGGTGGGTAACCATTTCCTCCCTAGGGGAACTTCCAGACCCAGGGGTTGAACCGGGGTCTCCTGCATTGCAGGCAAATTCTTTATGCCACCAGGGAAGCCCAGCTTCTAAAAGCTCTTTGATAAAGAGGTAAGAGGAAGGTCAATGGGGAACAATGCTTTCATCTGCGCATTGGCCGCTGGTGACTGCTGAGAATATTTGAGAAATGGTCTACGTCAGGAGAAGGTATATTCACCTTTCTATAGGGACGCACATAAATATTTTATCTATATAAGGGCTCATATGTGTATGTTTTAAGAGCATTGCCTATAATTTATATAACTATATGGCATCTATAGAAATGCGATGTGTAATTTACAGTCCTGCTCTGAAGAGGTGGGAGTAAAAGCCTGGGCCCCTCTTTTTGTTATGATGAGTGACTTGCCTCTCCCAATTAAAGGGTGCAAGGAAATATGAAGCCACTGTGTTAACCAGAGGGAGTTGGAGAGAAAGACAGACAAGGGAGGAAAGTAACAAGCAACACCAAGGTAAAGGAGCAGTCAGAATAATAGCGCTGACACAGGGAGGTGGGTCAGCTGGGTAAAGGGCTGCAGAGGGTGGTGTTTTCACTGGCTTCACGCATGCTACTTTGGGATGATGATGTTGATGATGATAATTGTAAAAATAGTTAACATTCACTGAGCACTTAGTTTATGCCCGATCTCATTTAAACCTCACAACAATCCAGGTGCTTTTGTTACTTCTATTTTATAGAATAGCAACCGAAGCACAGAGAGCTTAGGTAACTTCTCCAAGACCACACAGCCAGGAAGTGGCAGAGTCTGCATTTGAACCTAGATCGTCTGACTAGAACTTGCACTTTTCACCTCTTCTTTTTCACCATTTGCATCTTCTCTATCTGTCTTTGTAGTGCAAGAGAAGGGCCGTCTGTCTGTCTGTCAGTTACCTGCAGTCCCCAGGGTGTGATGGGGTGGTGTCAAGAAACATTTCGAGAGCGCTGAGTGATTCCACTACCTCAATATATCGATTCCTCCTCCAGAACGAGACAGGCAAGAAAGATGAGTTCTGCCTGGTGGCATAAATTAGCTCTGTGTCCTTGGGGCTTTGTCCACCGTGCAGCCTCCTTGCTGTGCAGGTGGGGGACCTGCTGGCAGCAGAGCCGTTGCTTTAGAGCGATTCATGGCCAGCACACGGCAAATGCCAGGACCACAGCTTCCACGTTGAGTCTGGACGAATGGCAGAGCAGAGCAGAGGGCAACGCAATTTACAAGGAATCTTAGCAACCAGGCAATGGGCAATAAACCAGAAAATCGCCGAGGAAACTCAGCGGAGCATGAGCTAAAAGAATTGCAGGATTTGTGAACCAATTTACACCCATCAGAGGAGACTGAGAGAGGCAAGGGGCTGCTCTGAAAGACAGAGGACCTCTGGGAGGCTGTCACCTCCTGAGACCTGTCAAAAGGCAATGAGGACACAGATCCCTGCTGAGGGACAGCTGGGTGGTGACCTCTGGGGACTTTCCTGAGCAGATCTCAGCCTTCCTCTCTGAGAGAGACCTGGAACTTTCTCAACCAGAAACAGAGCTTACCTTTGGTCTCCACTGTGGGGAGGAAGTCTTAGGCAGCGAACACCATCTCTCAGGTGAGACACCTCATCACCAGGTAGGCAGCAGACTTGTGAGGAGGAGGGAAATGAAGAAAGAGGAGGAGCTCCTTCTCTTCGGGATGATATTGGCCTGTGTCTGCTCAGAAACACAGTGCCTGGGAGGAGCAGTCACCTGGGCCCCTGGTTTTCACAGAACAGCTCCAGCAGAGCCTCTAAAGGAGCACGGGCCGCCTTCAGTGGCCCAGGGCCCAGAGAGGGACGGGCACACTCAGTCCCAGTCAGATGAATTAGCGCGTTGACAGTAATGAGTGCTTCCCTGGTGGCACAGCTGGTAGAGAATCTGTCTGCAATGAAGAAGACCTGGGTTCCATCCCTGGGTCGAGAAGATCCCCTGGAAAAGGGATTCGCTATCCACTCCAGTGTTTCTTGCCTGGAGAATTCCATGGACAGAGGAGCCTGGCAGGTCCATGTGGCTGCAAAGAGTCAGATACAAATGAGCGACTAACACTTTCCTTCTCAGTAAGGAATGCACAAGATGTGGCATTAGGATTAAGGAATATAATCTCAAGTTAAAGACAAAGGCTGGTAAAAGCCTCCGTAAGGGGATCAGTGTGCTGCTTCAGCAGTTAATTTTTTCTGACTTTGCTGAGAAGTGAAGCCTGGGACCCTGCATGTAGAGAAATGGGCCTCGGTTTCCCCATCTGCCACTGAAGTTCTCGAGGGCCATATCCAGCGGTGCCTTGCTGTTTTTCCGTGGGTTTTGGCAGTAGTGGGGGGCTCAGGCATTGCCCTGGAAGAGGAAGTATGATATAAACTTTCCATAAGTCACACAAAACTCCTCCCTGAAGCTTCTGGAAGGCCTTCCTGACTATCTATCCTTCTTCACCTCTGATTCTTCAGCCTCCATTGGCCACAGGGTGGCTCCCCAAGGCCTCACTACTGCTCAGCAGGCTGCAGCATGGGGGGCCTAGATGAGACCTATACAGGCTCCTATCACAATTTGTGTCTAGGAGGCTGCCTGCAATGGGGGGCAGGGGGAGAGAATGGGGATTGGAGTAGGGAAAGGAGCCACACAGGGACGGCTACATATCAGACCCAGGACCTGGGCCCTCACCAGGCTTTCTGGCCCAGGGCACAGAGATGGGTAGAGAGCCCAGCATGATGGAGATTGCTTTGTCTGCCAATCTAGTTGCTGGGGCACAGAGTGAGACACACAATCTAGGTAAATAAAAGGGCGACAGCGTGGTGTTGGTGTGGACTCTGGAGCTGGACATGAGTGAGTTCAAGTTTTCCCTCCATATGACTGTGAGTCATGGGCAATTGCTTACTTTTAAGTGCATCAGTCTCCTTGTGAGTACAGCAAAGATGTAATAAACCACAAAACTCTAGGGGAGTAACTGGAATAATACACACAGGCCCTTAGTGCAGGGCCTGGCATGTTACGGTATGTAATTGTATGTTCAGTGTTAACTCTTCCTGGTGTCAGGAACCCAAATTCCAGAGATGAAGACAGACACATTCTATCCCTACTTGTAATTAGGATGTCTGAGAGGTTCCAGCCCCCAGGGGGCAAGCAGGGGGCCCAGGACTCTGATCTGGGCTGGGGTCCTCGGGATAGGCTGGGGCACTGCACACAGGGGTGCAGCAACATCTCAGTGGCGTACGACAATAAGCATTTAATTTGCTCATGGATCTACAGGTCATCTGGGGAAGCTCTGCCCGAGCGCGTCTCATGGCACAGGGAGCTAGTGGAAACTCACCAGGCCTCTTAAGGCCTAGGCTTAAAACTGGTCCGCTGTTACTTCTGCCCCATTCTTCTTGCCCCAAAGCAAGTCATGGAGCCAAGCCTAAAGTCAAGGAGAGGGAACAATCCACTCTGTTCCATGTCGAGGCCATGGCAGGGGTTGCAGAGAGGGGTGAGGAACTGTGGTCTCTAATTTAATCTACCATGTAAACAGTGGGCCCTGATGGGGCTAGGGGAGTGGATATGAGAGCCAGAGAGACCATCAAAGTAGAGAGACACACACCAAAGAAAGTCAGGGCTTCAGGAGAGAGGAAATGTAAATGAGAGCTCAGGCTCAGGGAGAGACAATAGTGGTCTCCCTCATGGGCCCTGGGTGCTGCCAAGAGGCCCCTCTCTCCATTCCTTTTCATCAGTTGTCAAGTGGGCTGGCATGGAAGTGGTGTGGCTGTCATCCTTGCAGGGAAGTAACCTACTGTTACATCAGTAAGAAGGGGCTTCTCTGGTGGCTCAGTGATAAAGAATCCAACGGCCAAGCAGGAGACACAGGTTTATCCCTAGGTCTGGAAGATCCCCTGAAGGAGGAAATGGCAACCCACTCCAGTATTCTTGCCTGGGAAATCCCATAGACAGAGGAGTCTGGGGTCCGCAGTTCATGAGGTCACAAAGAGTTGGGCATGACTTAGCAATTAAACAATGACAGTATCAGTAAGAGGTGTTTTCCACCAGAAAGGCTTACCAGGAGTTTAGTTATATAGGGAAAAGACTAAGTGACACAAACATAGAATAATTCATTCCTAAAAAATTCCATTCTTCTCATTCAGGCCTAACATGCTCAATTGCATCTTATAATAGCCCTCTGGGCGCAGTTGCCTGGAAATGCTAGGAAAGAACCTGGCATTAATGAAGGCAATTATTAATTACTAAGGCAGCTATGACTCTAGAGAGATGGCCTAGGGGTCAAGATTGCTGTTTATTTATTTCTAATTTGCATTGCTGCTAACTTCCAAACAAATTTGAGATGATTGACACCTAAAAATCGAGGCACTAGGACAGTGAGATTAAAGATGAAATCTCCAAAGTCATCTGGATGAAGGGAGGAAATGATTAAACTAGAAACCCGGCAGAGGATAGTTACTGCAATTGCGCATTAAATTGAGCTAAAGCGAAAGGGGAAATGTGATGAGTTATTGGATAAAAGGAAGCATAGCCATTCATCAGGAGAGGCAAACTTTTCCCTGACATTCAACGTGAGCACAAATTTATCGTGAGAATCTCAATATAAGGACGGTGAGGCACATAATAGACGTTCCCTCCAGAGACTTCTGCAGAAGATGCAAAAATGTTCTTCAGCTGGTCGTTTATTATATCGACCATAGATAAAAGCTGAGGTCTTAGGGATGAACCCTTCTGGATTTAATATAGCCCCAGCTAATGGCTTATGGATTGTTGTAGAGGCAGGATCAGTTAGGAGTGTTTCAAAGGCTGGAGCCAGAGGTCAGAGGCTTGGAGAGAAGTGTGGCTTTCCTCCTGGAGGCCAGGCTAAGAATGCATTCCTCTTGCCCAGGGCCCCATCTTGCCCGTGTCCCCCAAAGGCATTGGAGATAAGCAAGGCAGGGGAAGATCAGGAAAGCCCTTGGACAAAGCAATACAAATCAGACTACAGAATGGAATGTATTAGTCATTTATACAAACAAAACATGTATGTAAAGAAAAAAAGACTGAAAGAAAATCTGCCAAAGTGTTCATAGTGCTAACCTTTGGGCTGTGGACCTTTGGCGGATGTTTAGTGGTTTTCTTTATTTTTCAAATCTTCTAGATTGACCTTGTGTAACTTGTTTAAAAAGAAAAAAAAAAGAAAGAAAGATTTCTAAATACTGGTTTTGAGATCTCTAAGTGGTGGAGAGCTAACACCAGCAACAGCCCATGTTTTCTTGAACAGATGCTTAAAGCACTCTCTTCTTTCTTTTTCTGCTTCTCCACAAGCTACCAAACCTAACCCACCTTTCCAAATTGTGTAAATAAGTCACATGTGTTAGTTTCACAGTGGGATAAAGAAAATAATGGAAGAACTTGGCAGCTGTGATCTCCTGAAAATAAGAACGTGTTATTTCACTGGGACAACTTCTCTGGCAGGAGAGCTGGCAGTATGTGGCAAGAGTCTCAAAAATGTGCATACTGTTGTTTACCTGTGGGTACTTAATCCTCAGCTTCCCTGGTGGCTCAGTGGTAAAGAATTCTCCTGCCAATGCAGGAGACGTGGGTTCGATCCTTGGGTCAGGAAGATCACCTGGAAAAGGAATGGCGACCCACCCCAGTATTCTTCTCTGGGAAATCTCATGGACAGAGAAACCAGGTGGGCTACAGCCCATGGGGTTGCAGAGTCAGGCACAACTTAACGACAAAACAACAAACAGCTTAATTCTCAGGAAATCATCACGACTACATGTGAAGACTGTGCTGGACAAATAACCCTTACAACATTATCACAAGAGTGAAATATGGGGAACAACCTAAATCCTCACCACTAGAGATTTAATTAATTCAACTCTGGTCCTAAGGAACACAAAGCATAGCTTGGAAGGATTCTTAATGACAAGGAACAATGCTTTGCAGTTCTTTGTTAGATGAAAACTAGTATGACTATGCATTTCTTTGGTGAGGAGAATGTAGCGGAAGAAAGCTTTTTTTTTGTTTTTCCAAAGCAGCACTATTTCATAGTTCTAGCTTCTGAAAACCTAAGGAACATCTCTCGTGTTGAGACGCTCTGTAAGAAGCATATTTGGAACAGGCTTGCAGGCTTCAGGACAGGAAGTTGGAGCTGAATAGAATCAGAGGATCTCGGCCATTTATCTCCTCTGCTGTTTCCTTTTTGTCCTCCCTGGGCTTGAAGCAATTCATATGAGAGCCTGAAAGCCCAGCAAGTCCATCCTTCTCTCCTCCCTTCTCATTCCAATGGACGTGATGGTAAAGGATTCGGTAGGAGATGATTCTGAAGCTTGTCCTGAAACAGCGGCTTCTGGGTGAAGTGCATGAGAAATGATGGGAAGAAAAACCAAGAACAATTTCTGACCCTGACATCAGGTTGACTTTTAAAAGATGACATGTTCTTCTCAGGATCAACCAGCTTCTAAGAGATGAGGACCCCAAGCAGTGCTCTGGTGTCTTGTGTATACACTCCTTAAGATTTATTTGACTTTTTGCTATTAAGTTCAGCCTTTCGAAAATTCATCTCAGTCCAATTTCTTACCATGTTGCTCCTCTTTGCAGACTGGCTGAGACAGACAAACATTTTTCCTTTTGGTTTCCCTAGCTTATAAGCCATGAGGAGTAAAGGGAAATGTCTTCAAGGGAAAAGAATAAATTTGGCCATGTCAAAAGTGTTGTCTGGACTTGGGGCCATGAGATGAAGGGATAGATTGGTCGAAATAAAGACAGGCAGGAAAAATGTCATTGGGGGAAAAGCAAGAAATCACAGACTACAGGAGTTTGGGGCTTGGCAAGACACAAATGAAGCTGACCAAGTGCCTCATTGCTGAGATGGTTCTTAAAGTATGATCCAGGGATCTGTCTGGGCCTTAAAGCTTTCTCATGTATTTCTCAGGTATCATTGAGAGTCTCCCAAATGCAAGGTGTTTTGCATATGATATTTCATCAAGCCTCACCCCCAACCAGAGGAAGAAACTGTTATTACCCACACCTGATAGATGCAGCGATTAAAGTTCAGAAGGGTTAAGTAACTTGCCTAAAGACACACAGCTAGAAAGCAGAATAGTCAGAATTTTAACCCACATGTGTCTGACTCCCAAGCATGAGTCTTTATGCTCTGCCATAAAATCTCCTTCGGTGCCAGTGTTTATAATATGACAAAAGTAGATGAAAATATTTAGGGCAATGCCTTGGTCTTGGCACTGATCAGCTCCAATTGTTTGCTGGAAGCACTTGTTTTTAGAACTTTAAAGGCTTTCTATTTCTGGCATGAATTAGTTTTTGCTTTTGATATTGTAAACAAAGAGTAATTTCAGAGTATCTTACCAAAGCACGACCAGTTTTTGATTCTTATTTACTCTCGTGAGAGATTTAAAATTTATTCTATTTTGTTTTGGCATTTTGCACTGGTCAGCAGAAGAGGGGGCTGGACTTGCTTCACTGGAGTGGATAATGGCTAGACCTTTTTAAGAGGCCCTGCTTCATCACAGTAAAGCCCTCCCTTCCCTTTATCAAAGGTTTGGGGGTGTGGATGGCAATCGCTGGTCTTGGTAATTTAATAAACAGATTTTTATAATTGATTTTGAAGTACATTCAGACAGACAGGGATATTGCAAGAACAGTACCAAGAATTCCCATCACCCTCTCATGCCGATTCCCCATTTGTTAACACATTATTTCATCTGCTCCATTCTTTTCTCTCTCTCTGTGTCTATCTATCCATTATCATTATTCTTTTATTGAGGTATTTGAGAACAAGTTACAGATGTGATCCCCCACACACTTAAATACTTCAGTGTGTGACTTCCCAAGTCAAGGACACTCTCCTACGTGATAGCCACAAGTCCGCCAAACCAGGAGATGATGTCACTACGACAGGACGTTCCAATTCACATACCTCACTCAGAATTTGCCAAATGTCCCAACAATGTTTCTTCTTCTTTTCTGGTTTAAGACCAGTCCAGAAGCACATGTTCCTTCTGGCTGTCACGTGTCTTCATTTCCTTTCCATATGAATCAGTCCCTCCATCTTTCCCTATCTTTCTTGACCATGGCAGTTTATAAAGAGTACAGATCTCTCATTGGGTTTTTCCAGCATTTCCTCATGTGTAGACTCAGGCCATGCATTTTGACAGGAAAGACACAAAAATGAGGCTGAGCTCTTCTCGGTGCATTTCCTCAGGGGCTCATAATGTTGACCCTTTGCTCCACTGGGATGGACTCCCCATCGTCTGGTCAAGGTGGTGTCTGCCCTATTCCTCTGCTGTAAGCTCACCAGTCCCCATTTGTGGTTGACATGTTTTTTGTGGGGAAATAGTCTAAGCCTATGCCATATCTTATTCCTCATCAAATGTCTACTCAGCCTTAGCATCTGTGGATGCCTGTAGCAAGGACCTCTAAGATGGTTGCCAAATAGTGATAATCAATTTCCATCATTCCTTCCACATTTGTTTGTTGACATCTTATGGTAAAGAAGAATTAGCTTTTCTGGTTTATTTGTCTATGCATGTCTATCATCTATCATCTATTGATGTATCTATCCATCCATCCATCCATCCATCCATCCATCTAATTATCTATCTATATCTATCTATAGCATAGCGTTAGCTGCTCAGTTGTGTCCAACTCTTTGTGACCCTGTAGGCTATAGTCTTGCCAGGCTCCTCTGTCCATGGGATTTCCAAGGCAAGAATACTGGAGTGCGTTGCTATTCTCTTCTCCAGGGGATCTTTCTGACCCAGGGATCAAACCAGGGTCTTCTGCATTGCAGGCAGATTCTTTACCGTCTGAGCCACTGGGGAAGCCCAATCTATCAGTTCACTCATCTAATCACCTATCTATCCATCTGTCTAATCACCTATCTATATCTACTACCTATCTACCCATCTAGTCATCTATCCATCCAATCATTTATCTATCTCACCACAAGTTTACATCAACACTTCCAGCTATAGTCTATCACCTTTTTCCTATCCTTCCTTTTGTCCATGTTTGTAAATCTCTTTTCCCACAGTGAAAAACTTGGTCCCAATTAGTCTCAAGATATTTGCTTCTTTACTCCCTCCCCTTTCTGTACCCTGCAGTCTCTGAGTTTCCATCCTAGCCACAACCATCTCAGGCCATGGCAGCTTCCTGGGTCCAGGGCCTTGCATCACCTCCTTGGCCCTGCTGCCGCTCAGCCCTCAGCTAGACTGCCACCTCCAAGGGAAGGAAAGAGAAAGGCAGATGAAGAAGAGGAGGAACAGGACTTTAAGAACTTGGTCATTTTCTTTAGGATCATTCTATCTTGCTTCCCTCTGTAGTTATCCAGATCTGAGGCCACGCTCTTTGGGTATCACCCTCACTCCCAGACTGTGCTAAAGGGATGGGCTTATTTTTATACTAAAGGTCTCCCATCCCCTCCACTTTTCCAAGTGATAGGTGGGCAGGGTGGGGGCTGGGGGGAGTCAAGGCACGGGTTGGCCATCAACTGGTGAGATTGTTGAGTTCTTTCTATCAAAGAATTGAGCCGGAGGTGGTAGACTCTAGGCGACAAACCTGGGCCTTGTGCTGAATGACGTGACAGCCGCTGCACATGGGTGGGTGGGCCAGCAGAGGAGAGCAGTCTGCAGAGAGAGCTGAAGAGCACAGGAACGGCTTATGTGGAGCCGGAGGCTCTTACAGCTTGGGAGTCCTCTTTAAGAAAAAGGATATGGATGTGAGTATATAAACTTGTGGCCTTTAGATATTCCTTGCTCTTTCCATTACTGTTTAAATTAAATTACCCAAATGGCTTTCTGCTTCTTGCACCCAGAAGCCAAAACGCTGAGTATGAAAGCATTGACAATGAGCAGACACTAGTTTTTTTTTTTTTTTTCTTTCAATTTTGAAGGCCAACTCAGCTCACCGTTTTTGTCCCTGAAAAATGTTCCTCTTAACTAGACCACTGAATTGCCAGATAAGGTTTGGGATTTTGCAGCAGTAAATAAAAAAGAATCAGAAGTTATAGTTCTGGCATTACTACTCTCGATTTGTATTCTGCTTCACAAAGATGCCTTCTAAATCAAGGGTATGAGTGTCCTTCGGGATTACTGTTGATTCAAGATTACCGGGGGTGCCTTACATCCAGTTCCAAATAACTTCAGAGTTCACATGAGAGACAGTTTGCAAACTCACTAGCAGAAGATAATTTCAGAGGTAAAAATTAATCCCCTTTGCAGGAAGCAGTGGACTCCAAGCAAGCAGAAGCTGACTGCTAACTAAGGAAACTCCTCAGGGTTAGCTGACTTGCCAGCAGATGCCAGTGGGCCCCTGCTCACTCTCTTTCTCATCCCACCTTCTCCCATACCATCCAAGAACTGTTAGTGACTTGGGATACCACTTAGGAAGGATATTGCAAAGTTAACATCGTTGATGTCACCCAGCGCTAGAGCAGGAGGGAATGTTCTCATTATCTAGGCAATTCCTGGCTCAAATTCTCACTGTACTCACGCACTAACTTTCCTGACCATTAGGGTCCCTTTTCTATAAAGTGGGTGTAAAATCAACACTGAAAGCTCTCTGCAAAAGGCAAAGTAAACGGCATTTCAACCACGATGAACAGTTACGTGTTCTGCTCTGTTCTGAGCACTTCCATTATTTCATTTAATCTTTACAACAATCACATGTCTAACCATATGAGGGCAAATATTTTTATTCCCATTTTATAGATGAGGAAAATAAGGCACAAAGAGGTTAGAAGATTTGCCCAAGGTCATTTCCCTAGTTAGTTCTTATTTTTATTACATCTGAAGACACTGGTTCAAAAAAGGCTAAAGTGACTTGCTCGAGGTCACAGCATCAGTCTGAGGAAGGGATAGTTTTTTAGTTTTGAAGGAAAATTATCAGTAGCCTCTTTTCCCAATAAATGGAGAAAGCGGTGACTTGGAGAACACTGGAGATTTATAAGTGTGGGCAAAACAAGTATGAGATCCAATAAGAGAGAAAGAAAAGTTTTGAATCCCTTCTCCAACAGGTTGGAGCACTAGAGTGTAGAGAAGGGCCAAAGGGCTCTGAGATTCTTGTTCTTCCTCCTCTAGCGAGGAGGGGAGCAGCCCTTCTGTCTGTGGGGCTCCCCCAGAAACACAGCCCCCAGGGACTCCCACTGGATGGCTGGGCTGCCCAGGCATGAGGAACCCACCATGCTTTAAAAGGATCGAGCTGCAAGTAAGATGCACTTTTACATGTCAAACATATAGTGTCTTCCACATTCAGACTGCCACATTATAGTAAAATGGCATCAGCTAGTTTTTTACTTAAGACCTACAGGCTTACCCGCGGGCGCGGGGTGTTGAAGGTGTTCCTGGAAAATGTGATCCGCGACAAAAAAAAAAAAAAAAAAAAAGACCTACAGGCTTTGACTAACTTGGAGGAAAATTGGTAACCCCACCAAAAAAGGAAAATCTTTATTATAAAGAGATCTCGCTTGGAGGATGTTCAGGCCCCCAAAAGGATACTTGCCAGGGACCCTCTCAGCTCAGTCCCATGGCTGTTTATTGGCAGAGCCAGGACTAAGTACTTCTTTGGGGTTTGGGCTGTGGAATTGTTTGATGTGGGTCCAATCCCAACTCTATCACTCACTCACTGGGGGAGTCTGAGCAAACAACTCATTGTTTCTCCACCTCCCTTTCTTCTTGGGTCTGTTATGAGGATTAAATGAGATAATGCATGTGAAGGCTTAGCACTGGTCTGGAGTGGTATTGGAGGTGAAATGTTATTGTAGTCTAATGCACTTGCTATGGCTCAGAAAAAGCACTCCCAATCTCATTCTTTTGAAGCAGTCTTTTGTTTTTCCTTCAATTTTTTGAAGTATAATTGCACATACTTGAAAGTGTACAATTTGATAAGTTTTGACATATGTATATATCCATGGAACCATCAACACAATCAAGATAATGAACATACCCATCACCCCAAAAGTTTCCTTGTGCCCTTTTATAATCCACCCCTCCTCCTCCTTCCTGTTGCCCAGCAGACACTGATCACTGTCACTAAAGATTAGCTTGCATTTTCTAGAATTCTTATAAATGGAATCCTGCTGGGTCTGGCTTATTTTACTCAGCATAATTATTTTGAGATTCATCCATCCTGTTTATTATTGACTTGTTTTGGGTGTTTCATCCCTTTCTCCACACACGATGGACAAAGAATTTCCAGGTGAGAGATGTGGGCCAGTGGAGAGCCTCCTTAATGTCTGGGCTGGGTTTCTAAGTGTATGCTCACAACTGCTGGGGTTTCTAACGCTTGCATTCTGAGCACTTAGATGCTCCCTGTATCACAGTAGCGTGCAAGTACAGAAAATCCTGTGGCTCAAAAGCAGCAGGATTTCAAGGGCACAAACCAGGCAGCCTTTCCACATGACAAGTACCTAGACCTCATTCCCAGGGGCTCATAGGTCTGAGGTGTGGTGTGGTTGAAGATCACTGTTCTTGAGGAATGCCACGAATTTCCAAGTCACCTGGGCAGTGAACACTAAAGCAAAATGGAAGGAATTCAGCAGAACCTGGTGGTAACAATCATATTTCATAGAAAAAAATGAGATGCTCTGCAGTGTCTGAACCACATTATAAGACATCCATGGAGCATCACAAATGTGGTACCTACCTTATGACCACCCATGGAAATAAGTCTGCTCCCTGGGTTTATTTCAGCATTCTAAACCTATGTGACCAGAGAGCCCCCGAGTGTTGTGTGGACCAGGAAATAAACAAGGGTGGTGCCATCACCTACCTTCACATGCGATTCCAAAAAACCACACTGGAGAGGGCACGGAAATCAGTATCGAAAATGAGACACTCAAGTGACCACAAAGAGCTATTTTTGCTCATTCCAAATTGCTCTGTTTCTCTAAGCAGCTATTTTCATGGCTAAGCCAGTCTCTTCCTTAGCTATGTATAGGGACGACTCAACAATTTGAAAACAAGTGGGAAGACAAAAAGAAATCTGCAAATGAGCTCATACGCCAGGGATAACCCTGGGGTGGGGGTGGGAGGTGGGCGGGCAATTCAAAAGGTGGCGTGAGTTGGTTATTTCCCCAAATATCTGACCTCTTCAAATTCCGCTCGGGTCAGAAACTGTCATGAACCAAATATAAGTGCACATTGGAGGGTCACTTTCTAGGAAGTATTCAGTGTTTATAAAAATAGAGATTTAGAAGGGAAGTTTCCTTCATGTCCAGCGGTGAGAGTTCCCTGTGCTGGTGTTTACCCTGCTATCCAGGGACCTGGTTTAGATGGCAGGTGAGGGGAAACTCAGGCCTATTTTTAAGGATCTCTGGTTTTTTGACCATTGCCAGGGAGAAGGTGGACAAAAGAGGAGCACAGCAAAGGAAGGTCACCTCAAACATTTGTTCAGTGAGTCACTCAACAATTATTTACTGGTTCTAAAATACAGTAGATTTGCCCACTTGACTCCATTTCCTTTGCTGCCATATTTGTCCAGGAAGTCATTATTTTTCACCTCCTCTAAGTGGACTTCCTGTTTTCACTGGAGGCTCCTCCAGTTATCCATTCTCCATCCTGCAGCCAGAGAGAGCTTTTCAAAAGTGGAAACTGGACTAAGTCACACTCTTGGTGAATAGGAACGCTAACAAAAGTCTGGAAGCATACCTATCAAACTGCTCATAATGGGTAATTCTGGGGAATGGGTACAGGGAGACCTGAATGCTTTTTACTGTGTGGTTGGAATGTCCTACAGTGAGCTGTATTTCTTTCATGATTTTGAAAGGATCTCAAATGTTTAATTTGGTACCTACACACCAGGGGCTCTTCATCTTGTGTTAGAGTCCTAGACACTGAAAAGTCGAGCAATTATGCTTGTTCGTTGTGGCCTCGCGGGGCAGAAGCTGTGATCACAGAGTGGAAGTGATTGAGGAAGTGAGTTGTAAGAGGGAGTTTGCATAAGC
The DNA here is from genome assembly GCF_014754425.2 of Oryx dammah. Lineage (NCBI taxonomy): Eukaryota > Metazoa > Chordata > Mammalia > Artiodactyla > Bovidae > Oryx > Oryx dammah. Next base: position 18,687,800 of record NW_024070198.1, read on the forward strand.
AGAGCTACTAGAGGATTGTCCGGTTGGCCAGCAAGGGTGTTGATGGCCAGGGCAGGTGTTCGGATTGAGGCTGGGGGCCCTCTGCTGGAAGTGATGTCAGGGTCTTGAGTCACATGCCCCTGAAATCCCTGCAGTTCTGTGATTCCATGTGGTGCATCAGAAGGCAGGATTGTGTGTGTGTGTGTGTGTGTGTAAGCCTAACTGCTAAGAGGATATTCTCCAGGTGTCTTAGTCACTGTCTGCTTTCTTTTATTTCTACTTCCAATCTCTATTAGTCAAACACATTCCTAGAAGCCTTAAATTAATCTCTTAGTTTCACATGCCAAGAAGTTTATGGATGATGATCCCTCTGCAAGGAAGTAAAAGGATGTATAAGATGCACATAGAGCCAACTTGAGTACTAAATTGGAAAGAAGGAAAGATTCTGGAAAAGTGGCTAAAAAAAAAGTGGAAGTCGCTCAGCTGTGTCCAGCTTTTTGCGACACCATGGACTATAGTCTGCCAGGCTCCTCCGTCCATGGAATTCTCCAGGCAATAATACTAGAGTGGGAAGCCATTCCCTTCTCCAGGGGATCTTCCCAACCCAGGGATCAAACCCGGGTCTCCCGTGCCGCAGGCAGATTCTTTATTGTCTGAGGCACCAGGGATGCTGGGAAAGTGGGTAAGGAGATGCAAACAGTACATTCCCTGTTAATACTGCCTTCAACACTAGAAGCCACTTCGTTATAACTCCACCTCCTTCTGCTTTTGGGCCCCTCCTTTTTTGAACCCCTACTCAGCTCGGGCACAGAACACTCCCTGATGTAGCTCCTTGTTTGGTGTCTGGAACAGAAGTCATACTGCCAGCCAAAGGAATGACATATCCTTCAAGATGTCATTATTCGCATTCTGGAACAAATAGAGATATTAGCCTGATTGGACAAGCACTTTATAGAGCCACCCTTGCTCCCTGTATTGTCCCAGACATTTACAAATTAGTTGAACCCTGTTTTTATTTTTCCCACCACCTCAAGGCCATACCATTTTTCTTTTTAATATACAGACCATGCCTTGCACAGAGTAAGTGCTCAATAAATATTTGTTGAATTGATTTTCCTGTTCAGAGATGTGGCAGAAAGACCCTCTGGCTTTATGCAGGTAACCAGGGTAAGCCTCAGGGTCTGAACTGAGGATTGCCTGGATTGACAATAACAAAGGCACCCCAAGGACAGAAATGGACAACAGGCAGCAGGCAGGAATATGAGCTGTAGGCAGGAGTCAGAGTAAGAATCTGAGAGTGTATAAGATGAAGAACAGATGAAGGCATGGAGAGCAAAGTAGGATCATTTGATGGGTTCACTGAACAAGGGCGACCAAGTCAGACTCCCTGGGTTTGTGTGTGCACTGGTCTGTGACGCATGCCCCTTTGGGTAACTGAGTTACTTCCACCCATTGAGCGATCATCATCAGTGAAACAAGGAGGCCTCCAGTCAATGTGAGGATTTAATGAGGGAGTTAATATATGTGAAAACACTGTACACGGTGAAATGCGACGAGGCAGAGAGAAGGCAAATTAGCAAGATTTGGATGCATCTGGTGTCCTTGAAGAATTCTTTATGAGTTTTCTTCTGCCCCCTCATTTGTCCTGCAGTTTTATTCCCAAGAACCCAGTATCTCTGAGATGGAGGGATCTTGAAGTTCCTCTGACTCCTTCCTGTACTGTTCTAGGCGAAGATGTGGGCTCAAGAGAATCTGTGGCTAATTAAACAACGTATCAAATGGCATCAAACTGATCAAAGGTTGTCCTAAATTAACGGTTTGCTTTGTTCTTTACTCGCTTAGTTTATATTTTACTTTCATGCCACGTGTCAGTTTCGGGACATCCTGATTGCTTTAGAAAAGCAGAGTCTAACCATTTGCTGAATGCATGGCTGAAAGCTCACTCAGCAGCTCCCAGACCTCCTATCTTCCTGCTGCTGCTGTGCACGCTCAGGTGTATCTGACTTTTTTGTGATCCCATGGATTGTAGCCTGCTACTCCTCTGTCCATGGGATTCTCCAGATGAGACTACTGAAGTGGGTGTCCATGCCCTCCTCCAGGTGATCGTCCCAATCCAGGAGTGGAACCCAGGTCCTCTGCATTGCAGGCAGAGTCTTTACCACTAAGACACCAGGGAAGCCCTAGTATAATGATAATTACTGTAGCTCAGACCCCTTGACTCTCTGATGCTCTGACCTGGGTACTTTGGCAAGGATGACCTTCTGCAGGGTCTGCATCCAACTGGCCAAGTCAGCAGGGAAAAAATGAAAAGTCTCTGCTCCCCCCGTTTCTGGAGCATCATCTCGCTCTCCCTTGCCCAAGGGCAAGTCTCTTTCCATTCTGTCTGGTTTCCTGCATGGAGCATGCTTCCTGTCTTTGACAGAGCTTGGCCCCATCTTAATGGCAAATCTACCTAAGTTTCTCCATTGGGTACTGGCTCAGCTAACTGATCTGTACCTGCAAATATGAAGGACTGATAGACAGCTCTGTGTGTGTATGTCATAGAGAGGCTACATAGCAAAATGATTACAGAACCAATCCGAGAATGAATAAAACATGTCCTGTTTTTTTTTTTTTTTTTTTTTTTAATGAGAAAACCAAAGAAAGATGGGCACATTGTTTTGGGTTGTCCTTTTTTGAGCGAGCAAAAGGAGGGAGGAAATGCTGGCTCCCAGAAAAGCCGAGCACTCAGAACGGGAGCCAGGGTGCTTTTTGCCACCTCATTTAACAGACTTCCAAAGGCAGCCACCTCCTCAGTGTCGGGATACGCTCATCCCCATGGCCCCAACAATCTGCGGACCCAGCTCGGCTATTCCCCGGTAGCTGTGACCTGCCTGCCTGGGGCTCTCCACCTGCCCCAGAGTCCTGGCTATTGAACGAGTGGCTGCTTGACCTCCCCACACCTCTCAGCCTGTACTTCCTGACTCAGAAACCAGCCTCCTTGCTCTGCGGTTGTGTCTCTTGATCCTGGCAAGCCTGTTCCCAGCTCTCTACATCAGGGTCCTCCCTACAAAGGCTGATTATGACAGGGAGATGCGAGATACATTCTCAGACCACCAAAGGCGCTACATAAGTATGTGAATGCATACATTTGTCAAGAACTGGCACACAGTATTGCTAATGACTGAATCAGAGCTGGCTGGGGAAAACCAGGTAAGCTACCAGCAAACTTGTTAATTTGTGGCAGACAGACACCATGAAGAGAGCGCTAGTGTTGCTGCAGTGGAAAGCAAAAGAGAGGAATGAGTTTTGCTTTCCTTTTTCCTGAGAACAAAGAAGATAAAGAGAACAGTGAGCAGGCCTGAACATTCCTAGTTTTTTTTTTTTTTACTTTAATTGCTCCTAACTCTGCATGTCTGTTACTAAGTTTGCTTTTCTGCCCCCTAACTCTCCAGGAGCTACAGTTCACAATTTCTCCTTTGACTTTATGCTAAATATGACCCCATCTGGTGTTTTCCCTTACAGCACCCTTCCACTTGTAGTTACATATCTAACTAGGCTGCAGAGCCTGGTTAAAGAAGAACTGCAGAGCCACCGCCACTGAACTGAACTGCTAGACTCAATTACTGGGTTACTGATGCCAGTTTATGACTATCTGAAACAACGCAAGAGAAAGAAATCAAGATCCTATCACCTTTGTTCCTCATCACCAACTCCTGACTTGGAGCCCTTGTGCATGTAAGCCCCTAGTCTACTCATGGAGGCGGGGAACAGTTCTTGAGGCATAAGCCTCCTGTGTTCCCCTCTCTGCCAGCTGAGAATTAAAGCCACCTTTCTATTTCCTCCAAACTCTGCTTCCATATCTTTTTTTTTTCTTCTGTAGGCAGATAAGGCCAAGATTTTGGCCAGCAACAGTGTCAAGGCCTTCGAGTTTTCATGCACTCATTGGCTGAGTTGTTGCTTGGAGTAAGTCTGTTTCCTTATATGCAAAATGGGCTTAATAATCAAAAACAATACCCATTTTACTTACCTTATGAGATTCTTGTGAGGATCAAAGAGTGTAAAATTCTATGAAGCTTATTTTTTTAAAATCCTTGCATACAAGATTATTAGCTCTATAAATAGCAAAGTACCTTGCTTAAAATAAGTGCTCACTAGACTTTAGAACTGCAGTTTGATTGCAAAAGGAAATGCTATTATTTCATGGCATTTTGTACCTGACATTCTTGTTTACCTGTTTATTACCTCTTTCCTCCATTAGCCTCAAAGCTCAATGAGAGCAGGAATTCTGACCATTGTACCTCAGAGCTGTAGCTCTCATGCCTTGGATGGTCTCGGTACATCGATAATGTCATTAAGTAGTCTTGGAGTGGCAGAATGACAGCTTTCTGGCTCAAGGGAAGCAGTGGAGGGAGTAGTTAAAATGGGCTTAATTCCTGTGAATGCATGCTAATCTAACTAGAGACTGCTGCTGGTGTAGAAGCAAAAATATATCTTAGAAAGTGACCAGATCATCTTAGAGATGGAAATATGGGTGGACACACTGAGCCTGAGGAACAGGTAAATTTTGAGGCAGGAAAGATTTGTACTAAATGTCTCCTAGAGGACTGACCCTTTCTGGGGTACCCCAGAAGGTAGATGGGGACCTGCAGAGAGATGGAGCATGTTTTAGTTAAGGTATTTGAAAATGGGCTGACCCAGGAGGCATGAGTTTCTCGCCAGAGGAGATATTTAAGAAGAAGCTGGATGAATCTGTGACATGATAGGTGGATTACTATGATACTGGATAGGATATAAAATGGCATCCATGGCCCTATTTAATTCTGCCTATAAGGCTCCAGAGGCAAAGCCCAATATAAATAAATAATATAAAATCATAGGGAAAGGAAAGGGGCTCAGGGGAAGAAGGGGAAGATATGGGGACCTCTGCAATTTTGCTTTGTTGAGAATCTTTTTTATCCACAATCCCTGGTCCCCCTTGGGGAACCTCAGACACCACCCACACCCAACTCAGAACAACCCGTGGTTCACACGCTCCTTCTCCAGCCAGATCTGTGCCTCTCGCTGGTCCACACAGCCTAAGTCTAGTCCTCCACTCTGGCCATGCCAATCCTCAGTCACCCCTCCCCTCAGACCTTCCGAGGTGCAGCTCCCCACTTGGTCTCCTTTAGTATAAGCAAGAGAGCTGTTTACTTCATAAGAAGGCTTTTCATGCATTTAACTTCAAAACATTCATACCAAGTGGGATTTGGTATTCCTCATGGATTACATGTTTGTACTCCACCAAAATTCATGTGTTGAAACCCTAACTTCCAGTGTGGCTATATTTGGAGATGGGACTTCTTAAAAAACAGTGGTTAAGGTTAAATGAGGTCATTAGTGTGGAGCCCTGATTCAAGAGTATTAGTGTCCTTAGGAGAGAAGTTTGCTCTTTCTCTCTTCCATGTGAAGACACAGCAGCAAGAAGGCAGGTATCTGCAAGCCAGGAAGACAGTCCTCCCTAGCAACCGAATCAGATAAGCACCTTGATCTTGCATGTCCCACCTTCTAGAATTCTAAGAAAGTTTGTGTTGTTTAAGCCATTGTGGTATTTTGCTACAGCAGACCAAGCAGATGAATACACCCTCTTAGAGGTAAAGTAACTTCAAGAATAAAGCATTATTTGAACCTCAGTTCTGCCACTTGCTACTGGGAGGACCTTGGGCGCATTGTTTTTTTCTCTCTGACTCACAGTGATCTCAACACCTACCATGGAAATCTCTTGTGAGGAGGGAGAAGTCATACATAGGGTATGTGGGACACAGTAAAACTTTACCTTAGAAAATGTTAGATTTAAAGGAAGATACCTTCATCTTGAGTCAAGAGCATCTCTTGGTGAGATTACTTAGAAGAAAAAACAACAGCGATAATATAAACCACCTGCCCCTATCAAGACCACACCCTCTGGACATTGAACTTGAAGTTCCCACTTGTTTATCAGCTACCTTTTTTGTTGGAGGAGGAGTGTGCATTGTCTTCCAATGCCAGCCTCTCCGGACATCCACATCCAAGAAGCCTTTGTGTGCACCTCTCTGTAGAATTTTGGAATCACAGCTAAGTCAATCAACCAGTCTGCCGAGAACGTTCACATTCTCCGGCCCTCCTGAGACCTGCAGACATAGGTCATGATTCCACGTGCACAATTTTCAGGTAATGCTCATGGCCCGGGGGCTATAATTCATTCCCTGAGGCCACCCCCTGAAGGACAGCTGGAGGTCCCCCACTGCGGAGCCAACCTACCCGCTCGACCCATAAGCGTCAGCAGCTTGTTAGATCAAACCAGAGGCAGGGAGAGATTTACTGTTTATCTCAAAACACAATGAACGGCAATGTCAATTCCAGACAAACGGCAGGAGAGTGTGCCTGGTGCCAAATTGTAGACCTCGCTTCTGAAGAGCGGCTGCCCGGAGTGCTGGCCTTGAACACTTCTCAGCATGCTGTCTCATCAGAGTGTGCACATCTGGATGTGCTAGTAAGAGCGAGAGCTGTACATTTTTCTTGCAGTTGAAGTATGGCTCCCTAGGGACCCAGCAGGTCTGGCCAACACAGACACTTCCCGCATCCTGACCTCAAACAAGCCCACATTCTCCAAGATAACAGAGGGAAAGCTTCCAAGTCTACAAACTGCTGTCAACCAAGAATTCAGGCATCCTTGCTTCATGCTGAGAGGAAGCTCTTAAACAGATCACTGCCTGGGCTGAGCTTAGTGGAGAAGGAAGTAGAAAATGTGATTAACATGTAACTATAAAATGTTGCAGCCATAAAAAGAGAAGGGAAAAAAGTTATGTGTAAGTAATGGCTATGTGAACGGCCACACCGAGCTACTTCCACAAGCTCTGTCTCACCAAACAGCATCATCACGTTTATGCTGTGCTTAGTTGCTCAGTCGTGTCCAACTCTTTGCTACTCCATGGGCTGTAGCCCGCCAGACTCCACTGTCCATGGGGTTTCTCCAGGCAAGAATGCTGAAGTGGGTTGCCATGCCCTCCTCCAGGGGATCTTCCCAACCCAGGAATTGAATCCATGTCTCTCCACTCTGCAGCCAGATTCTTTACCATCTGAGCCACCAGGGAAGCACAAGGTAGAAACTGCCTTAAGGGCATCTCAAAATTAGTGATGTTCTGCCAGCAGCCACGCTAACTACACAGAGATTCTGATCACGGTCAGCGTAGTAGAGTCTCTGATCCCCTTGCATTTGATGTTAGAAAACTGTGACCCATACTGCAGGGAAAATAATGGAGGCTGGTTGGTTCTCAAACTGCACTGTCGTAATCAGCTGTGACATGTTACAACTCATTTGTTTCAAAAGTAAAGAATTCATGCTGGGAAGAAAAAGAGAAAATATACCTGAGATTTCTCATCATTTCACTTATATTTTGTACTGATTTCCTGGAGGGAGAGAGAAAGAAGTTATTAAAGGGGAAATGAAGGCCACAACAGGGATCAACTAAATGAGAGAAAATCTGCTTGCCTTGTGAGGGAACTCACACAAGGGAGGAAGTTCATCAAACGGGTCTAGGATGGCTAATGGCCTGGGGATTTTATGTTCTAGAAAAAGGAGTTGCATTCTGGTTGTGCTAAATAAGGACTAAAGCTTATAACTTGGGTTTGTTGTTATTGTTTCAGTTGCTAAGTCATGTCTGACTCTTTCGCAACCCCTGGACTGTAGCCCACCAATCTCCTCTGTCCATGGCAAGATTTCCCAGGCAAGAATACTGAAGTGGGTTGCCATTTCCCTTTTCTAGGGGATCTTCCTGACCTAGGGATTGAACCCATGTCTCCTGCATTGCAGGTGGATTCTTTACTCTGAGCCACCTGGGAAGTCCTACAGGTTGGGTAGGGTGGAATAAATCCATAAGTCCATATGAGTGAATCCATATCCATGTTATTATATGAACCCATGCATGTATGCTATGAAATATATGATGAATCCATAAGTCCATACATGATGACTTAAATCCCACTTTTTACTGTTCAGGAGTCTTCCTTTAGGTCCAGCACACTGGATTGCTCACAGGTCCTGGCCCTTTGTCTGTTTTGCCTGGCTAGACCCAGTGGTGGTGAAACGTGGCATCAAGTTTTGATACCTCCAAGTCAGTTGATGATGCAAGTGGAAAAGTTCTTCTTTTACAAAATAAAGTTGTTGAGGCAGAAACTGGGGCAAGTACTCCAAGAGTCTGCTCTGAGCAGGGCTACTGCTGCCATGGTAGGAAAGAGATTGAGATTTGCAGGAACTTGTGTGTCAATGGTTCCTGCCTGAACAAGCATTATAGGAGCTTCAGCTCTCCTGTCCCGCCCCTAGAGACTTTTGGCAATGCCCCCTCCCAACCTCAATGCCACTAGGCCCATCCTTCTTTCATTACAGCCTCTGGCTCACACCTCTTCTAATGCTTGCCCTTCCTTATTCTCCAGGAGAAATTCAGTCCCTTACAAATTCATTCTCTGATTTAGAGTTGATAGTACAGACTTCTTAAATTGTATAGCTCTTCCACTATCTTCCACCATCTTCCACCAACCACTTTCCTCCCTGAAGTTTTGTTAATGTAAACCAGAGGAACATCAAGTTCTGGTGATGAATCAGACAAGGCAGACCCAGATGATGTTCTTCTTGGTCTCTTGAGTTCCAAGTCAAGTCCAAGCTCACTTGACTCCCAGCTGACTTAGACTAAAAGGGCCTCATGACCTGTGCTCAGAGATATGACCACATGGTTGGCTATCTGATGGGGACACAGAGACCCCACTCGAGTTCTCTCTCTTTACTGCTTGCTCCTGGGTGAGGAACCTGACCATCACCTCAGTCTTCTGATGTGAGAAATGGAGATAATTACTGTCCCTGTCTGGTAGGGTGGGTGTTACAGGAAGTAAAGGAGATGATACTTAGCACAGCAATTGGAGCAGAAGAGAAGCCATACTCTTTGCAAGGATGGGATGGTTTTGTATCTTGGTCACATAAATCTGCACGCGTGAGACAATGGCACAGGCTGTCCCAGTGTCGGTTTCCTGGCTTCAGTATTGTCCTATCGTTGCACAGCCACTGGGGGAAACTGGGTGACATTGTGCACTACCTTTTGGTATGAAGATCTGCAAAATGAAGCTTGATACATCTTTGTACGATCTTTGAAACTTCCTCTGCCTCTGTAGCTAATTCAAGATAAACAGCGCCAGACCAACAAGGAAAAAAAGGGGATAGGTGGGCAAAGCTATGAATAGGATGGCTATTGTTTGGAGATTTCATCTCCTTAACTGCCCTGCTTTTATATCCAAAGCTGTCTGCTGACCCTTCTGCCAGTTCCCCTTTGCCCTTCACCACAGCCCTTGGTTTAAGACACTTCGCTACCTCTCAGACCCACAGCTTCAGCCTCCACCCCGGTTCTGCTGGAGACTGCCTTGGAGCCACATTCCCTTGGGCACACACAGGCAGTTCTCCCAGTCCTGCCCTCCCCACAACAAGACACACACTTCGTGTGTTCCAACTGCACAGGCAAGTTCCAGGACAAGAGGACAGACTGTGCTGGGGGAATCTTGCTCCAGGGAGGGATATCTGGCTGTGGGAACTGGGCTCTCCCAGGTCTTACTGGTTTGACCCTGAAGGGTCGCCTCTTACTACAGCTGTGCAACCTTCCATGGCCACTGAAACTCAGTTTCCCTTCTGTGAAACAGTCATGGGGTTACCGGGAGGATTACCTGGGACAGCAGACAGGCTTTGAAAATTGTAACACAACTGTGCAATGGCAGGGGGCGTTGCTATTAAGACAAATGAAGAAGCCGAGGTTTTGGAGTTTGGGGCCATTTTCCAGGGAGAACGACCAGGCTCAGAGGCTAGAAAGGTGGGCTCTGCTCCAGATGTTGGAATTGCTATTGAAGAGTTAAAATTGCAACAAAGGAAATCATAGAAAATACACACAGGACGAGCTCTGGGCGGAACAGGCTCAGGAGACTTGGGAAGTGACCATGAAAGTTTTCAAAGAGCAAAGAGAAAAAAAAAAGGTAAGTATGCACGTCAGGCTATGGAGATCTATGATTAAAGAAAAAATGTGAGAATGAATAACGAGAATTAAAGTTCCACAGAGAAGAACAGGAGGGCAGGAAACGACCTCAGCCCCCCTCCTGAGTGCATTCTTCATTACACCCTTTCTTGCACCCTGGGAAGGAGGGAGGGGCAGTGCACAGCTTTGAAGGACAAAATGGGGCAAGTTGAGACCACATGGCTGATGAGATAATGAGAGATTAATAAGAGCAATTTCCAGATCTGTCAGAGAATGTGAGTGTGACTAAGACTGGAACACAATTTGGGTGTCTGTCCTAAGACGCTAGTGACAGAAGGGGAAGAGAGGAATTAGGGGATCAGAAACCTTGCCTCGGGACTGAGAGGCCCTGGAGGGGAAGAGCCACTCCTGGAACAGATATCAAAGGGCTGCCTCCTAGCAGTTCTCGCCTCGTTGCTCAGAGAGAGCAAACCCTGGCCAAGCCTGGAGCGGTAAGCGTGACCCCACTCAGCTCCTGGGGTCAGCTTCCCTGTTGGCTCCCCTTTTGGCTTGGATGGACAGTTCCCTATCTGTACTAAGCTACATTTGTGAGAATTGGTATTTAATACCAGCTGGTGTTTGAGCTACATTACTGTGGTGAGAGCTGAGGGAGTGATTCTCAAGGCATAGAAAGTTCCCTGAAGAATGTTGGAGTCGCATTGCCTGAAAGGCAACAACCACGTTTAGAAAATGATGGTGTGACTGGCCCTGGGTGTCTAAGCACGTCAGACCTGACTTCTGATCCTGGTGCCTCTACCTGCTAACCTTGTCTCCTTGGAAAGGGACTTAACTACTTAGTTTACTCGCTGAGATTCAGTGTTCTCAGCCAAAAAGTGGGAATGACATTATGTCCCCCAGAGGATGATCAAGAAGATTTCCAAAGATAACAGGTGCAGTGCCCAGGGCTACACCTCAGTACTGTGCTCAAGAAAATGGTTCCCTTTCCAGTGCATTCAGGGAAACCAAGGTTAAGGGAATCTTTGTTTGCAGTAGCCCAGACTGTACCTAACACTGTGATTTAGCCATTGAGATAAGCTCAGAGAAGTCATCGTATTTTCCTTTGGCCCACTCCCGTCTTTTTCAAGCCTAGATGTACCTTTGAAAATCAGGAAAGGTAAACTGTTTAAAAGAAATACCAAGTGCCAGGCAAATGCCATGATGGGTGGTGGGGGATCTGAGCCCCTTTGAGATCCACCTTTGGGCCCTGTCATTGGCTGGGTCTCTTCCTGATGGAGCCCTGTGCTCACTCCCCTGGGGCCTGGTGGCTTCTTTCTGAGTTTCAGCCACTCTGTCTGCCCTAGATGAAACCTCCCCCAGCTCTCTGAACTCTTCTTTGACATCCTGCTTCTGCAGTCCCAGAAGCCTTGGGTCTCAGGCTGTCTCCTGAACGTGCATCATTCAGTCCTCCATCTCACCTCAGCCCAGTAAATTGCACTAATGTACACAGAGGGGTGAATGAGGCTGAGCTCACACATGTATTTGCAGCTCAGGAGGACGGGAGGGGTGAGAGCTGTGGGAGTGGGCGCACAGGACTGGGTGTGTGGTTGCCAGATTTGCAGGCCAGCACACACCTTAAGGAGCAGCTTGACTGCCCCCTGCCCAAGGGCCCCTTCCTCACCCACAGACACATTCTCCCTGGACTCAAGGGGGAGAATGAAGCACCGGCCATGGGAATTGAATTGGAGCCATTGAATTGGCTCCCAGACTTAGGGAGCCTTTACCTTTTGGCTGGGTTGGGAAGATCCCCTGGAGAAGAGAATCACAACACACCCCAGTATTCTTGCTTGGAGAACTCCATGGACAGAGGAACCTGGCAGGCTACAGTCTGTGGGGTTGCAAAGAGTTGGACATGACTGAGTGAATCTCTTTCTGTCTTCACCTTTTGGCTGAGGTCAAGAGCAGAATCCCTGTAGGCTGAGGCCTTGCCGGCCCCCACCTCCACCCCTGCTACCCTGAGACACAGACTTCGCATTTGACAAATGCCACTGAGACTGGCTCACCAGCTCTCAGTGAGCTCAGCGTTTTATTCTCCTGCTCTGACAAGTAGTATTTGAGCTGTGAGATCTCATTAGCTCTCCCCTGACCCTGGGGCTTTACATTTTCCACTGAATTCATTTTAACCAACATTTATTGGCTCTGTGCAAAGCTCTGGGCTCAGCACAGGAAAGCAAACAGTGAATTGGCCCTGGGAGAGCTCGTGGTATAACAGGAACAAACCTGCTAGCCCAGGCTTCTAGTACGGGGCTGGTAGGAACTAGGGAATGAGCCACCCGCGGGAGGGCAGGGTGCTGGAGAATTTTGGGCATGCAGTGGGTGGCTGCTGGTGAAAGAGAACCACAGAAGGGAGGGTGATTTGACGAGGGCCTTCTTAGGACAGTTTTCAGACAAAAGTGTGCAGGAGCAGGTGTGGGTAGCCTGCAGCAGATGGTGGAGAGAAGCTGAAGAAGTAGTTGGGACCAGACCGCAAAGAGCACTGGTTAATACTCAAACTTGACATTCAGTGTAGGGGTGACAGGAATCTGATCTCCCAGATTGTATGGAAATAGCTGATTGTACACACATATTTTTAAAAGGGAGACTCCCTATATTTTAATCAGAGTCTCAGTGAGATCCCTCACTGCTGATCTAGACCAAAAGGGACCCATCAGATCATTTAAAAAATTATTTATTATAGAAATTTTCCAAATATACCAAAAATAATGGACACAATATAACAGACTCAAAATGCCCTCCTTCAGTGATGACCAACTCATGGCCAGTCTTAGTTCAGCTATTCCTCCATCCCTTCCCACTCTCCTGAATTACTTTGACACAAATTCCAGACATTATATTGTTTCAGTTGTAAACATTCAGTATGTGTCTCTAAAAGATAAGGATTATTGGGAAAAAACAAACTCACAAACTGAAGTCCTCTAAAATGTTTAACAATATGTCCTTAATGTCAACTATACAGTCAAATGCTCACATTTGCCTACTTTTATTAAGAGTTTGCTTCTTTGATTAGGGATCTATATACGGTTTGTAAATTGGTCTTTATAGTCTCTTTTAAATCATAGGCTCCCCTTTCATTTCTTTCTCTTTTTTCATTCTCTTCCAGTTTTTGTTGAAGAAACCTAGTGTCAACTAAAAAATTGGTCACAATCTAAAATTAGAGAGTTATTTCATTTGGTGGGAATGTTAAGGACTCCAGGCCTGGGAGACAGCATGTCAGTAGCCCTGAGAAACTGTTCCAAGGAGGTGGGAAAGGGAGTCAGGCTATAAACAAGGGAGCAGGCAGTCTGAACATCAAAGATTATTGCTAATTAAGGAAAACCAGATATCAAGTTAAAGAATTTAGTGTTCTTTTATGCATAGGAAGATACAAGAGTCTGGGATTATTGAAGTTTTCCCTTTCATATGTATCTCAGCTCTTTGGGGCTAGCATCTTGCATATTTAAAGAGATATTTTTCTCTTTCTTGAATTTCCTTAGGGCCTTCTGGGTCACACTGAAGGGCTGTAATTGCTGATGATTGTGACATCCTTAAGTTCCTCATGCAGGAAGCGGTACTGCTTGCTGGCGTGGCTCAGAAATTCACATTTGAAGAGCTACAATCATGTAGAGCTGTGACATATTTTTGCCCACTAACATGGCAGGAAATATTTCATTTCACACTGGTCATTTGCCCTATAGTTTCTACAATCTGAATTTTGCGTGTCTCTGGTGTCATTAACGCGTGCTTCTATCTGTGTCTCCTGTAAATTAGGAGCTAGAGCTAAAATTGTCATCAGATTCAGGTTTGATTCTCCCCTCACCCCCCAGACTACTTCAGGAGGGTCATAATGATAGGGACAGAATAAAGAGACTAAATAGGTGATTAAATAGTTAATCCCACTAGGGGATTTTAAGTAGAAATATATGGAAGACCCTTATAAGTTAGTAATTACTCGAGAAAGCAGGTTTGCTTAACCACAAAACCAAGCAGGCTTTGCTTAACAACAAAACCATGCAACAGAAACACAAGCCATGCCCCAAAACAATAAAACAGTGGTAACATGAGACAGACTGGTTCCAAATAGGAAAAGGAGTACGTCAAGGCTGTATATTGTCACCTTGCTTATTTGACTTATATGCAGAGTACATCATGAGAAACACTGCGCTGGAGGAAGCACAAGCTGGAATCAAGATTGCCGGGAGAAACATCAATAACCTCAGATATGAAGATGACACTACCCTTATGGCAGAAAGTGAAGAACTAAAGAACCTCTTGATGAAAGGGAAAGAGGAGAGTGAAAAAGTTGGCTGAAAGCTCAACATTCAGAAAACTAAGATCATGGCACCCAGCCTCATCACTTCATGGCAAATAGATGGGGAAACAGTGGAAACAGTGGCTGACTTTATTTTTTGGGGCTCCAAAATCACTGCAGATGGTGACTGTAGCCATGAAATTAAAAGACGCTTACTCCTTGGAAGGAAAGTTATGACCAACCTAGACAACATATTAAAAAGCAGAGACATTGCTTTGCCAACAAAGGTCTGTCTAGTCAAGGCCATGGTTTTTCCAGTGGTCATGTATGGATGTGAGAATTGGACTATAAAGAAAGCTGAGCACCGAAGAATTGATGTTTTTGAACTGTAGTGTTGGAGAAGACTCTTGAGAGTCCCTTGGACAGCATGGAGATCCAACCAGTCCATCCTAAACGAGATCAGTCCTGGGTGTTCATTGGAAGGACTGATGTTGAAGCTGAAACTCCAATACTTTGGCCACCTGATGCAAAGAGCTGACTCATTTGAAAAGACTGTGATTCTGGGAAAGATTAACGGTAGGAGGAGAAGGGGACGACACAGGATTAGATGGTTGGATGGGTTCACCAACTCAATGGACATGAGTTTGGGTAAACTCCGGGAATTGGTGATGGACAAGAGGCCTGGCGTGTTGCAGTCCATGGGGTTGCACAAAGTCGGACACGACTGAGCGACTGAATTGAACTGAACTTGAGACCTACATCCTGCCCAGTGAGTTCAGTGAGTTAGTAACCCCCAAAACATGTTGTTTATCCCCTAAGACATGTTCTTTGCACAATGCCCTCAAACAATAAAACAGTTGGAGAAAATAAGGCCTACAGCCTGCCCAGTGATGTCATCAGGGTAATGACCATCAAAACAGGCTCTGTGCACATAAAAAACAATCATTTATGGGAAGGTAACTTTTCAAAATGAAAGACTCTCATTGTACTGAGACTTAAAAATATTTTCCCAAAGTGTTATGACAGTCCTGGCCTGACCATATAGGGAGGGACAAATAAACTTCCCTGCTCTATATGGGGGAGGAACTGGTGATGGAAATGTGACATCTTCTCAAGAAAGACAAAGAAGGTCTTCTCCCCTTCCCCATTTTTCCTTTGATTATAAAAGTTTAGCCACTAAGTTCTTGGGGGTGCAACATTTCTCACTCGCCTGCTTGTAAACCTCCCAAGTGTCTTATTCTAATAAATCACTTCTTATCTACCACTTTGCTCTCGTTGAATTCTTCTCTGCATGAAGACATAAAGAACTATGGTGCCAGAGCTCTTCGGAACCCTGGAAATGACACCAATCAGTTTCAGTAATGCCTGATTGTCTCCCTTCTTGGAATCAGTATGATTTTGTGCTGGGAAGAGAAACACTGGAATTTTTCCAAAGGGCTCTCTGTAAAGTGGAATCTGGGCAGAGTTAGGGAGATTGGGAGGCAGGAAGGCCAGCTGGGAGGCTCTGCAGTGATCTCAGCAAGCTGCTGCCTTCCAGCCTCATCGAGGATCTCTTGTAAAGGGGGCAGCAGAGGATGAAATGGTTGCATGGCATCACCGACTCAATGGACATGAGTCTGAGCAAACTCTAGGAGATGGTGAAGGACAGGGAAGCCTGGTGTGCTGCAGTCCATGGGGTCGCAAAGAGTTGGACACAACTGAGCGACTGAACAACAACAGTGACAACAAGGGGTGCCTTCGTTCAGAATGCCCTCTGCAGCTGCAGGCATCCCTCAGAAACGACAAGCTTGTTTTTGTGACCTGGAGGGACTTGAGAGTCACCTGAGGGCCATGAAGCAACTGAATACAGCAAAATGAATGAGCCATTTCATGGCTATTAAAAAACCCACTTTTGTTTTTTTCCTGAAGTTTGTTGGGTGAATTAGATCTCCAATATGCTGCCCCTCCCTGGAAACATAAAATCCCCAGGGGTTAGGAGGTGAGCTGGGAAGGACTAGAGCACAATGAGAATCCCTGCCTGTGTGGTTTGCTGTGTGTGTTTTAAAGGAGAGAAACATGAGCTGGTTTTTTTGTTTGTGTTTTATTGGCAAATACTTATAGTGAAAAAGATCCAGATTGTGATGTCTCATCTTTTCAAAAAGGTACAAAGAATTTAATGCTTGAAAATGGCTTTCAGTTTCTTTGGGAATCAAAAACAGTCCTGTAGTCGGTACGTCCATCAGCTCGTCTCTGACTCCCCTGAAATGAAGGAAAGAAAGCGGGGAGCATATCATACCCACTACACATAGAAGTATCCAGTAATGTAATTTTTGACTGTGTAACTCAGCTTATTTTCCCATAGTCTTGAGTCATAAAATCAGACATTAGTTTTAGAAAACACTTTGATTCTAAGATATAATAAAATTGTATTTGATGCTGTGAAACATTTTAAAGTGTGCTTTTAAAGGAAAATAATACACTTTGGATGACTATTAAGGAGCTCGGCTATTCAAAATAAACTATAAAATGCAAATAAAAATGTACTTGGATTCTGTTTGTACTTTGGCACACACCTCAGAAATCTGCTGTGGCAATGAGAATGGCAGCTGAACTGAGCAGGCCCCCTGGGACCTGGCACCAACACCCCACCCACTTTCCAGAACTTGCACTTGATCTAATGCAAACTAATGCTGAGGATACCTCAGCATCTATGTCTGAGCATTTTGAGGATGCTGATTTTAAGAATGAGCAGGTTGAAGTGGCATGGAGGGAGCAGAGAAGCAGGCAGAAGCAGACCCGATATGCCCTCAGAGGACACTTTCGGGCAGCATTTGGGGAGGGTGGAAGGAAGGACTCTGAAGCCTCATAAGTCAAGGTTTTAGAACTTGACTACCACTTCCTGGCTGGGTGGGTGATCTTGGACAAGTCATTTAACTCCTTCATTTCCTTTCTCGATTAATGGGTATAAAAAACATTCCTGGTGGTACAGTGGATAAGAATCCGCCTGCTAAAGCAGGGGACATGGGTTTGATCCCTGGTCTTGGAAGTTTCCGAATGCCACAGGGCAACTAAGCCTGTGTGCCACCTCTCCTGAAGTCTGTGCTCTGCAATAAGAGAATTCACCACAATGAGAAGCCTGCGCAACACAATTAGAGAGTAGCTCCTCTCTACAACTAGAGCAACCTGCATGCAGGAATGAAGACCCAGCACAGCCAAAAATAAGATTAATTATTTTAAAAGTCTATTTTAAAAATCCCTTGCATGTAGTAACCAGTAATAGGTGGGGACTAGAAATAATGGTTAGGAATATTGACTGGAACCAAACAGTTGACCAAGAAATGACAAGTGTTAATATTACCAGGATACATAAGAAAGAAAATCAATAATGAAGGAAGAGGTTAGCTATCATGTATAGCTGAGGGAGTATCCTGTAATCTCGTTTCTGTTATTCAGTAAAGGTAATATCAAGGGATTTTTCTAATTTATGAATATTGAAAGTCTGTGGTATGGTAACCAGCTTCCAAGATTATGTCCTGTGCCTCATAGTCTTCATGACTAGAGGGGGATGTGTAGTCTCTCCATATTGTAAGACGACTGGCCTGTGTGGTTTATAGAATATGGCAGAAATCATGGAAGTCACTTCTGAGATTAGGTCATAAATACATTGTATCTATACGCAAATTAATGAGGTTGGATCTTTATCTCATACCATATGCAAAGAATTTAGTAAAAAATGGATCAAATACCTGAATATAAAAACTAGAACTATAAAACTCTCAGGAAAAACACAGGAAAATCTTTATGACCTTGGGTCACGCAATGGTTTCTTAGCTGTGACATCAAAAACACACAGACACAAAAGAAAAATGTGGATAAACTTGACGCCGTCAAAACTAAAAATTTTTGTGTTTCAAGACCAAAGTCTTGGGATTTCCCTGGTGGTCCAGTGGCTAAGACTCCAAGGTTCCAATGCAGGGTGCCCAGGTTCAACCCCTGGTCAGAGAACTAGGTCCCATATGCCACAACTTAAAAAAGAAAAAAGATTCCTCATGCCACAGTGAAGGTTGACAATCCCATGTCCCTCAACTAAGACTCAGCGTATCCAAATAAATAAATAAATACATTAAAAAAAAAAAAAAGACCAAAGTCTTGATCAAGAAACGGAAAAGAAAAAAAATTTTCTCCCACAAAATGGGAGAAAAAATTTTGCAAATTGTATTTGATAAGGGTCTTGTATCTAGAATATATAAAGAACACATATAGCTCAATAATAAAAAGACAAATAAAGGTACAAAGGATCTGAACAGGCCTTTCTCCAAAAAAGATATACACACAGCCACTAAACACAGGCAAAGATGATCAATATCACTGCCCATGAGGGAAATGCAAATAAAAACACAATGAAATACCACTCTATCCTGACTAGGGTGGCTGTATTAAAAAAGACAATAACAAGTGTTGGCATGGATGTGAAGAAACCCAGCCCTTTATACGTTGCTGTATACATTGGAATGTAAAACAGTACAGTTACTTTGAGAAGCAGTTTGGCAGTTTCTCAAAATGTTAAACACTGACTTATCATATAACAGCAATTCCATTCCTAGGTATATGCCCAAGAGAAGTAAAAATACATGTGGACACAAATACTTGTACATGAATATTCATAGTGGTATTATTCATAACAGCCAGAAAGTGGAAACAACCCAAATGTCTATCAATTGATAAATGGATAAATAAAATGTGGTCTATCCACATAATGGAATAATATTCAGCACTAGAAAGGAGTGAAGTACTGATATATGCTACCAAAAGGACGATCTTTGAAAACGTGCTAAGAGAAAGAAGCCAACCATGAAATATCACACTGTATGACCACACTTATATGAAAAGTTCAGAATAGGTAAATTTCTACAGAGAGAAAGTAGATTACTTGTTGTTTAGAGCTGGGAGGCTTAGAGAGAAATGCTTATGGGGTTTCTTCTGGGGGTAATGGAAATTTTCTAAAATTGATCGTGGTGATGGTTGCACAACTTTGTGAATATCCCCAAAATATTCACATACTACACACCCAAATACTTAATAGCCAGCTTAAAAAATAGAATATTACCAAGAATATTACTCACCTCAGTGGAATTGCCTTCTCTCCTCCCAAAGGAAACTGAATTTTATGTTAATCCTTCCTCCACTTTTCTTTCCATCTATTGTTTTCTAAGGTTTCAGGTTGTTTGCTTGTTTGGGCCATAGTGGCCAACATGTTTGCAGTGGGCAGGACTTTAGACCAGACTAACCAGTTTTCAGTTTCCTGGGTGAAAAACCCAGACAAGAAAATTTTAAAACACATCTTCCTTCTCCCATGACCACCCTAAGTAACTTGGACTCTGGGTGGCATGGCTGTGTCTTAAAACAAATGCCGTTAGTCATGGACCATTAAAAACCAAAGAGACTTTAAATATTATCTAGCCTGAAGATGGTGAGCTTCCCCGATGGCTCAGTGGTAAAGAATTCACCTGCCATGCAGGAGACGCAGGAGATGTGGGTTCAGTTCCTGAGCCGGAAAGATTGTCTGGAGGAAGAAATGTCAACCCACCCCACTATTCTTGTCTGGAAAAAAAATCTATGGACAGAGGAGCCTGGCAGGCTGCAGTCCTTGGGGTCGCTAAGAGTTGGACGTGATTAAACACAGCACAGCAGCAGAAGCAACCCAAAGATAATAAATACCTGCAGGAGGCTGCCACTCCAATGCTCATGCAGACCTCACTAATCAGTCAGGGTGTTCTTTCATACTGACCTGTCTTGACCCCAGGGAACCGATGGTGGCCATCACTACCATCAACCAACCACAGTCAGGGAACTAACATTTACAGACCCTTACTATATGGCAGGGACTGTGCTAAATGCTTCCCACTTTATTTTATTTAATCACCACCGTTCTCTAAGCACTAGTATCTTCATTTAGGGATGAGGAAGCATCACTCAGAGATCACTGAGTCACCTGTCCATGCAGTTAGCAAATGTCGGGATAGAGATTCAAACTCATGCAGCTGGGGAGCTGGGTAGAACCTGCCTGCCCCTGCCCCTCTCCCCGCACCTCCACCCTGGAGAGTAACACAAATTTATCACAGTGAAAACATGCCTTGAGACCCCACAGAAGTCCACCTCAATCAGACACCTGAAGGGAGCTACCAAGTAGATCTTCCCCTGAGAGAGCACAGCCTCTCTCTAGGCAGACATTAGTCCACAGCAGTGGGATTCTCCAACCCTCATCCCTGGAGGCGATGAGAAAAAGGAGGGAGAAGGGAAGTAATGTGCCCTTTGGGATCAGCATCCTGGAGCTGACGCCCCTGCAGGGAGGTCACCGAAAGAGACCTCTTCTTTCCTGCTCTGTCCAAGTACAGACTCAACTCTCTGAGGGCTCATAGACACAGGTTTTAACAACTTCGAAAGTTCTAGGCTAGAGACTCAACTCTAGATGGGCTACGATGAGGGCCTAGTTCTCATAGCCCTCATCTAATAGGAACCCCCAGGAGGCCCATGGGTGGGGCCCCCCACCCTGGAGCGCTTACTTGGGCACGGTCATCCAACAGGCACACACACCACTTGAGGGAACTGAGCTGAATTCTGGCTCCGAACAAAGGAGGGGCCGGTGGGCAGCCCAGAGGCACTTCTGCTGTTCCTGCAGGAAATGCTTCAGCCTCCAGGGCTGGTGGAAGCTGTGTGAAGCCAAATTAAAAGCAAACAAACACTTAAAAATGCTGTTTTTAAGTTGGACAGACAGAGACTCAGAGTGATGAGTACAGAACAGGAGCGGCTCACGGCAACTGAAACGGGAGGGACCGAAGCACAGTAGCCCTGGACTTCGCTCCACATCTCAAAGTCCTGAGTCAGACCCTGATGTTTTAGCTGTCTGTTGACTTCCTGAAGCCTAATTACAGCCTGGGACCCACTTGTTCCTCTGGGTAGTGCAGGGAGGCCCGCACGCAGCCCCCCCCCTTGCCACATGTGGCGTGAAACAGGAGACCAGGCACAACAGGAAAGGGTCGTCCAGGCCCGCAACACGCCTCCTGAGCCGGCGCCAGCCTGACGTCGCCACAATTTCCGACCCTCACTGGCACCATCCCTGCTCGGTGCCCTCTTTATCCCAAGTGAAAGGGACGGTTGTGTCACTTGGTGCCCTGGTTCCCCGGCATATTTACTCTTTTTTGTAGAGGATATTTCAAGCCTGCCCTCTTTCCCACAGTATCTAGGACAAAGCTCCCCTCACAGATGGAGAGAGGCCTGTGAATCCTGCTCCGGTTCCGCGCCTCGTCCCAGGACAAACAGTTCTCCCCTCAGCTTTATGAATTACGTCCTTAGTCTTATCTTAGAAACTGTTTTTAATTGACCCGATGTCTCATGATCTATTGATAAAAGCACCACTTAAAGTGTCCCAGGTGCGTGTAAATCACTGTGAATTTGATGTTAAATCTAGGCCTTGGCAGAGATTAGATTCAAATTCAGATTTTTACTTAGATTCTATGGCTCTTTCCTTTATGCCTTTCTGCTTCCCGGAAGAAGGAGACAGAGGAGAAGAAGGATGTGGGGAAGGGAAGGGAGGTAGAGGTGGTCTCTGGTGGCAAGTGACAGAAACTGACATCCAAGGGAATTTTTTAGAGGGGCACCAGGTGGCTTTCAGAAGCCAGTGACATATCCAAGAACAGGACTTTGAAAGGGACATGAACTAGAGTCTGTCTGGGGTCTGTGCAGGAGAAACTAATTAATAGCTGCCTTGGGGCACTGCCTTGGGATAAGTTTGCTCTAACAATTTCTGTCTCACTTTGAGGAATTGTCAAAGTCCAAGGATACAGCCTGACTGGTTGTATCAGGGCCATTTGTGTGTCCTAAGCCAGGATTGAGAAGACCCCCAGTATGGCACCGGTGGAGGGGCGGGGCACGGATAAACATCTAGCTCTCTATGTGCTGTTAGCAAATGAAGTCAAATGAATGCTGAGTGCCCAAACAACAAATAAACTACTATGCCAAAATTTCCAGGTGTTGGGGACTAAGATCCTGGCCACTCCAAACTGGATTAGGGGTGGGACAGGGCCCTGCCCATTGAGTCTTACTCTTGTCACTGGGGCGGCCACCATCATCACTACTATCTCCTTCTATCCTCCAAACCTGGCTGCTGGGAGGGAGTGTTTCTTCTCTCAGGAATTAGTCCTCATTCGAAAACTTAACATCCGGAGCCAAGGCTGAAGACCAGTCAGCTGCTCACAGTCAACGGTGTAGACACAACTGTCTTATAAAGACCACTCAGTCATAATGCAATGGTCTTTACATCAAACAACTTGAGTTGGACATCTAACACCACTTACCAGCTATGATACTCAGAAAATACCCATCTGCTTTCTGAGCCTCAGTTTGCTCAGCTGTAAAATGGGGAGATATAACATGTACTCTGCTTCAGTCTACGTGTCGTTCTAGCAAATGAAGTAAAAACTGTCAGAATTTGTAAGCTGTGAGCTATACACAGATACAAAGAGGCATTTCTATAATTTTCATTATTATCAAGAGAAGCCAGGCCACTCGGATAAGTGGACAGAGGCAGGAAATGCAGCTAGAAACCACAATAACTGAGGGGAGGTTTTGAGGAGTGGAGGGTGGGAGCCTGAAGGGCAGTCATCTAGACTGTCAGATTCTTCTCAAGGTCAAGTGCTGCAGATAGGTGAGGTTTCGGGCTAGACTCCATCACACATCCCAAGGCCAAATGGCCTGAGGGCAGACTTACAAATTCCAACAGTCATTTTAGAAGCTCTGATTTAAGCTCTCTCTCCTTTGTTGAGAACCCAAGTGCTAAAGCCTTCATGGCAATTAAACTTCTTGAGGTTGAGCATTAACAAAGCTGGGTTGCCTCCAGACTCCCTTCCTTGCCTCTCATCCTCCCTTCCTCCCCTTGGCATCAGGCAAGGCTGGAACCTGATAAAATTCTCCCTTTCCCATTGCCTGCCTGGATCTCGCTGGCCAGGCTTCCTGCAGCTGTGCTTCAAAATCAGCATTTCAGTCATCGCTCCCTAATAGCTTCATCGCTCCCTACTCCAGGGGGACATGAATTCCTCCCCTTGCTCACATGCCCCACTTCAAGCCACCTGCACACACTACAGGATACTTGCCATCTGACATCTTGATGTTCAAAGCTATCCAAATCCTTCAAAATCTCACTGCTTGTGCTATGTATGCCCTCAGAGCATGAGACAGAAAGCAGCCCTCTCATCTCATCTTAAATGTTCCATACAGATTCTATGGACCTGGTCTGTCACAAGATGGGCTTGGTCTAACATCAGACTTTTTTCTTCTATTTTCTCATTGATTTCCAAATCCTTGTCCCTTAGCGAGTATTCCAGATCCCTTCTTAAAATCCTATTTCCACTCATGTCTTTATTGCTTACTTAATTCCCAGAGGCTTCCTGAGGTTACAGACTGTTTTATTTTTGGTTGTATCCCTAACAACCAGCACAGTACCTGCCCCATCAGAAGTGCTCAATACATGCTTGTGAAGTGAGTGCCCTCCTGCATGGCTAAGCCCTCTGACACTGCTGTAACAAGCAGTATCTCCAGTAGAAACTAAGCATCGTGAAAGCAGAATTCTGATAAGGGTTCTGTTAACCTGGTGGCCTCACTTTGGGAGTTAGAATCTTGTTTGGACATCACTGCGGCTGCTGCTGCTAAGTCACTTCAGTCGTGTCCGACTCTGTGCGACCCCATAGACAGTAGCTCACCAGGCTCCCCCGTCCCTGGGATTCTTCAGGCAAGAACCCTGGAGTGGGTTGCCATTTCCTTCTCCAATGCATGAAAGTGAAAAGTCAAAGTGAAGTTGCTCAGTTGTGTCCAACTACTAGCGACCCCATGGACTGCAGCCCCAGGCTCCTCTGTCCATGGGATTTTCCAGGCAAGAGTACTGGAGTGGGGTGCCATTGCCTTCTCCCTTGGACATCACTAGGGGAACCTCTATTACAGATTTATAATTATAATAACATCCAATAGCATTTTTACTGTAGAACTTCTAAAGAGCAAAGGAATTGTTTGAGACCATCTGAAACTTCACTCTGAAATGAGAATCACAGACAGCTCACTGTAAAGTAAACTTAAGCCTAATTACATATTGTGAACTATACAGAGATACTGCGGGATTCTGACGTTAATTTCCAGTCACTCCTCACCAAGGCTTGGGGAAAATCCGTAGCTGAGTACCGTTAAGGAAATGTCCCTGCTTTCAGCTGGTCTGGGTTTCCTGTCTGCGTACCACTCACGGAGCCTCTCCCTTCAGCTTCCAGGCTGCTTCTGCCCCTCACTGTGTGGTCTAGGGAAGTCCCACTCCCTGCAGCAGGATGAGGACTTGTATCACTGCAGAGACTTCTTGTATTCTGTTTGAAATCTTACACAATCCAGATTTTAAATTAAAAAGCGGAAAGTGGAAAAATTTGGATAGAGGTTCACAGAATGCCATCACTGAAAGAGACACGAAGCATCACTGAGTCCAGGGATCACATGGCTTTCTTCCTCAGGTGCCTTGCCAGCCAGTGCTGCGCCCAGGCTTTGCCAGAAAGAGCGCAGTGGCCATTTGGTGGTCTGACCACAGCCAGAGGATGAGAGTGACACTGTCACATACCTGGCTCCTTGCAGAAAGCGAGGGGAGTCCCGCGGGGGAAGGGAGGGCAGGACTCAAAAATAGCCCTGGTCTTTCAGGAAAGTGGAGACCCGGGGGCAGAAATAGTATCCTTTTATTCAGTATCAATTGACATTCACAATCACTGTCATTCCAACAAGACTAGTAGCACAGTGAAAAATAGTGGTATGAATGCCACCTGGCTGGTATGGAGCAAAGCAGTCTCAAATCCAAACTCCTGTCAAACAGCTAAAGCAGCAGCTCGGCTGATTTTCAGCTCGTGAGCGTTGGCGGGAGCCCAAGGCAATGGCAGAGCAGTGACGACCCTCCTCCCTTGGACCAGGTGCGTCCAACTTCTTGGAGCAGACATGTCAGGGGAATTTCAGCTCTAAACTGATTTCTGCAGGCCTTCTCTCAGCTTCAGGAGAAGGCAAGTTGCCATCTCATGAAGGAGAGCAAATCAGCTTGCATCTGGGGACACAAAATGCTGGGGACATTTACAAAGTTGTAATTTAAAGAAAAGGGGAGAACGCTTTGATGAGATACAAACAAACACATGCATATGAGCCAGAGAGAGTTAGAAATTACTCCTCATTAAGAAAAATAAACCAATGGGATTATAAAGGGGATAATACAACCTGTAAATCGTCTGGTGCTCTGAATTTTTGATGCTAGAAGTGAAACACAAAGTTTGTAAATTTAAAATTCCAAACCTAAAATTAGAATGTTCAACTGTATAGACTGAGTAAATGAAGGATTATGTACTTAATGAGTATTATGCACCTGTTAAATATCATGATTATTAAGAATGAAGAAGCACGGGAAGATGCTTGTGATGACTTCAAGTGAAACCACAAATTTTTAAACTTGGGAAATGTGTTTACAACTAGGAAGAAAAGTGCTTCACTGGAAAAAGCCCTCTTTATTCTTTTATAGAGTAAGAAAGGGTTAATGTTACATATTATGTATAGTTTCATACATTATTATAGCTCTCTCCTATTTTCATCTGTCCATCAGGCATCAAAATAATTCCAATATTTGTGCTCAAGAGCTGTAACCATGGGTGGTTTTCTTTTTGTTAGTTTTATTACATCATTCCTCCTAGTTTATTGCAGTAATATTAGAAAAGTGATAAAAGTAAAATAAAAACATTTATAATTCTGCCCTGGAGAGAGAACACTTTGGTGTTTTCCTTTCTAGGCATTTTCATATACAGATAGATTCATAAGTACATTTATTGTATAAAATTAGAGTCATCCTCTACATCTGGTGAACATCTATAACCACTGACCTCACACTGGCTGGTACCATTGTTGCAATGGGGAAGCCTCCTCCCTCCTTTGGGTGGAAGTTCATGGGCAGTCAGATCACAGAATATTTTTAACCCAATCAAGTCCTGCATAGTGCTTTACAAAATGTTAAACCTGAAATTGAAATAATGTGTAATCTTCTCATTTTCCACAGACGTAGCCCCTCCCCTGATAATCTGATGAGCAATTTGCTTTTGTCCTAGAAAAAAAACAGCAAAGGGCAGGACGGCTCATCGAATCCCATGCCCTTGCCAAATGGTGTGTGGAAAAGAAAATGTCAAGTGGTCCTGCTAGAGGCACCCGACCAAGAACGGCACCCCCAGGGAGGAGGAGAGGGTGCCTGCCAGGTCCCCCCGACCTCCTGGTGCCCAGACATCATCCACCCTCTCCATGCCTGGGCTGTGTGCCCCCCACGCGGGGAAGGGAGGCTCCAAAGCTTGGATGCTGCTATCACAGAAACGGGAGGAGCTGCCGCTCCCCCTGTGTTTGCAAGGCATCCAGCCTCTGGGGCTGTGAGCTGCTGGAGGCCTCTTCCTGTTCATGCTGTTGTTTACTTGCTAAATCAGGTCCTACTCTTTTGCAACCCCATGAACTATAGCTCACCAGGCTCCTCTGTTCATGGGATTTCCCAGCCAAGAATACTGGAGTGGGTTGCCATTTCCTTCTCCAGAGGATCTTCCTGACTCCAGGATCAAACCCCTGTCTCTTGCACTGTAGGCAGATTCTTTTCCACTGAGCCACCTGGGAAGCCGTTAGTTTTCTGGAGCAGCTGCAAGTTAAGTACCACAAGCCAACAAAAACAGGAATTTCTCTTCTCACTATTCTGGAGACTAAAAGTTGGAAATCCAGGTGTGAAGCTTCTAGGGGAGGATCCTTCCTTGCCTCCTGCTTCTGGAAGCCCCAGCTGTCCCCTGGCTTATGGCAGCGCACCTCCGAGCTCTGCCTCTGTCTTCACGCGGCTGTTTTCCCTCTGTCCATGTCTTCACAGGATGTTCTCCAGAGTGTGCCTCTCAGTCTCTCTCTTGCTGTAAGCACATCTGTCATACTGCATCAGGACCCACCCTAATGACCGCATCTTAACCTGTTTATGTTTGCACAGACCCTGTATCCCAATGTTACTGAGTCCAAGCTCGCTCTGCTCACCGCAGGACACCGAGGGATGAGGCGCTGGTGCAAAGAATACGACCAACGGCAGTCTAATGTCTCAAAATAAGCGTATGATCAGGGTCTGGGTGCCAGGTTGTTTTATAGATCAGAGATGGGGGGAGGTGAGGAAATGATGTAAAAAGGCCATTCATCTTGCATATATCTCCTCGAAAGGTCAGTCTAAGGCAGAGGATGTTTTAACTTCTTCCTGTCAGCTACAGGTGGACAGGGTCCTGAACAAAGGCACTTGAGTTTAACAGTCAGGCAGAGGGGCAAGATTCTCTGAGGCAGGCCATTCTGTGCTGACAAAGGTCGTATTGTCAAAGGTATGGTTTTTTCAGTAGTTATGTATGGACGTAAAGAAGGCTGAGCGCCAAAGAATTGATGCTTTTGAACTGTGATGTTGGAGAAGACTCTTGAGAGTCCCTTGGACAGCAAGAAGACCAAACCAGTCAATCCTAAAGGTAATCAACACTGAATATTCATTGGAAGGTCTGATGCTGAAGCTGAAGTTCCAATATTTTGGCTACCTGATGGGAAGAGTTGATTCATTGGAAAAGACCCTGATGCTGGGAAAGACTGTGGACAGAAGAAGGGGGTGACAGGATGAGATGGTTGGATGGCATTGTTGACTCTATGGACATGAGTTTGAGCAAACTCCCAGAGATGGTGAAGGATAGGGAAGCCTGGCGTGCTGCAGTCCACGGGGTCACAAAGAGTCAGACATAACTGAGCAATTGAACAATAGAATACCAACAATATAACAAAAGCCATAAAAAGTGAGTCAAAGAAACAGTTTCAACATGAAGTCAGAATTGACTTTTCCCTGCAACACCAATAATGAGACTGGGGTTTAGGACCATGACATTTCTTTTTTAGGGACCAACTGTATCCATCCTCTTTCACTATTTAGGTACACCTGGAATGAGTTATTAAATAAACAGGACAGGTTGAGTATTTAACATTCCTACAGTTCTGCTTCCTAACACACCTCTTATAACACTCAAAATCTTTTTGGTGTCTTTATGACAATTATAGCTTTGGAAAGGTCATTCAACTTCTCTGGGCCGTGTGCTGTGCTTAGTCCCTCAGTCGTGTCTGATTGTTTGCGATCCCATGGACTGTAGCCCTCCAGGCTCCTCTGTCCATGAGGATTCTCCAGGCAAGGATACTGGAGTGGGTAGCTTATCCCTTTTCCAGGGGAACTTCCCAACCCAGGAATTGAACTGGGATCTCCTGCATTTCAGGCAGATTCTTTGCCAGCTGCTGCTGCTAAGTCACTTCAGTCGTGTCTGACTCTGTGCGACCCCATAGATGGCAGCCCACCAGGCTCCCCCGTCCCTGGAATTCTCCAGGCAAGAACACTGGAGTGGATTGCCATTTCCTTCTCCAATGCATGAAAGTGAAAAGTGAAAGTGAAGTTCCTCAGTCGTGTCTGACTACTAGCGACCCCATTGACTGCAGCCCACCAGGCTCCTCTGCCCATGGGATTCTCTAGGCAAGAGTACTGGAGTTGGGTGCCACTGCTTTCTCTGCTTTGCCAGCTGAGCTACCATTTAATGAGCTAATGCATTGCCTTTGAAGGTGTCAGCCTTGACACTGGTGGGAACTAAGTGTTGTTTTGATGACTATGAATGACCCAGGAATGCCAGTCTTTCTCCTAACTTCTGCAGGTGACTCACACATGTTGCTTCTCAGGTACAGTTAAAGGCTACTTACCAGGAATTCTAAAAAATTTGGTATTCATGAGCCAAAATTAGTGTCCACAGGGTTCACCAAGGATTCAAATTTGTTTTTCCATGCTATATACAGGCAGGATTCCTCCAGATTTTGGAAGGAGACTTTTTAGTTAGTTGCTTGGCATTTGTTTTGAGTTGTTGTGGTTTCCAATAGCTGTTATTCACACATTTTATTTATACATTGCTATTGGTTTTATGCCCTCATCATCCATTTTAGTCTGATAAGAGACTCTGGGTTTGTCCTGTGGTATTTGGGTCCTATAAATTGTTGATCATTAATGAATGTAATTAAGGAAGTAATCCCATACAGATCCCAGTTGCTTGAAGAGATGGACGTACAGTCTCTTACGGTTTGCTTGGATTGTAGAGTGACCAGCCATTCCAGTCTGCTCAGGACTGAGAGAGTTGCCAGGATGTGGACCTTCCAATGCTAAAACTGGGAAAATCTGGGCAGCCTGGCACCACTGGTCTCACTCTCACGTAGGGACACTGGCTTAGTGGCTTGTTTGCCTGTGGTTTTATGCTACTGTAGTAACTTGCACCTCACAGTTGAGGTTAGTGTAATAAAATGAAGTAGGGTTATTTTTGAGACTGGAGACCACTCACAATGTGAAGCCCAGTGTACATCAGGCTCCTTCTCCTTTAACACAGATGGGAAGCGAGTCCAATGTCCCAGGTTCGGCAAGTTCGTGCAGCAAATTCAGTGGGCTCCTCTATAATTCCCATTGCCCTCCCTAGAAGCTCATTGCCCTAATTATGCAAGAGAGGCATGGAACAAATAGGCATGAACTGGGCATTCTTTGGAGTCACCCAAGGGGGTATAGTAAAAAACTTTAGGACCCCCTGGGTAAGGGGCTCAGAGTAACGCTCCTCCTGCTGCCATTCCATCGTAGCCTCAGGTTGCAGATCCACCTTGACTTAGCTCAAGGTTCTCGACAAGTGCAGAGGGAAGACCACAGCCTTGTGAAGCTTCCCTGCAGGTGTGACTGAGAATTACCCAAAGCAAGGGTAATTCTTGCCATCTTAGGAAGATTTTAATACTTAGCCTCCTTGGAGAGTGTCCAGTACAGATCCTCGGTTTTACGGGAAGCGGGGAGCGGGGAGAGAGCTGCTAGTTATTGATGTCTCACCTTCAGCATGGCAGGGCTCAGATAAGGGGCTTTTTGCTTCTGACTTAATTTACTTTCATCCTCACAGCAGCTCTGTGAAGTGTGATTGACCTGACTTTGTAGATGAGGGATCTACTTTCTTGGCCTGATGTACGTCAAACCCTGGGGTCACAAAGGACCCAGTGCTCTACTCACTTGAGCGGAGATTGCTCTCAAACTGTAAAAGGAGCAGAAGACTCAAAAAGCCCAAACAAACAAGAGGTTGACAATATGAAAATAAAACCAACACGTACTCAGCCTGGCATGAAAGCTGCTGAGGGGCCGTCCTTATAACTCACTGCCTACGCTCGCTTCACCCCAAGCCCTGGGTGGCTCCTCCCCTACTGTTTCGGTTGCACTTAGAGCTTCCTTGGCTCCTGGGGCATCGTGGCCACCATAAAAGGTGGCTGCTTCCCCCCGCAACATACATCTCTTCTCAGTTTGGAATGTCTTTGCAAATACAAATATTTTTCTGCCCCATGTCTCTGGAGGATGTGTCCTTAAGTGCGGGTAGGCGACCGTGTTGTGACCTGATGCCTGCTCAGCTGTAGGGTTCTTCTGTCCCCTGCCAGAGGACAGATATTCAGCATTCCAGACAGGACTAGTGGTGGGACTGCTATTTATTTAACTGCTAATCCCACTTATGTGAAATTAATTTACTCTACCACTATAACTCACCTGCTTCCTGCCTTGAAGGGCTCCTGGAATTCATACCTGACTGCTTCTCTGTGCCCTGCTTCCTGGGCTGAGGCTTGGGAGCTGGGTCTTGGGGTGACTCATGTTAGGAGGTGGTTTATACAGGAGAGAGGTTTTCTCATTATAGACTGAGGAGGGTTAGTGGTGTTGGGTTTTTTTTCTCCTAATAAACGGTTCCCCTTTAGGCCACCCCTTTCCAAGGAAGTTTGTTTACTATTATTAAACCTCCCAACTCCAAATACAGGCTGCTCCAGTTTAGACAGTGTGCAGATGACTCTCCACCTTCTCTAGGACAAACACAGCCCCTGGGTTCTCACCCACCTCCATCCTTGATGAAATGTAAGTTGGTTGCACCATCCCAAAACAGGTGTTCAACGATTGATGCATCTGGGCTGCTCCTGGAATAAAGGGCTTATGGGCCCACTACTTACCAGGTTTTACAAACATCTCTACAAAGTAGGGGATTCCCATTAAAGGTTCCCAAATAAAGGTCCTCTGGCCAGGGTCTCTCCCTTTTCTTGTGGCGGGGTGAGCAAGGAAGCATTGGCATTGAGGCTGCTGGTGACAGGTCTCTTCTATCGAGACCAGAAGGATCCCTGCTGGCCTCCTATGGACACCCCCACATTGAGCTCCTGCTCTGAGCAGACAGCAGGGGTAGTGGTCTGAAGATCTGGTTCTAACCTTCTAGAGACACTGTCCTATTCCTAACTCACTTCCACTTCAGTTGGGTGCCTTTGAAGAAGCCAAGAAAAGGCAGCCTCAGAGGTCTGCCAACACGGTGCATGTGGTCCCTTAAACAAATGAAGGGACTGGTGACCTTCCAACTCGTATACAATCCCCAATGTCTTCTCAGAAAAACTCTCTGTTGGCTGTAGAATGAAGCCAGCCTTCAGCCAGGTTTGAGCCTTTTGTCCTGCCTATTTCCCATCCTTGTGTGTGTGTGTGTGTGTTCTCAGTTGCTCAGTTGTGTCCAACTTTTTGTGACCCCATGGACTGTAGCCCACCAGGCTCCCTCTGTTCATGGGATTTCCCAGGCAAGAATACAGGAGTGGGTTACCATTTCCGATTCCAGGTGATTTTCCCAACCCAGGGATTGAACTCGTGTCTCTTGTATCTCCTGCAAGCAGATTCTTTGCCACTGAGCCGTCAGGAAAGCCATATATTTTAGTACACACACCAATTTAAAAGCACATTCAAAATTATCCTGAGCTCTCTGCCCATTGCTAACTCCCTGCCTTTGCTGCGTGGTGCTCTGGAGGAACTAGAAAGCCCTCTTCATCCTTTTCACCCAGCAAGTCTGGAGTGATCTCGCTCTAGCTCTGGAAGCCTCTGCTGGAAGAAATAACTCTGTGACCCTATGTATTCACAGGCAGTTTGTCTCTCCATCAGGTTCCACGAGTATGCTCTGTACAGGTTCGTCTGGCCCTGGAGATGTTAATCCTGACATATGTGTTCTCTGCCTCCCCCAACTATCCTGTGGATGCTGTGAGACAAGGGACTTCACGTTCATGCAGAACCCTTCACAGCAGAAGGCCAGTAATGAGTGAGACTTGATGATAACACAACCAGTTATCTACTAGTTGGATCCAAAGTATAGCTTCTTGTTTTGAAAGTGAGTTTTTTGGTGTCTGAAAGACCTCACTTCTAATCTTGACTGTGTCAACTCTGAGCTTTATGACCTTTGGCAAGCTATTTAACTTCATTGGGCTATTTCTCACCCGTGAAAACAGACACCCAGGGTAATTGGCTTCTTGGTTTGTTGTGAATTTAAACAAAGTAACATGTGTGAAAGGCATGGCTGGTGCACTGGCTGGCACCGAATCAGGTCTCAATAAACAGCAGCCATTATTATGACCTGATTCTTTTTTGGTCTGGTGCCCAGGTATCCCTGCTACAGTAAGACTCAACAAATAGTGAATTAATGGAGATCTTGGTTTTAGGGGAGGCATTGTAGAGGCAACATTGAAGTGAGGCTTGGAGATCCAATAAGGAGAGAAATTAGAGGTAAACCCAACCCTATTTCTGAACCACCTGTAGTCAGACTAGTTCTTAGCTGATTCTCCAGATATTGCAGTGTTTTTCCAGAGGCAGGTGAAGAGTGACTGTATGTGACTGTGAAGATCTGTATTTGTCACCTGACCTTGAAAGTAACAAACAGACCCTGAGGAAGGTAGCTCTGATTACAGTCATGGACTTGGAAGAGCTCTTTCAAGGCAGATTGATTCATTGGACCCGAAATACAGTTCAATAGCCCACACACAGACTCCATCTTTGGCAAACTGCCCTGCCTACTTCTTTCTCTCTTGCCCTGATAAATTGACCTGTGTGTGTGAGTTGGTGCTTTATTGTTGAGGGGTGTGTGTGTGTGTGTGTGTGTGTGTGTGTGTGTGTGTGCTGCTGTCCCAGGATGGAAGCTCCTGGCTTGGGGGCCCTCCGTCTGAGCGATTTTCAAACTTGACACTAGAAGTTCTCCTACTCCATTTCTTCATGTAGTGGCTTTAATTTCATTCCTCTTGTGGGCCCAGAACGTTTCAGAGTGCCTCTCAGGCTGTCTGAACCTTCTGTCTCTGAGTGCAGTAACATGTCATTTCGCAAGGCAGGAAGAAATCTAGTCTCTGCTGTGTGCCTTGCACCAGGGAAAAGATCATTATCCCCATTAGTCAAAAGAAACTGAGGCTCAGAGGAGTTAAGGAGTTTTCCCAAGGTCAGCTGGTGGTAGAACCAGGGTCCATACCCCAGCATTTCTGAGAAATGACCCCAGTGGTGGCAGACTCCAGGCTTGGCCCTGTGGCAAACAGATGACGAGTTGTTAGTGCTTTAGCGCTGTGGCATGAGGTTCTAGATTGTTCATTCTCATTGCTGAACAGGACTCCCTTGTATGAATGTGCTATAACTTGCTTATATGTCGATGGGCACTGAGTTGTCACCAGTTTGGAGGTATCACAAATAGAGCTGCTATGAGCAGTGTATTATGTGTCTTTTGGTGAATGCTTGTAAGCACTTTTGTCTGATGTATACTTGGGAGTGTCACTGTTGGGTTGTAGGGTGGGTGTGTTTCTATGGGCTGTGTTTATATACAGAGTCTTCACATCCCCTCTGGGAGGAAGGCACTATCAGCCCCTTTATGCATGCCAGCCTTTGAGCCAGACCTGCACTTCCTCCAGAGCTTCTGAGAGATCAGGCAGAAGCAAAGGCCCAGTGGAGGAAGTGTAGGTCTGGTTCTAATGCTTTTTCACTATTGGCAACCCTCTTTATTACTTTTTCTTAAGAGACTCGTTATTTTGGAAGATTTCTACACAGCAAGCTACCAAGTAAATGTCACTTGCTCACTATCTGATCTGGAACCAGAGATCAAATTGCCAACATCCACTGGATCATCAAAAAAGTAAGAGAGTTTCAGAAAAATATCTATTTCTGCTTTATTGACTATGCCAAAACCTTTAACTATGTGGATCACAATAAACTGTGGAAAATTTTGTAAGAGATGGGAATACCAGACCACCTGACCTGCCTCTTGAGAAACCTGTATGCAGGTCAGGAAGCAACAGTTAGAACTGGACATGGAACAACAGACTGGTCTCCAAATTGAGAAAGGAGTACATCAAGGCTGTATATTGTTGCCCTGCTTATTTAACTATATGCAGAGTACATCATGAGAAACGCTGGGCTGGAGGAAGCACAAGCTGGAATCAAGATTGCCGGGAGAAACATCAATAACCTCAGATATGAAGATGACACTACCCTTATGGCAGAAAGTGAAGAAGAACCAAAGAGCCTTTTGATGAAAGTGAAAGAGGAGAGTGAAAAAGTTGGCTTGAAGCTCAGCATTCAGAAAACTAAGATCATGGCATCTGATTCCATCACTTCATGGCAAATAGATGGGGAAACAGTGGAAACAGTGGCTGACTTTATTTTTGGGGGTTCCAAAATCACTGCAGATGGTGACTGTAGCCATGAAATTAAGACGCTTACTCCTTGGAAGGAAAGTTATGACCAACCTAGACAGCATATTAAAAAGCAGAGACATTACTTTGTCAACAAAGGTCCATCTAGTCAAGGCTATGGTTTTTCCAGTAGTCAGGTATGGATGTGAGAGTTGTACTATAAAGAAAGTTGAGTGCCAAAGAACTGATACTTTTGAACTGTGGTGTTAGAGAAGACTCTTGAGAGTCCCTTGGACTGCAAGGAGATCCAACCAGTCCATTCTAAACGAGATCAGTCCTGGGTGTTCATTAGAAGGACTGATGTTGAAGCTGAAACTCCAATACTTTGGCCATCTGATGCAAAGAACTGACTCATTTGATAAGACCCTGATGCTGGGAAAGATTGAGGGCAGGAGGAGAAGGGGATGACAGAGGATGAGATGGTTGGATGGCATCACCGACTCAATGGACATGAGTTTGGGTAGACTCTGGGAGTTGGTGATGGACAGGGAGGCCTGGTGTGCTGCAGTCCATGGGGTCACAAAGAGTCGAACACGACTGAGCGACTGAACTGAACTGAAGATAGGTCACATGTAAGTAGAAAAGAACACTTTCTAAGCTGTCACCATGTGGCCAGAAAGACTTCAGGCTATTGCTGACATATGAATGTCTCAGGTCTTTCCCCTTTGTCTGCTTCTGTTCTTCTCCATCTCTCTATCTCTTTCTCTATCTCTCTTTATGTGTATGTATGATATACATACCATTCATACATCTCCCATATACATATATCTCATAGATAAATATATGGTGGCTTAGATGGTAAAGAATCTGCCTGCATTGCAGGAGACTCTGGTTTGATCCCTGGGTGGGGAAGACCCCTTGGAGAAGGGATTGGCTACCCACTCCAGTATTCTTGCCTGGAGAATTCCATGGACAGAGTAGCCTGGTGGGCTACAGTGCACAAAGAGCCGGATACAACTCAGCAACTAACACTTTTACTTTCCTATATATTAGAGAGTGACAGAAAGATGTCTATCTTTATATCTTTATAATATGAAAAAATTGGGATTCCACTGTATGTTACTTTTTAAAGAAATTATTTTTATTTCTTTGGCTGTGCTGGGTATTAGTTGCAGTAGGTGGGATCTAGTTACCTGACCAGGGATTTAACCTAGGCCTCTGCACTGGGGGCACAGAGCCTTAGCCACTAGACCACCAGGGAAGAAGCATTTTTTCAAAGTGACTAAAAAAGTTGCTTCTAAAGCATGATTTTTAAAATATTGCTGTTTGGATTCCCTGGTGGAGTGGTTAAGAATATGCCTGCTAATGCAGGGAACATGGGTTTGATCCCTGGTCCAGGAAGATCCCATGTGCCACAAGGCAACAAAACCTGTCAGCCACGACTACTGAGGCCCATCTGCCCAAGAGCCCATGTTCTGGAACAAGAGAAGCTGCGGCAATGAGAAGCCTGTGTAATGCAACTAGAGAGTAGTCCATGAGCAGCAATGAAGAACCAGTGCAGCCAAAAATAAACAAATAAATGAAAATATTGCACTTTGATATTCATCAGTGCAGTTACCATGATTAATTTAATTAATTCTGTGTTTCAGGATATTTAAACTCTTTCCAATATTTTGCCATTTGTCAATAACACTGCGTGAATATGATTGTACCTAACTCCTGGGGGACATCTCCGGTATTTTCCTGAGGCTAAATGACAAGATGCTGAATAACCTACCAAATCGGTTGGCTTTTGAATGTTGGCTTTTGAATCTCATTATCAAAATCAAATTTATGCTGCTGCCAGGGCATAAAAGAGTGTCTTTTCTGACCACTCTGGCAATTTTCTATTATAAATGATTTTTCTCAATTTTATAGGTAAAACACGGTTGCTTGACTTTGATTCCTGGTGAGGTTATACATTTTGTCAGACTTGCTGTCCATTTGCGTTTCTCCCTCTTTTGCATTTTGTGGTCTATCCTGTGTCTCCCACTCTCGCAGAATGTCACCGTGTGCTCAGGCCAGCCTCTTCCCTGCTGTGCTCCTGCCTTAACAGGAGTCTTCTCAGTGTCCCACGGAACTCAGCACAGTCAAGCACTGTGCAAACAGAACGTGTGTCAGAAAAATGCACACTCACAAGGGCCGCAGGTGGCTTGGCCAGCCACATTTGTCATTCCTCCAGCTAGGATGCCTGAATCCCTCCCAGAGCTGCAAACCTTCCATCTCACTCAGACTCTGGACCCAGGGACCATCAGAGCAGGAGGGGCCAGCCACGGCACCTGATGACTTAACCAGGTGAGGTTCACATGTGCTCGGCTGTGCCTCAGAGGAAGTGTTTCCTACTGCTCTGGGGAAATAGGCAACTGTAAATCAGGGAACAGCGTGGCACTGACTTATTTATCCTTATAAGAGTTTTATATTCTGAAGTCAGCAAGGGACCCATCGGCCAATCCACGGCCAATTTGCAGTCATTATCTTGGGAAAGTGCTATCCCCTTTGCTCAGCTGGCGGCATGCTGGGGCCTGCAGGAATCCAGGCACCCCACAGGGTTAGGCCCTGATCACATACCTCAGTGGAAACCAAATGTTATCTTCCAGAGATGTGAGACAGAGAAAGGAAGTCACCGAACAGTGGGAAATTCTTCCTCTCACTGCTAATACTGCTCTTTCGCTTACCCCAGCCCCTCCTCTGAATTCTTCCTCCTTCAGATGAAATGTTTGCCAGGACAGCAGCAGCACCCTCTTAGGGGTGAGAGCGAGTCATGTAAGTTAGAGTGGACATGATAAAAGGGAGGTTAATTAGCAGTCAAGGCCAAGGCTACCCTCAATGTCCTAAATTAAGTCCTGCATAATCCTTACAAGAGAATATCAAGCAGCCATTAAAAATAATATTTTCCAAAAATTTTTATGAGACTTAAAAATGCTCATGACATGAAGTAAAATGAAGGAAAGAAAGGTGCAAAACCCACCTATAGAATATAAAATATGATCCCAATTATGTAAAATTGCTGGAAATTACCATTGTAAAATGGTGACTGTGATGATTTCTGCAGGTAAGATTAGGTTTGAGTTTTATGTTCTTTTTTATTATATTTAAAATTTTTCCTACAATAAGCATCTGTGACTTTTATTTACAAGAAAATAGTGTTTTGAAAGACCAAGTCTGATGTGATCTGCCCCAGGCCCCTGGGATCTCACAAGTTCCTACTTGTTACTCAGTTCTGCTCTCTTTACCTAAGTGTTAAAAGGAAGTGCTTGCCCTCGCCCCAAGGCCTCCCTCCCTCCCTTCCTTCTTTCTTTCTTCCTTCTCCCTCCTCCTTGTGCTCTGGTAAGTCTTTTGAGGAAAGCAAATCTTGGAACCCAGTCTAAAACCAAATTTTTAACAAGCTCAAAATTTTAGCTATTCCAATACTGCATGGAGCAAGGGGACAGGACAGGGTTGATAGCCCTTCTTGTGGGAAAAGCTTGGTGGACCCAAAGATTGCTCTGCTTTTCTCTGGTCACACTGCTTCTAGCAGGCTGGTTTCAATCTGGTGCCGGTTTAAAAAAGATGTCGACAAGACTGCCTTCTGCAGAATCTAGAAATGACAATAATATCGCCAGCCACAATATTAGCAGCAATAGCACCACCGTGAACCAAATACTTATCCTATGACAGATAGTGATCTATTGTTTTATCTGATCTTTAAAATAATCTTTACAGGTGAGAAATCTGGGTTTATTGAAGTTACGTAATAAGGCTTGTTGTTCAGTTGCTAAGTTGTGTCTGACAATTTGCCACCCCATGGACTGCAGCATGACAGGCTTCCTTGTCCTCCACTATCTCCTGGAGTTTGCTTAAATTCATGTTCACTGAGTTGGTGATGCTATCTAACCATCTCATCCTCTGCCATGCTCTTCTTCGTTTGCCTTCAATCTTTCCCAGCATCATGGTCTTTTCCAATGAGTTGGCTCTTCACATCACACGGTCAAAATACTGGAGCTTCAGCTTCAGGATCAGTCCTTTCAATGAATATTCAGGGTTGATTTCCTTTAGGATTGACTGGTTTGATCTCCTTGCAGTCCAGGGGACTCTCAAGAGTCTTCTCCAGCACCATGATTCAAAACCATCAATTCTTTGGTGTTCAACCTTCTTTATGGTCCAACTCTTTGTGTACATATATGGCTACTGGAAAAATCATAGGTTTGATTATACGAACTTTTGCCAGCAAAGTGATGTCTCTGTTTTTTAATACACTGTCTAGGTTTGTCATAGCTTTCTTTCAAAGGATCAGGCATTTTTTAAATTTCATGGTTGCAATCACCATCTGTAGTGATTTTGGAGCCCAAGAAAATAAAGTCTGTCCCTACTTCCACTTTTCCCCTTATATTTGCCATGAAGTGATGGGACCAGATACCATGATCTTATTTTTTTTGAATGTTGAGTTTCAAGTCAGCTTTTTCACTCTCTTGTTTCATTCTCATCAAGAGGCTCTCTAGTTCCTCTTCCCTTTCTGCCATTTGAGTGGTATCATCTGCATATCTGAGGTTGTTGATATTTCTCCTGGTAATAAAAGGCAGGTCTATGTTACTCTGTATAAATTTCAGAGGAATTTATATGGTGGGAGGAGATGCCCCGGGAAATCTTCCACCTGCTCTGCTCTGGGGCCTCTGCATCATGGCCTTGGCAGTTAGGATGGAAGGGGCTGGCTAGGAGAGGTGCGTTTCTATGGGGACACCCATGGGACTCTTTCAGACCAAGAGTGACAACCCAACTCACTTTAGAATAACGCAAGTTTGTAAGGAAAGATTTCAGTAATGTGACAGGCGTGGTTTGCTCATGGAAAGTGAGAGGCTGAGTCTCTAGACTGGGAGTGTGGGCCCCCAGATGACCCTCCAGTTGCTCCCACTTTGCACTCACCCCACCTGCTGTTTGCCCTATTCTGGAGGTTTTGATGGCCGGAGAGGCCACACATTGCTCCAGGCAGTGGCCCCTGTGGGTAACTTTGTGGGGCACTGAGGAACTGGGTCCTTTCTTATACAGTTTGCCAGAAGTGCGACAGCAGTAGACTGGACCCCCCCAGGGCAGGCCTCTGATCAGCTGGTAGTGGGGGCCTGGCAGTGAGAAGAGGATGCTTGTTGGTCAAATGGATTGTTTGGAGCTGATGCTGTGAGATTACTGAGTATCCCAGACAAGTCTACCCCATGTGGTTATTACATATGACCTATTCCACTAATACACAGAAAAAATGCAAGCTATCTATATAAAGCAAAACCAGTTTATTCATGAAGCCTTGGATGAGAGGTTAACCAGGACCCCATGTGACTTGTACGTTTCTTCCAGAACAGTGGCTTGGGCCTTGAGGACTTGCTTGCCTCAGGCCATAT
Source organism: Oryx dammah (assembly GCF_014754425.2). Lineage (NCBI taxonomy): Eukaryota > Metazoa > Chordata > Mammalia > Artiodactyla > Bovidae > Oryx > Oryx dammah. The sequence continues at coordinate 18,727,996 of NW_024070198.1, forward strand.
CCTGGGAAACTGACATCTCAAGGGTGAATTCATCTTCCTGGGTCAGAGTTAGTTTGAGGTCACATGCTCCTGAGGTCCCTGAAGACCACGTGGGCTGCATTGCGTCCAGCGGCTCCCATGACACCTCCTCCTGGAAGGGAGCCTCCCATGAGCCAGAGCTGTGCTCACCCCCTCCCACCCCTCTATCCCCCCGTGGGATTGCCATGGCACCAGCCACAAAGCAGAACAGGGAAGACTGAAGGGTGGTATTGGGGTATGGGTAACAGAACCACCTGGGACGATTATCAAGACAGATCCTGGACTCCCCTCCAGGCTTCCTGAATCCATGCAGGAAGGGCCAGTGTCTGGTCCAAGCAAGTGCCCCCCTTGCCCTTCCCAGCCTGAGAGCTGAAGGGCCAGAGAGCAAGACTCCCAGGACATGAAACTAGAACGTGGGACTAGGGGTTGAGGGGAAGACCTGGCGGTTCAGGCCCGTCTGGGAGGACGAGGCCCACATAGCTCAGAGGAAGCACCCATATGAGATGAGCCTCCATGGGGTCAGTTAGGCCTAGGATGGGAGCAGGGAAGAATTTTAAAACTGAGAAACTGGACTGTGCCGATCCTTACAGGTCTCAAATATGGACGCAGAATATAGAGACATGGGTCCCTCACAACCCCCAGCAGGAACTGGAGAGATGCCTCCACTAGGGCGTGTCCCCAGGCCTCACGAAGGGGAGTGAGCGAACCTGAGGGTTCTGGCTGGAGAATTCTCAATGCAGGGGAGGGCTTGTTCTCCTGGGAGTTCCCTGCTCCCCTCCCTCTCATCTCCTGCCTTATTCACCCTGTCCCCCTGTCTGCAAGCTTCTGATGTCTGGCCAGCCCTCACCACCCACCCGGAATAGTGGGACCGAGGCTCACTCACCAGGATGGGCCCCACTTCCACAGAGATACAGGCCCTGGAGGGGGCTGCGGTAGCTGGAGTGGAGGGGCACGGGACGCGCGAAGTACAGCTGGTCCAGGCTCATGGCACAGTGGAATATGTTCTGCAGAGGCAGGGCCATAGTCTTTAACATAGGAGTGTTACAGTCTCCACCGCCTTCCCTGCCCCTGTTCTCCAAGGAAGGCTCTTCTCCTTCCAGGGTGTTTTTGGGCTCTTGTGATGCAGAATGAGAAGAGGAAGAGAGGGAACAGGCATGTGTCCCAGGGCTGGGGTGAATTTTCCTGGAGGCATTTTTCAAGAAGGAGGAAGGGTTGGGTGCATTTTCAGAGGGTGAGGAAACTGAATGGGAGAGAAAATGGAGGCTTGAAAGATTGCGTTGTGGACTATGAATCCCCCTCACTCTGTTTGAAAAGTAGGGGAATTTGATTTATTTTGACTGCTGATGAGTGTTTCTTTGGCCAAGGTACCCATCTGAGGCTGGGCCCTGGGGTCCAAGGTCCCAGTGAGTGGCAGACAAGGGTGCTGGGACCGAGTGTGGTTCTGCTCCAATGGCCTGGGTCAGACCAGCCGAGGAGGGGGGTGTGGGGGCTGGAGGAGGTCACACCCGAGGGGTAGGTCTGACGACCAACATCTGTTGGGCATCATGGTGGGGGTGACCATCAGCTGCCCCTTCAGTGTGTCCCCAGCTGAGCTTGTTCTCTTCTCTGGAGTTTCCTCCTCGACGGATGGACAGACAGCATCACCTCCCACTCCTCGGCCTCAAGGTGGACCCTTTACGTCCTCTCCACCCCCGTCTCTACACATGCCTTTATCAAGATGTCTCAATCCACCTGCCCCAAGCCTTCCACCTCAACCCTTTCTCTTCCCTCTCTACTGCCTGGCCTCCTTCACTCTCTAGGCAGCCTATGCTGACCGATAAAAATATAATTGGAGCTACACATGTACTTTTAGATTTTCCATTAGCCACACATGAACACTTAAAAAGAAACTGGTGAAATTAATGTTAGTAATACATTTAATTTAACCCAATTAAATAATATGTTTAATTTAACCCCACAGATCCAAAATATTATTTCAACTTGTGGTCGATATTAAAATTATTGATGAGACTTGCTGCATTTTTTTGGTCTTTGCTATCTGGGGTGTATTTTATATTGAAACACATCTCATGTTGACCTGGCCATGTCTATGTACACAATAGCCAATCGGGGCTAGTCGCTGCCATACTGGCCCTGGTGGCCTGCCCACTCCCTGCCTCCCGGCTCAGTGAGTTGTTGATAAATTGAAGAGAAGTGTGAGATCAAGCTGCCCGGGGGAGGGGAGGTCCCTCTGAAGAAAGGCAGATGGGAGACGCTGACATGGACGTCTGGGCAGAAATCCCACAGTTCTGGTGATCTCCCAGTGGGCGCTGCCTCTCCCGTCTACATCTCTTCTTTCCTCCCCCACTGCCTGCAACTGACCCTGTCTCTGTCCTCTCTCCGCTGTGGTCTCTGCCCCTGTCCTCCCTTCCTGCCTAAGGCTGGGTGTGGAGGCCAAGATAAAGCCAAGTGGGCATGTCAGGGAGTGGAGGTGCACAGAGAGTGAAGGGAGACTGTGACGAGAGCCTCCCATCCTATACGAACTCACCCCGCCAGGAAGCCCAAAGACTCTCTCCAAGTCAGGGGGTGTGAGGATGTCTCTGCCCACCACGGAGCCCTTGAAGCCGGGTGCGTAGGCCTCGATGCAATCAAACACTGGGTGCCAAACACAGGGAAATGAGACAGTGTTATGGAAAAGAAGAGGCTTATGATTATACCATTTGGCAAACTTACTAAATTCGTTAAACGCTACACTTAAAATGAATATTTTCATACGCAGATTATACCTCAATAAGCAAAACAACAACAACAACAACGAAACGAACAACATAGCCCACCAGCAAATAAACAATTCTTTCTGAAGATCATTCCAGCCTCCCGCTCTTTCCCATCTTTATACTCCAACCCTAAACTCTGTCTCCCCTTGAATATGCAAAGATTTCTTCACCTCATGGCTCCACTCAAGTTATTTTTTTTGCTTGGTATGCCCTTTGCTGCCTGGTCAACTCCTATTCACCCTTTAAAATCCAGCTCAAATGTCCCTTTCTCTGGAAAGCTTTCCTGTCACTCTGGCTCATGGCTCCTCCTTTGGTTCACACAGTCCGTTGACTGTAAGATTGGTTTATTATTCTCCCCCATTGGACTGCAAGCAACCTGAGGGCAAGAACTATGTCTTTTTGCCTTTCTTAGCCCACAGCCTGACCCCAGCAGGCACTCACTGTGTTGATTTTGGTTTCCCTGGGTATTCCTCTCTCCTTGGCACAGGCCTTGCGGGTGTTGATCAGAGTGGGGCCATCAGGAGGAGAGGGGTCTATTTGGGCCACTCAGCCAGCAGTCACAATGGAGACCTGACGGTCTAGCTCTCTTTACCTCTGTCTGCATATGAGTTTCTCTGCTGCTCGTCCCAGGCCTTGCCTCCAGCCAGCGTGTAGGGCGTGTACTGAGTGAAGAGGGAGACGACATGGCAGCCGGGGGGAGCCAGGGTGGGGTCCAGTGAGGAAGGGATGCAGAGTTCGATCAGAGGTCTGTGTACGACAGGGGAGGAGAGGGCAGGGTTTGAAGAGCAATGCCTGCCTGAGGGAAGGGGCCGTGGAGCCATCCTGAGATGACGGGACAAAATGAAGACCTGAGCTGGGATGCTGGGGCCGGATGGATCATCTCCGTAAGGTTATGGTGGTGTTTGTCTGCATGGGCTTGGTGACCAGCAGGACCGTCCAGACCACCCACGGGGAGCTCTCTCATCCCCAGGTCCCTGACTCAGACAGACCTCCAGGCTCCAGGCTCTCAGGTCCCAGCCAGCCCAGGGAGGTAAATGTGCAGTGGGCTCTGCCCTCCACCCCCCACCTCCACACACACACCCTGTGCTCTAACCAGGGGCTCAAGCGTCTCCAGGTCCCCCACCTCTTGGAAGGCAGGCCATCCAGGGCGTCTTCAAAGGCCTGGTGGACAAGGAGGGTGTCCTCACAGTTCAGGTGGATGGAGCACTGGTGATGGGGCAATGGCTGGCCCTTGGGAGTGTTGGGGGCTGCCAGGAAGTCAGGCAGCCTGTTGACAGCCACTGAGACACCAAAGGGGAGGGTTAGGGCCCAGGGGCCTGGGTCCCCAGCCCCTCCAGGTCCCTCCTTCTCTACCCATCACCTGCTCCCCAACATGGTGGGCTGGAAACAAGAAGCATGAAAAAGTGTTTCACCTTCAAACAGGGGGCAAGCTGGGGGGCAGGGAATAGAGACAGGTCAGTCTCTCCCAGACATGGAGATTTCTCACTCAGAAAATCTCAGAAAAGACAGCTCTGCAGTCCACTGTGCCTCTTACCGTTGATCTTGGTAACAGGCGACTTGGTGTCCAGCTGGGCGATTCTCGCCACAAACTCCTCAGGAAGCCACTCCTGAAAAGAGAAGGTTCCACCCTAGGGGTGGCTGAGGCCCCAAGGGGGCTGCCTTCCTCCTTTACTCAGACTGGTCCCTCAACCTCTACTACCGGAGATCCTCTCCCTCCCTCAGAGTTAGCCAAAATACCTCCTCTGTGAAGCCCTCCTGGACTCCTCCCACTCAGTGTTAACCACTTTTTCCTGTGTACTTTGCCAGCGTCCTGGCGGTAAGTGGCCCAGACCAGCTCCTGCTATGGATGTGGCCCAAGAGCTGCAGCCTCTTTCTCCTCTGGCCTCTAAGCTCTTGGAAGTCTTGATGATCTCAAAATTGTCTTAAGATGCTTTTGAAACTGGTGTTTGCTGAATTTTATTAGTGGAATCCCTCAGAAAAATGATGTCTTGTCCCCAAGAATAAACCCCACATCATTGGGAGCTCCAGGCTCATACACGTATTAGCACATCTTTGGGGGACAGGGCACATGTGGTCAATTGCAAAAGCTGTTCCAAGTCCCCACCCCTCCGTATACGGACACCCCTTTCTATTGGCCTCCCACTGTGACTCTGAGCTTGGTCCTGAGACAAAGCTAATGTTAGCAAATAGGAAGCAAACAGAAGCACTTGCGTGATTGAGTTTGCTCCATTTTGCCTTGTGCCAGACCCTGAGGACATGTCTGGACTATTGCGCTGGGGATAAGAAACACATGGAGCAGAGCTGAGTCATCCCGGACATTCTGACTGAGACCCCTGGACTAGCCCCCGCTGTCAAGCTGGGAGCACGAGTGCCCCTCAGCTGCTGGAAGATGTGTGGGTGAGCCCAGATCAGCTGAACTCAGTCAGTATCAACTGATTCCTCCTGCTCCATGTACTAATCCGTAACTCTTGTGATATGCCCAGCAGTTGTGTGGTTGTTATGCAACGTTCATGTGATGATGGGTTATTGACATAAACAGTGGAATCAGAGCTGGTTAGAGGGGAAAAATCAGGACAGCAGGAAAGCTGTAGAAAGAACTCTGGGTTGAAAGTCAGACTTGGGTTCTAGCTGTGGCTCTGCCAATCGCCAACTGCCTGGGGTCGGTCACCTCACCTCCCTGGACCTTTCCCTCACCTGTGAGGCTTGTTGCTACCTGCCTGTTAGGTAAGTGGAGAAGGATGGGCTTCCCCAAGTGTGGGGAGACTTGGCATTCACATCTCCCACCCTGATGCAGCCCCCTGAAGCCCCTAGGTTCCAACCCCCAGCCCCGTGCTGGGAGACGCCTCACCTCCTCCCCAGCCTCACCTGTGGCGTTAACTTCAGGAAGGTGATCTGTGGCGATGCGTTGGACAGCACCACTTTGCTCCTCACCTCTGAGCCATCTTGCAGCACGACCCCTTGAACGCGCCCTCCACTGCTCACCTGCACCTTGGCCACTGTCTACGGCCACCAGCAGGAGCCCCAGGACCCCCGGGAGGAGAAACAAGGGTTGGCTCAGGGGATTTCCACTGTTTGTGCTGCTGCTAGGCACTCACAGCTTTCTCATCCCCTGCCGATTTCCTGCAGATCCTGGCGAGGCGTCAGCCCACTCCCCAATGCAAAGGCTCACCCCAAATGTGCGATGGTAGTGCAAGTCCAAAAGGGGACAGGCCTGGGTCACAGCTGCTCAGCCAGCGACAGTCTGCAGAGTCCAAACCCAGCCTTGCCCATCAGTAAACTAAGGACCCTCCGAATCTGAGACTGTGTTCTGTTCTAAGATACTTGCCAAAAATCGGGGTGGGCGTCAAGGGGCTGTTCACCTTTTCGGTGAAGATGCTGACTCCATGAGCAGTGGCTGAGCTTGCGATGGCGTCAGAGAGGGCACCCATGCCACCCTGGACGTAGCCCCAGGCCCCCCGAATCCCCTCCAGACTCCCCATCACGTGATGGAGTAGCACATACCTGAGGACAGATAATCAGAATCAGTGGCTGGAGAGGGGGTATAATCTCCCCAGAATTCTAGGTGCAAATATTCTTTCTCTCCAAGTGCCTTGAATGGACCACATAATCTACTTGCAGTTCTGCATCTGCACATGCTGTTCTGGAATCTAGAACCTTCTTCCTCTTCTTTTGTTTGGCTAATTCCTCCTGTCCCTAGAGTTTCAGATGAAATATCTCTTCCTCATGGGGGCTCCTCTGAGCCTGGACCACATTGCCTGCTGCCTCATTTTCCCATCACAACGCCCACAGTAAATAGTCCTCCACCCCACATTCTGTACCTGCCTCTCCCATGGGGATTTCAGCTCCATTCACTACGGTGTCCTCAGCACCTAGTGCAGGCAACTGCTCCATCCACATTTATTGAAAGAATTAATGGGGGAAAAAAATGTCTTAAAGGCCCATTTCACAAACTGGGCAGTGGCGAAGCCTCCTGGACACCCACAGAGAAAAGGACCTGCAGGCCCCAGGTGGAAAATCCTAACTGGCTGGTTGATCTTGGTCAAGGTGTTGCAAGCACTTGCCAATGCACACCCCCCTTTTCCATGGTCCTGGGAAATTTGGGGCTGGCTTAGTGTGTGTTGAAAAATCACTTCCGAGGGGTGCTCTTATCCCTTGAGAGATAAGCCACAGTGACAGCTTCTAGCTGCATCTTCTGGTGCCTGGAAATGGCCCAAGACTTGGCAGCATCCTCTATCCCTACACACACACACACACACACACACACACACA
>NW_024070198.1:18735048-18768878 GCF_014754425.2 Oryx dammah
ACACACACACACACACCCTCCATTCCTGCTCCTACAGGGCTCATTAAGTCATACCACAACTGCACACTTCATTGTGTCTGACTGCCCCCTCTCGGATGAGGCTGTCAGCACACCTCCCACTCACAAAGGGAAAGGCAGCTTCCCATCCATGTGAAGGTGTCTGTGTGTGTGTGCGCATCCTGGAACCCAGGGAAAGGGCCTGCGGGAGAAGGGCAGGCAACGGGGCTTCGTGGGAAGGGAAGAGAGGATAGATAAATACGTAGATGGATAGATGATGCATAGATAGATAGAGAAGAAGATACTCATATTGAGACATCACAGCGGGAGGCAGGACCAAGGCTCTTCTACGGCAGCAGTGGGGAGCAGTGGCTAGGAAGGAAGACTGGGCAGGGATGCGGGGTTCGGACAAGTCAGGCCGGGAACCAGCTCTGCCCTTACTAGCTGGGTGACTTTGGGAAGGTTATCTCCCTTCTCTGAACCACACTCCCCAATGTTGCCTTGAGGGTTAAATGAATCCTGTGTGAAATATTTGGCGCCTGCCTGGTTCATCGGGTGAGTTCAATGAGTGACAGTTTTTGCTCTTGTGGGGGTTATCTGCGCCCCTCCCGCTGCCCCACCTCACCTGCCACACTCACCCACTTCCTGGAATGCAGGGGCCCATCATGGCGCCAATCACAGCATCTGTTGCTAGAGTGGCTTTTAGAGGCTCAGACTCAAACCACTGATCCAGCACCTGGGAAAGCAGAGCGGCATGGAGAAGGGCTTACCCGGGGAGCAGAGGCCCCATCATGGCAAGGTGCAGCCTGAGGCTGGGGCACCGCTCACCTTGGCGGCTGGAGCTGTGAGGACCTGGTGATACTGAGGCAGCTGGGCTCCCAGGATGCAACCTGAAAGAAGAGATTCATAAACCGCAAACCAAGACAGGCGAGAAGGGAATGCTTGGATCCTAACGGCTCTGCACCTGTTTCTTTACCTATAAAACGGGAGTCATATTTTCTACCCTTAAAAGCTATTGTGAGGATTAAATGAGGTAGGTGAAGCATTTCTAAATCTATAGGCACTTAATACATTTTAACTGTTAGAATTATTTGGGGGCCATTTTTAATTTGTGTCTTACTCTCTTTGAATTCTCTAAGGCTGTACCCTGAGAGGCAGTGGTTTGGCTAACCCATTTCTCTGACACTGATTTAAACTAGCTCAGAGAGGAACTGGGCACTAGAACCTTGAAGGTAGAGGTCATGAACTCTAGGCATTTTGCCCCAGTGCTGAGCTTGCTGTCTGGCACACAGCAGTTGCTCAATAAATGTTTACTACGTGAATGCTTAATGCATGTTTATTGCATGAGGTTCCTTGGACTGGCGATGTGGGAGGCAATGTCTGCTCTTGACATTTGTGATAGATTTTACCAGCTTGGCTCCTTCACCCTCCCCAGGTCCACACACTTTGCCCTGTTAACTGCATTGCCTCCCACCCTAGCTGAGTGGACCTGCCTTATTTCTTGATTCTAGGCTCACACGATTTGCCTGGCCACTGGAGTGTTTGCCAACATGATGCAATCAGGGGCTTGGAACTGGCCTGCACATCGGGGCTTGTCCTCTGCACTTTTGTCATTGATATAAGAAGGTCTTGCCTGGACGAGCCTGCATTTTCCAAGAAGAGGCAGAGAGGCACCTGGAGCAGGGCTGCCCTAGCCACAGATGCACATATGAGACCAGATCAGACCAGCTCAGCCCAGCTGGGATCAGCTGAAGCATGCAGACACATGAGAAATAAATGTTTATTTTTACACACCACTGGAATGTTGTAGTTTGTTATGTGGCAACTTTGTGACCACAGCTAACTAACTGGTTCAGTATTTTTGTAGAATATAGAGGCTCAGCTGCTCTTTGTATCCTTGTTGTTAGTTGTTCAGTTGCTCAGTGGTATCCAACCCTTTGTGACCCCATGAACTGCAGCACACCAGCCCTCCCTGTCCTTCACTATCTCCCGGAGTCTGATCAAACTCGTGTCCATTGAGTCAGTGATGTTATCCAACCATTTCATTCTCTGTCGTCCCCTTCTCTTCCTGCCTTCACTCTTTCCCAGCATCAGGGTCTTTTCCAGTGAGTTGGCTCTTCACATCAGGTGGCCAAAGTATTGGAGCTTTAGCTTCAGCATCAGTCCTTCCAATGAATATTCAGGGTTTATTTCCTTTAGGACTGACTGCTTTGATCTCCTTGCTGTCCAAGGGACTCTCGAGAGTCTTCTCCAGGAGCACAGTTTGGGTACACTTTGTACCCCAGAGGAGCAGTAGAAAATAATAGCAGGCTTGGTGAAACTTTCCTTCTCATACCCATGGGAGACATCACTAATTCGCCACAGATATTTTTCTTGCTGACTCCAATCATCTAGCATCCTTCTTGTATGGGGGCATCTCTTCAAACTCTCTTGGCCCCATCTCTCTCAGCCTCCCCCAGCCATGGCTATGGCGACAAGCTCCATGCAGGCTCCAGCCAGCTGCACGCAGTGCAGCCTGACCGCATCTCACCTCAGGCCTGTAAGATGTGCTTCTTCCTCATTTCTTCCCTGGAGCCTCTCTGACACCATGACAGGATACCCATGGGACGCACGTGGCACCCATGCACAACCCAGAAGTAGAGCCTCACGTGGGAGTTGATACCCATGGGGCAACCTCTGAATGCTGGGGAAGAGAACCCAGTGGGTAAACGTTTCCCCTCTCTTCCCTGGGCACGTCGTCACGTGCATTCCCTAAGGCTCCTCAGAAGGTCCAGGCAGGCCGTTATCGCGCACAGTGGTGGCCAGTTCAGTGACGCACCCTGGTGCTGACTCTCCCTCTTTCCCGTTCCTCCTTTTTTCCTTAGGATCCCCCTTCAAAATAAACTACTTGAACATAAGCCCTTGGTTCAGGCTCCATTTTTAGAGCATGCCAGCCTAAGATAAGACCGTCTCACTTACAGTGCTCCAGGCGGTCCCTATTAATTGACAGCAGTTGGCAGGCTGCCTCAGAGGTTCAGGCTTATGTCCAATCCTGGAGAAACTGGGCTCAGCCACATGAAGGCATTCATCATGCCCTGATACCTGCCCTTGGACTTACCTGCCTGCCACAGGGGCTTGAGGGTGGACAGCATCTTGAGTCTTTGTAGCAGGGAACCCCGCTGGAAGGCTTCCAGGTCCACCGGGGCTGAGTCCAGCAGAGGGTCAATGGCTAATGCCAAGCGATCCATGAATGCCTCATATCTGGGAAAGGCCTGGAACAGAGCTCTGAGTCAAGGTCCCACTGCCTAGAATTCCACAGGACCCTGTCCCCATGATCTGCCCTCCAGACCACCTGGCCTGCTGCCTCCCAGCCAAGCCTTGATGATCCTCAGGCCCCCCGCCCTGCCAAGCACGACTCCACTTGGCTGTGCAGAGTTACTGCTAGCTCTAGGTCTGTGCACTGGCATCAGCACCAGGGCAGGTGAGAGAGGGCCTGCATAGTAATAGTAGGAGGCCACCAGGGGGTGGCAGGGACAAGAGTCTAAGGCTGACCCGTTGTCAGCCATGGAAAACTCAAGAACCCTAGGACATGGTCTCTGTGATAAACCAAAGACCACTTGAAAGTTTCTTCTCCCTGTCCTGTCTTTGTATATCTTACTGGTAGAAGTAAGATCTCTTGCTCTGTACCCCAGCATGTTGACTCTTCCTTCCTGGTCTGCAAACCCCACCGCCCACATCCTTTCATCATCAGCAGGAACAGAACCCTGCCTCCCTTCATCCCACAATCTCCTACAACAGAATGCATATGACAGCCTGGTTATGACCCCCCTTCCCTGGATGGGTGCTTCCCTGGGGAGCAGGGATGGACATCTATGCCACCTGAGGCCCTATCTTACTTCTTAGCCCAGAGCTTTTAATTTTTCATTCTAGAACTCTTGGATATACCCATGGAATTTTAACACCTGTTACATTAAGAAAAGCTCTGTGTTGAATTGCACTGGAGACTCTTGATTAAAATGAAGGTAAACAGCTTTCTCTGCAACAGGTCTTCAATGTGACAACGTGCAAAGACAAAACCAGAATTCTGCTCCTGACTTTCCACACTGAGATGTGGCCTCTGCCTCCTGTTCCTGTGGTCACCAGCCATGGCCACGGCCACTGTCCTCTAGCTCAGGGACCCAGTCTTGTCCTGAATCCTCTCCAGTGTATCTGAGATGGGTAGGACTTGGAGGAGAGTGGAGGGAGTGCAACCTACAGAGTGCAACTGTACAAAAGAATCACGTGCAAAGCACTTAAAAAAAAAAAGCAAAGCTCCCTAAGTGACCTGATTGTCCACCAGGTTAGGAAACCACTGGTTAAAGAGAGACGCTGGATCTGTGGTTTTCTTGGTTTTACCCGATAGTAGATTAACAGAACCAAAATCATCCCCCATGGATTGCTTAACCCAGGTTCTTCTTAGAAAAATGTCTCCACCAACATATGAGTTAATGCTATGCCGTCAGCTTGTATCTAGGTTGGTACAACAAATGACCACTCAGAGAATCTTCTTCTGTCTGTAAAACCAATCACACCAAGCCCATTACATTCAATGACTCACCTAGACAAAGCTACCCAACAAACTCCTTGCTGTTCAGTCCCAAGGGAAAACTGTGCCTTCTCCATCAGACCTACTCATCATCATGGGCACATTCTTGCCTTGGGCTGCCAGGGAATGATGCCAAAATAGATGAGTATTTATTGTAACTCTCTTGTCCTAAATTCCTGATCCAGTTTGTTCTATCTTTAACTGTCTCTTATCCCACCTTTTTCTTTTTGACCTTCATGTGCTTTAATATGGAAAGCCACTTGGAATTCTGTCTGAAAGGAGAGATAGAAAGCATATACAATATAAGGACATATCAGTGGATTCCCTTTAGAAACTTGAACAGTGGCTTCATGCTGAACACACACGGGTTTGAGGGTCTCCCGTGTCCACTGGTCTTAGCCACTGATCTCCATCCCTTCTCTTTGCAGTGCCCAAGATCAAAAGCTGGCGCAGACTGGAGCCCTCGTAGGGCAGATGGGGTGGGCTGTCCACACCCCTGTGGTCTTGGACAACTTGCTCTGGCAGAATTCCAACCAGGCCCATTTCCTTTCAACAGCGGCCTCCAAAGGCCCTGGGGGCCCAGTGGCTAAGTTTCTGCACTTCCAATGCAGGGGGCCCGGGTTCAATCCCTGGTCAGGCATCTAATTTTCACATGCTGCAACTAAATATCCCACATACTGCTACTATAAGACCTGGGGCAGTCAAATAATTTTTTTTTTAAAGAGCCCATCTCTCAGAAAATAATGTTTAAAAAGAAAAAAGAGCAGCCTCCAGGCTGAGATGGAGGAGAAGATCCATCGCCTGTCACTCTCCTTACCTGGGCATCCTTTCTTGAGAACTGGGCTATCTGCTTCTGATTTTCCGCCATGTCTGTGCCCAGCAGAAGAGACCGGGGCACCTTACCCCCTGTGCTCTCTTCCAGCATTGGAGTGAAGGAGTAGGGGTTTCGGAGATGAAGCCTCAGCCCATGTTTCTGCAGAACACAGATAGCACAGGTAACATTTGAAGGGATCTGCCCATGACCCTTCTCTGATTGTGCTTGGGTGAGCTGTATTTTTTTGGGCTCCAAAATCACTGCAGATGGTAACTGCACCCATGAAATTAAAAGACGCTTACTCCTTGGAAGGAAAGTTATGACCAAACTAGGCAGCATATTGAAAAGCAGAGACATTACTTTGCCAACAAAAGTCCGTCTCTTCAAGGCTATGGTTTTTCCAGTAGTCATGTATGGATATGAAAGTTGGACTATAAAGAAAGCTGAGTGCTGAAGAATTGATGCTTTTGAACTGTGGTGTTGGAGAAGACTCTTGAGAGTCCCTTGGACTGCAAGGAGATCCAAACAGTCCATCCTAAAGGAGATCAGTCTGGAGTGTTCATTGGAAGGACTGATGTTGAAGCTGAAGCTCCAGTACTTTGGCCACCTGATACAAAGAGCTGACTCATTGGAAAAGACCCTGATGCTGGGAAAGATTGAGGGCAGAAGAGGACAACAAGGGATGAGATGGTTGGATGGTATCACCAGCTTGATAGAGATGACTTTGAGTAAACTCTGGGGGTTGGTGATGGACAGGGAGGCCTGGCATGCTGTGATCCATGGGGGTCATGAAGAGTCGAACTCAACTGAGCGACTGAAATGAACTGAACTGACCTGTATGTATTTAGGTACCTGTATGCAGGTTCCAGGTGGCGCTAGTGGTAAAGAACCTGCCTGCCAATGCAGGAGACATAAGAGACGTGGGTTCGATCCCTGGGTCAGGAAGATCCCCTGGAGAAGGGCATGGCAACCTATTCCAGTATTCTTGCCTGGAGAATCCCATGTACCAAGGAGCCTGGCAGGCTACACAGTCCAAGGGGTAACAGAGAGTTGGACATGACTGAAGTGACTTAGCATGAACATATACGTGTAGCTTCCCAAGGCATGTGGTCCTGGTTCCTATCTTTGATATAAGCGTATAAAAATCCCTCTTGCCCAGGCACACTGTGGCAGACCATACCACACCATGCGATGCCACACATATATGCCACACCATGCTATGCCCCATCACACCATGCCACGCTACCCAGTGCCAGGGACTGTACCAGGGCTGACAATGGTTACATCACAATGGTTCTGTAAGCAGATCATCCTCATTGTAAAATGCAATAGCAGAGGCTCAGAGAAGCGAAATAACGTGTTCAAGGTCACACAGGGAGACGGATCCAGGTTTCAAACCACATCCCTGTGACTCCAAAACCCTGGCTCTCAGCAGTAGCCTTTAAATGCTCCCATTTCAGAAATAATTAAGACTGAGAAAGACACAATAAAGCCACAGTTATGTGAAAATCCATACTTACAAGGTAGATAAATTATTCACATAAAAAAACCCTTTTATTTACTTTGCAGACTCATTTACTCCATGGTCACTTTAAATGGAAGTTCCCTTGTTGCATTTAAAATATTTGATTTACACATATTTGATTAGCACACAGAACTTTCCAAGAGCACATTTACTTCTTCAAAGAAGGTGGAGATAAAGCAAAAGGAGCCTGTGCTACCCTTACAAATAAGACATCCTGTTCCTTCTAGAGACTTTTTTCCTAAACCGCTTTTTTGACGCATGATTGACATACAAGGAGCTGTATGTATTTAAAGTATGCAACTTGATAGATGTGGCCTCTAGAGACTTCTTCCCCCAGATACACTTTGGTCTGCTCCCACCTCTTTGAGGTCTTTGCTCAGATGTTACCTGACTAGCATCCTCAGCTCCCCCCGACCCTTTGGCTCTGCTTAATTTTTCTCCAAAGCACTTATCACCACCTGGTCAATGACATACTTAGTTTTCCTCTGTCTACACAGGTAGGATGTGAGCTCTCTGAACTCAGGGGCTGAGTCTCTTTTTCTCAGTGATGTATCTGCAGCATCTAGATACCATGTGATCAATACATAGTCTATTGACTAAACACACTGCTGCAGACAGGGCACCACCCCAGAGGACAGAAACGAGATCTGTGAGCAGAAGTTTTAGGAAAACACACAGAAACCCAAAGAGACCTTTCCAATATTACAGCAGAAGTCTCCCCCCAACCACGGGCACTCCAGATGGCAGGATCTCCATGACTGAGCATTGTGGAGGTGCATCCAAGTGTTGGAAGGGGTGGGGCTGGGAGACCCACAGGATCCTTCCTAAAGCTGAGATGGGAAATTTCTTTGATTACAAACTGGAGGAATTTGCAACTTGGTTCCTCTTGATACAGTGAACTCTCTACCATGCAGGAGGCACCCTCAGTTCCTCTGAGTCTCTCACCCTTGGCCTCCTATCCATCACCAAATCTCAGAGCTCAGCCTCCAGACCTCATCCACATCTCCCCTACCCCTTGCCCTGCCTCAGCCCAGCTGCCACCTTCGGAGCTGCCCTGCACCCGCTTCCACCACAATCCACGCCATCCAGCAGGAGGACTGATCTTTCATAAAGTCATAAATCCCATCACCTCACTTCCCGACTCTACTGTCTCCCTGCTGTGCTCAAATAAAATGCAGGCCCTTCCTCCCAGCCCCCAAGGCCCAGTCTCCTCCGGCCCTGCCCATCTCCCTTACTGTCTGCTGCCCCTCTGCCTGGTACTTCTGCTCTGGCCACTTGACCTTCCTTTCCCTTAGGCCTGTCCACTTCCACTTCCTTCTGCCTGGAATATTCTCCCCTCAGATGTCCACAGTGCTGGTGACTTCTTGGCATTTGAATGTCAGCTCAGATGTTCCCCCTGGCTCCAAGGGAGGATTTCCTGGTCACCAGTCCAGGCTGGGCATCCAGGCCCTCGCTGTTGTGTTGCCTCAGTTTCCTTGCTATAGGTGTGCTTACCTCCACCTGAAGTTCTCTCACTAAGCGCTCAGCCTCGCCACCCTCCCTCACCACCTTCGGTCCACATGTCTCTCCCAGGGCCTGGCACAGGACAGTTGCTCAGCAACATGTGCTGAATGAATGAATCAATAACCCCTCAAAAAGGGATCCAAGAAGAACCCAGAGTTTGCTTCAGGTCTAAGTAATTGAACATGATTCATTTATTTGTCTGATTTCAGGACTTTCTCCCATAAAGAGAGTGACTGTCCTGTCTGACTCCTTGTGACCCCATGGACTGCAGCATGCCAGGCTTCCCTGGCCTTCACTGTCTCCTGCTCAAACTCATGTCCATTGAGTCGATGATACCATCCAACCATCTCATCCTCTGTCACCCTCTTCTCCTGCCCTCACTCTTTCCCAGCATTAGGGTCTTTTCCAACAAGTTGGCTTTTCACATCAAGTGGCCAAAGTACTGGAGCCCCAGCCGGCTGCCCCAGGCACTGTGCTAATGATGAGTGAACACCAACTACCTCAAGAGCCTTCTGAGGCTGGTAAGATTATATCCCCATCTTACAGATAAGGAAGATGAGGCACTGCAAGGCTAAGTCACACAGCTGCTAACGGCAGAGCAGAAATTCAAAACCGAACTGGTTCCAGAGGCTGAGATCCCAGCCCTGTGCTCTACCCAGGACAGATGTCGATCCTGAGAGCTCACATCTGAGACCTGGCCCATGGCCACTGGCAAAGTGCACGAGGCTGAGCAGGGTGGCTATCAAGATGCCCTTGGCGGTGGCACATCAGAGCTCAGAACAAGGGGGAAGAGTCGGTTAGACTTGGCTCCTCAGTCATTTCCTTGTGTGTGAGCTTAAGCCTCTGCGTTCCCTCATAAAATGGGGACTCCTACCCATGCACTTGCCACCATGCATAACTAGTGTGTCTGAAAATTGCCTTCAGTGATAGGCTGGTTTGTCTGGGGACAGAGACCTGTCCCCAGGCCTCAGCAGGATTCCACCTGATCCTGGCTGGTGACAGATGCGCTCGCAGTCTCAGGGACTCAAAGAATAATTTCTCTCATGGTGACCATGACTTAATGTCCTATTAATTCCAAACTCAGCACAGAGCTGGTGCTGACATGCTGTCAGCCTCATATGCAGATGGCACCCAGGACCCTCTCTGAGTGGTGGGTGGCGGAGGCACCAAGCAGCTAAGTGGCTCCAGGAATGCATGGCCGTTTGTCAAAGAGGCAGCTAGGGGTAAAAGGAATCTGAAAGGGCGGGGGCAAGACTGTGGACTAAGGAAAGGCTAAGAGGAGTCTACAGGGGCAGACTGGGAGTTCCCAGGATGCCCTACAATGGCTCAGGAGCCCGAAGAGCTGAAAGTCTGATTGCTCAAGTTGCCCAGGATGGTGACTGGCTCTCAAGTGTAAGGAGGGCAGCAGGTGGGCCCAGGACCTAAGGCAGCTTTGCAAACTCAGGTGTCCAGGTGCCCAGGTGCCCAAGGGTTCCTATGGGGGCTGGACAGGGCCCCAGGGAGTGATGGACAAAGCACAGCCAGGATGGCATTCCTGTAAGGGGTCAGCTGGTGCGGCATCTAGGAACATAGGCTTGGAGACATTTGATTTGTGTATGAAATTTCTCAATCTTTAAGACACCAGGTGGGCCAGACAAAGCCCATCTGTGGGCAGGCATGAAGGAGAGCATGGGAGATAGACACACCCTCGAAGGGAAGAGTAGCAGCTGCCCACTTTCCCCCAGGCCATGGAGCAGGTGGATGGACACACACATGTACACACACACACATACTCTACCTTCAGCTCCAATTCGGAGTAAATCTGCGGTCGTAGCAGGCTGAGGAGGTAGGATGCTCGGGAGAACTTAAACCCTGAAGATGAATTGGATGAAGACAGTCACAGGGATCACCAGTGGTCACCCCCATGCCCCTCACCCACCTCTTTGGCTCACCTGGGATTATCTCCTCTGTGACAGCCGCACCCCCGATCACGTGGCGTCTCTCGAAGACCGCCGTGTTCACTCCAAATCTCTGCAGGTATGCCGCCTGGGATGAGGCACACAGGCCTTCCCTTTATTCCTGGGGTCGACCCGCAGGGACCTCACCACAGGGCTGGCTCAAGCTGTCCCTGCCTCTGAGATGCTCTTCCCCCGCCCTTCCATAAATGCCCACCTCCTCAGATGTCCTCTGAGACCTGGCATGACTGCTCATGTCCCTCCACTTCCCAGCCCCAGGTGACCTTCCCTCCTGCTCTGTCTGGAGCCCCTGTGAGCTCGTGCCCATCTCCTGGGTGGAGTGGCGGCAAGCCTCACCCTTCTCCCTAGCCTGCAGCAGGCAGCACTGGGGGCGTGTTGTGTGAGCACTGAGGACACCATTCCACTCCCCTCTTTTCCTGCTGGGGCAACCTCAGTACCTGATCCATCTGGCCTCAATTTCCTCCTGTGCAAAAATGGGGCTGATGATAGCAACACCCACTTTTCCTGCTTCACAGGGCTGCTGTGAGAATTCTCTGAGCTGGTCCTTGCTGCTGCTGCAGCTGCTAAGTTGCTTCAGTCATGTCCGACTTTGTGCAACCCCATAGATGGCAGCCCACCAGGCTCCTCCGTTCCTGGGATTCTCCAGGCAAGAACACTGGAGTGGGTTGCCATTTCCTTCTCCAATGAATGAAAGTGAAAAGTGAAAGTGAAGTTGCTCAGTCATGTCTGACTCTTAGCAACCCCATGGACTGCAGCCCACCAGGCTCCTCCATCCATGGGATTTTCCAGGCAAGAGTACTGGAGTCGGGTGCCATTGCCTTCTCTGGAGCTGGTCCCTAGAAGGAACTTAAACATGGGTCCCTGGCACATGGGGATGTGTTCGGTCAATGAAGCTATGATTATAATATGGTGTCATTTTGGGGGACAAATGTTTCAGGGGAGAGTATTAATCTTTCTCTAGCACTTGGTGGAAAATCAATAAATATTTGTTGAACCAAACTAGTCCTCCATCTACTGACCTAAAATGCTGGCCCTCCCACCATCGCCACAACCAAGGTGACAACTCGGATGGTGTAGCTCAGAAGGCAGACTTTTGGTGACTACTGTGCCAGATGCTGTGCGAGCATCGTCTCATACGATCCGTCTTAGAGCTAGGCACCGTGATTCTCCCCATTTCACAGAGGAGGAAGTGAGGCTCAGTGAGGCTAACAGCTCAAGTTCACAGAACTGATGCGTAGAGGTGTGGAAACTGAACCCGGTCCGTACACAGAATCTACGCTCCTGACACGTCCTAACGAGAAAGGAGAAAGAGGAGCCTCGTCACATCTGGAAACTGGCCTCAGAGGTGAGCCATGTTTCTCCCATTAGACGTCAACAGTCCCACAGTGATGACTGCAGACAGAGGTGGTCTGAGACCACGATACAGGGGACAGAGCAGGGCCACGTCACAGCTGTGTCTTAGCAAAGACGAGACGAGGTCTGTGGGTCACCTCAAGATCCCAGTCACTGGCTCTCATGGCCAAGATGCGTGATGCCGTGTGTGGGGGGCGACCACTCTGCACGCTAGCCTCCCCTCCCTGCAGACACAGTTTAGAGATGCCCCCGCTCTCCAACAGTAACCAATCTAGGGCCAACTCCCTACTTTCTCAGGCTGGCCCCAAATCATTCAGCGAAGTGCATGACTATCCTCTCATTTGAGCAAGGCTTCTTGAGCCGGGCCCTCAGGGCACACCATCTATTTCCCTTTCCCTCAATTCAGTGAGGGTGGGCATTTTAATTCTCATTTTATCATGGGTCAGAGAGTAGCCGACTGGCCTTAACCTTCACAGGTGGAAAGTGGCTGAGCTGGGAGACAAACCCATGTTCATATTAATATAAAAATCAGTGTTTTAAATTACTGATCAGTTGAGTTAAATAGGGGGCTTCCCTGGTAGCTCAGTTAGTAAAGAATCTGCCTGCAATGCAGGACACCCTGGTTTGATTCCAGGGTCGGGAAGATAAGCTGGAGAAGGGATAGGCTACCCACTCCAGTATTCTTAGGCTTCCCTTGTGGCTCAGCTGGTAAAGAATCCACCTGCGATGTGGGAGACCTGGGTTTGATCCTGGGGTTGGGACGATCCCCTGGAGAAAGGAAAGGCTACCCACTCCAGTATTCTGGCCTGGAGAATTCCATGGACTGTATAGTCCATGGGGTTGCAAAGAACTGGACACGACTGGGTGACTTTCACTTTCACTTGAGTTAAATAATGTCCCCTGTAACATGTTTGAATAAAACTGCTATACTGGGGAAAGTATTAAGATGTAACACAGGTCTCCTGGCTCCCCACATTGCTGAATCCCCTGCACCGATATTCTAGAGCAGACGCTGCTCAGAAGAATGCTCTGTGTGAATCTTGAGGCCTGAACCTTGATCACACACTGTGGCCTCCTAGGGGTACACAGACTCTGGTTTGAGAAGCACAGCCTCAGGGTCACCCTGGCCTGTGGTCAGCCTGGGACCCAGTTGCCAACTGTGCCAGGGCAGAGCCCTGCCTTCTCTGCTGGACCGGCTCCCTCACTGTCTCCAGGGTACACCGTGGACCATGTTTAGCTGCATGTTCCCCAGGGTGGTGCCTGGCATAGACCTAGCTTGGGAACGCTGGCTCTGCATACAAGGACAGCCCACCATCTGGAGTCAAAGGGCCCCCAGCCCCAGTTACCTGCTCCCTAAGGTTCTAACCTGCCTCCCGTGTTATGTCCATTACACACTTTCCCAGCCGTTTATCACCTTGCTTATGAAAGGTCAAGGGGGAAACCTATGAGCATTAAGGAGAGGCAAGCAATCCTATGTCGTCTTTAAGGGCTGTGGATGTCCTCTTGAGCCAGTCACTGGCCAGCACTGGGGTGAGGGGACCAGCCGGCCTTTGCTTTCCCCCAGCGACCCTCATCCTGCTGGCTTCCTTACACTCCTGCTGGGAGCCACACACCCAGGGGCCAGTGAAGGGGGGTGGAGGGCGGGGGACTCACAGCCACCAGCCCGTTGTGTCCTGCAACGAGACAGAGGAGAGGGGAGGAAAGTGACCGTGGTCAGTGGGCAGATACATTCCTGGAGGAGTGTGGCCACCCACCCCTGTCCCCATGCCCATGAAGATCCTGGCAGGTAGCAGAACCTGGGGGACCCCTCACCTGAACCTGGATGTTGGAACAGCATCTAGCTTGATACTGTAAGACACCTGGTCTTTGGGGGAATCACAAAACCCTGGTTCTTGCCCCGAACTGAAAAAAGTCCTGTCACCTTGGCTTGGCCAATGGCTCATGCTGGAGTGGGGACAAGGGGAACCCGCAGGCATCAGATGAAAGTGACCCCACAAAGCCTTGCTGGGCTTCCAGCAAAGGAGGTTGAGCAGATGACTGTCGGAGGGAGTGTCAAAGTTGACCTAGAGAAAGAGAGGGAGGCATGATTGTGCTCTGATGCCAGTGCCCCTGGTCATCCAGGTGAGTGCTGGTCATCTGGACAGTTGCTGCCAAGCAGGGCTTGCTTTGCCCAAGCTTGCCGCACAACAGTGCTCCAGAAGGGGAATCTTTGTCAGTTTCCAGTGTTCCTGAGATAGAACAGCTCAAAATGAACTCAACACATACAGCTTCAACGTTTGCTGGAGTTGCTGAGTGTGCTTCAGGGTGCTAGATGATTGGGCAGATTTGTCTGGTATAAAGTTTCTTTCCAAAAATTTTAGGCAGGCAGCCCCTGGGGTGCAAGCCCTGAACTTGGTTTGGGGTCCCATATCCCACACTAGGTCCATGGCTAGCAAGTGCCTCTCCAGCTCTGAGAAGCTTCAGGATCACTTGAGGACGTGCGTCATCACTGATTCCCGGAGCCCTCCCTGGAATCTACTGGGCAGGCTGGGGGCAGGGACTAGGATGGACTTCACAGAAGCTCCCTGGTCATTCAGACGCAGGCGGTCTCAGACCCACAGGCCTGGCACGTGTTTCATGAACTAATATCGAATCTTCATGTGATAAGCATGTCATGATCTATTTGATTATATTTCATTTAAAAATGCTGGTCGATAGAGTACTGTTTTTACCTGCTTTTGATAGTTTTCTTAAGAAAGTTTTAAAAGTGTGATGGATGGGAATTATGAATGAATTTCAACCTGAAGTCTGAAAAGCCATGCTCTCAAACACGTACAGCAGATTAAAGGCAGACTGTCCTGGGCTCACCCTGGTGTTTGCTGTCTTTTTCACATATAAACAGAGGGCCTGCTGGGCTTGCAGTGTCCTGGGGAGGATGAGCAGTAATATACCTAAAGCACTTGTGCCTTAGCAGACCCATAATTAGTGCTGATCATAAATCCTGGAAAACTAATAAAGGCTTCCAGGCAACAGGGTCCAGTTCAGTCGTCACATGTAAGCCCACAAATGCACAAACAGACCTCAAATGGCAAAGGGCAGGGATCCAATAGCCCAAGTTCCTCCTCCCTCCACCACTCCCCCACTCTAGTTGTGGCTGAAACTTTGTCCTGCGGCTTCTGATGACCTCTCCCTTGCCCTGGAAGGAGTCTAAGCTGCAGGCTCAGCTAATCTCCAGGCCTGACTGCAGGGCTCCTTAGGCAGCAGGCACAGAGGCATGCGGGGGAGGGGTGTGCTTCCTGAATGTGTGGGCTGCAGGTGCCACATCAGATCCACTCCCCGAGCTGGTTAGGTGTGACGATCCCCTCAGAACCCTAATCACCAGGTAGGGAGCCCTTGAACTGCATTTTAACAAGCTCCTTGGGTCATCCTTTAGGCAAATTTGGACAAATAACTGAGTCAGGATGACGCCCAGGTTACTGGTGTGACTTCAGGGAGCAGAGGTGATCTGTATCTCAGAAGATGCCTCTGTGCTCCTCACTCAGGTTGGCTAAGGCTTCAAACCAGGTTTCCTGCCTTGGTTGGCAATCAGAGAAGCAACGTTGAAGAAAAATTCACACCTGAGACGCACACTTGTGAGCCATTCACCGAGGTACCTGGGGACCTAGGATCAACCCTCTCTGCCAAGAGACAGCAGGGGTGGGTTGTCTCCAAGGGCAGAAAAGGTGGGAGGAAATTCCGTTTACTGAGCCCAGCCAGTGGGCACTGGAGCTGGAGTCCCCCAGCCCTGGAAGTTAGTGAGACAGTTGTCAAACAGCCCCTGATAAAAAATTATATAAACTAACAATGAAATAATGATATTAAAAACAAAGGTAATAAATACTCAAAGCTTGTCACTTCGTAATTGTTTTACTATACTTTCCTATAGTCTATGTCTTCACAGTTATTTACATCCATGGACATATACAGGGGCCACGCTACCTGATGGTGCCAGGCTGCATCTCTCTCCCAAATTCGCATTCAGAGACATAACATTGGTAACTTAGAAAAAGGCTGCAGTGGAAGTATCCACACCATGGAAATCCACGAACACTACACACCAAGGCCTGGGTTGTTATTTTTTTTGGTTGTTAGACTTAAGCAAGTGATGGAGAAAATGCTAATAATGCAAATTAAATTTAACTGGCAGTTGTGCCCACAGCAGTTACACTGTGAAACAGAGCAAACAATTGCGGGACTGTTCTTCTCCTGTTTGCAAAATATTATTTGACTGAGCAAGATCATTCCAATTGTTGAAGGAGGAGAGAAGTTCTGACATAAAATCTTTGTTTCACTTTCCTTATGCTCTTTAAAGAAAATAAAAATATCAAACAATGTTGCCTTTGGAACTATTTTCATTTGTCAAATTACAGCCATAGGTTGGTTACTGAGTTTGGCAAAAGTCACAAGCATTTGCTAAGAGTGGACTGGCTACCTGGAGTTTAGAGTATTGTATATTTTATCTGCAAAACTGTGCTACACTTCTTTGACTTCAGTTTTTACAATAAACTTATGTATGGATATACATGCACATATTCTCCCCGGAGAGGTTACTGGTGAGCACTTACCAGCACAGGACAGCTCTCCATAGGGATAAAAATGAAGAAAGGCCCAAATAGGGATGTAGCTTTAAAGCCGTGTGATGAGCAGGTCTTTCCAGGCCTGTCATCCCCTTTCTGTATAAACCCAGTTGGAAATAATGTCAGAAGTAGAATTTGAGGCTGTGAGTGGAAGGCCCCAAGAAAAGGAGCCTGGTCCTGGCCTGGTACCTCACAGGCTCAAGGTGGAATCAGTGCCCTGCACCCTGGGGCTCAGCAAAGCATAGCAGGGTCACTGCAGCCGGTCCTGTACAGCCCAGGCGGGCAAGGCAGTGCGGGCTGTCACTTCTGCAGACAGGCGGGAGGACCTCTGGGACTCGTGTCCATTTTTCCCTAACTCCCCTTGACGGAATGGCTGTAGTGTCCTCAGGATGGTCTCAGTGGTCAGGTGCTGGTGACCAGAACTCAGGTCACTTGTGTTAGTTGCTCACACTACTTAGTCGTGTCTGACTCTTAGTGACCCTGTGGACTGTAGCCCGCCAGGTTCCTCTGTCCATGGGATTCTCCAGGTAAGAACACTGGAGTGGGTTGCCATTTCCTTCTCCAGGGGATCTTCCCGACCCAGGGATTAAATCCAGGTCTGCACTGCAGGCAGATTCTTTACCATCTGAGCCACCAGGGAAACCCCAGAACACTTGGGGCGGCAGGATTTCACAGGTCTGTTGTACCAGGGCTCCTTCCTTGCAACCCTTATCTACCATATACTTTCCAAGAATGTGGCAGCAACTGGCTAATTTCACAGGAGATTCATGGAAACTCCTGAACTCACTTAGTCCTCCCCGGCCATTTTAGATGGGAAGATTCAAGCCCAGAGAGGGCAAAAATCTGCTCCAGGCCACACCACAAGTCGACGGTAGAGCCAGCTCCAGAATCCTGGCACCTGCTCTCAGATGGGTGGAGTTTTCACCCTAGCACTTGCTCTCACCCCAAATCTTGGCTAGCCTGTGCCAAAGCAGTGAGAGGGCAAGGGCGTGGATGGGCACCCCCGCCCCCACCCCAGGATTCTGAGCAGGCTGTCCTCTGGCCCCTCAGCTCCAGCCCAGCCCACTTTACCTGCGCCTACCACCACTGCATCGTACTCAGGTTTCAGGCGTCCCCTGGTGTCCGAGAGAGCTCGTCTCCATGTGGGGCGGGGAGAGGCGCCCAAGGCCCTCCTGAGCCCTCGGCCACATGTGGTCATTTCTGCCCAGGACTAGGCCGGGAATTTGCTTGCAAGCAGCCTTTTGTGCCTCTCCAGGCAGGAGGAGGAGCAGGGAGGAGGAAGAGGAGGAGCTGCAGCCCAGCTGCCGTACTTGGCCCTGGGCCACGACTAAATGGGGACACTGAGTTGCCCGAGGCCCAGCCTGTCCACCCAGGGCAGAGTCATGGGCGGTCACCTGTTAACCCGGCAGAGGTCCTGCGCCTTCAGACCTCCAGAGTGATCACTGTGCTGCTCATTCTCTGGGGCTCCACTGTGCCAGGCGCTGTGCCAACCAGTCGTGCAACCCCTCACGTGGGCCCCAGACGGGGAGCACTCGGGCTCAGACGAGTGTGTGTGTGCGTGCGCGTGTGCATGTGTGTTCCAAAGGGCCGCCCCCTACCCTGTGCTGTCCTGCTTCTCATTAAGGAATTCAATGTCCAGGATGAGCTGGGGGTGGGAATCTAATAAAGAGAGGGACTCAGGTCCAACTTCCTGTCCTTGCGGCTTTAACAGGAATCCGCTGCCTGAAGGACCAGGGCCTCTGCAACACTGCAGGTGGAGGGGGCAGTCTGCCCCTGGGACATCCAGAGAGCCCCGCATCCTTGCCCAAGCGCTTTAATGCCGTCCGCTTCACAGGCTTTCACAAAACTGGAAAGGTTTGGGGGGCTAGTTCAGTGCTCTGGAATTCTGGGGTTTGCCTTTTTCTTTTGAAGGTCTGAACATTTCTCTTGTGTGTTTTAGTACCTTTCTCATTTCCCAAGAATCCTCAAGGATTTAAAGACCACATCTGTAAAAAGGTTCAGCTAAGTGCTCACTCTCCTGTGGCCTGTCCTGAATTAGGGGCCCCTCTGCTCCCTGCCCACTGGTTAGGCCATTCCCCAAGTAGGATGAAAGCACCCCAGGGGTTGGGAGTCTCTGTACACCTCTGACATCTGTCAGCCTTCTAGAAACCCGCTATTAGAAGTGCATTTCACAATTAGGAGAAAATGTGGAAAGTTGCCTCTGGGTAAGAGGGACTTCTGGGGACATTTTTACTCTCAACTCAGACATCCCTTCACACGCCACGGAAAATTTACACTCTGTGTGTCTCTGCTAAAATACAAGTCAGGACCTTCTCCTCAGTATTATTTATAAAACTGAAAAACTAAGAAGACTGGTTAAACTGGACATGCCACGTCCCACAGCGGTTAAAAGGTAGGGAAAGCAGCAGGGGACAAGGGAGAGGATCCTAAACAGCGGCATCTAGCCTTGTGCTCTTCTGTGTTTTCCACAATCATGTGGTAATTCCCGTCGGTGAAGTCAGGACATTAGGGAGGAAGGCAGTCCCCGGCACCTCCTGACTGTCCCTCACTGGCACTTCCGAGGCCTTTAGCCGGAGCTGTGGGTCTAGCTTTTTCAGTACCCACGACCCCGCAAGCGGCTCACTTAAAGGCAAAGAACAGTCCTTGCGTGAATTTCAGCTCTCATGTCATTTCAGCTCTCTGGTGTCATACGTGAGCCCTCGGCTCCACTGCGCCATGCTCGCTTTTGCCTCACTTCCCTCCGTCCCAGCTGTGGCCTCTTCGCCCAAGACTAGTGGACACGCCCAGAGCCTGGGACCTGTAAAAAGGTTCAGCTAAGTGCTCATTCTCCTGTAGCCTGTCCCAGGCTCTGCCGGCCTCTTGTCCTTGGGCCTGTTTTCAGGTGGGAGGCGGGGAGACTTTAGAGGAGGGGCTGTACCCAGGGCAGTGCTCTCAATCCAGGGCACACCAGGACCACCTCCGCCCCGCCCGCCCCCTCCCCGGGAAGTTCTGAGAAACCTCACAGCCTGGGATCCGTGGGACTGAGTGACAGGAACCTCTGGGGCAGGGCTGCGGCAGGAGCTAGAACCAAGAAGGGAACAAAGAGGCCACCAAGAAGGGCCAGGGGCTGGAACCACAATCACTGTGAGCAGAATTTATTGCGTGCCTGCCGCCCCACAATTGTCCTGACGGGGGCGCAGTCACACTGACTGTGGGGAGATAGGCTCAGAGGTGGGGAAGAGCCACTGTCCAGAGCCACAGAGAGGACACGGCAGAGCCAGAGCTCAACCCAGCTAGGGGAGCACCTTTCACGCGGGAGGAGACGGCTTCCTGAGGCGCTCTCCCCACTCCAAGAAGAGCTGGGCACTTCCTGTCGGTCTCCTGGGGTAAACGGAGAGGCGGTTCCCAAAGTGGGGTGGCCCTGGGTCTAAGCTCACATCCACAGCTGCTCTAGCTAAGGAAACTGGCCTTCTTTCTCCAGAAAGAAGGGTTTGGGGGTTTGCTTGTTACCCGCAATGGAGGTGGCTCTAAGTGAGTTTAAGAAATCCTGGGGCTCCCCTGGAGGCAGTGCCATCCCCAGGGCCGCTGTGGACAAGAGGAGGCTCTTGCTGTGGCGATGTCTGTGAGCCAGGTAGGCCTGGAGAACTGGGGGCAGAGGCCGATCCACGGGGCAGCCCTCCTGGTCCTAGAGCAGGGGGAGGCGGGAGGCCTCGCCCAGGCGCCGGGCCAGCTCGCCAGCCTGCTGCACCAGCACGTCCGTGGGCACAACCGACAGGTGGAGGGCCAGCAGCTCGTGGCAGCTGACAGCCTCTGCCGGGTGGCCCTTGCTGTAATACCGCAGGAGCTTCCTGGAGAGGGGGAAGGAGGACAGGATTCAGGAGGGAGACATGGGCATGAGGTCACCTCACTGGACTCTAGCACCAGGCTGGAAAGGACTTCCTTGCTCCTTGCTGACTCCCCAGTTTTGAGGCTCAGCCCCAGGCTGCCAGGGCCCACCCTCTGGAATCCTAACCCTGGATGGCAGGGCCCCAGCTATGGGGCCAGTGCCAGCTAGGGAAGGTCCCAGGAGCCCAGCAGAGACAGCTGCAAATGCCATTTCAGTGTGCAGCAGAAGGGGAGGAACCCCAAGAGCACCCCACTCTCTTCTTCTGAGTGCCTGGCCGTGAGGAGCTTCTAACAAGGGGGGCTGGGCTTGGGGCGGGAGGGGGCAAGGAAACACTCCCGAAGGAAGGGCTGCTCCCTCTGCTGAGATGGGCACTTATCATCTGTCATCTGTCCTCCTCTGTTCCCAGCAGCCCTCCGGGTTGGCGTCACCTGTAGTAGTCTCCTCCCAGCATGCCAATGGGAGCTGAGTCATCAGACAGCACAGGCACCTCCATGATCTGGAGTTTGTGGCCCTGGGGGAGGAGGAGGAACTTCTTGAGTGGGGAGGCGGTGGGCACGGTGGGAAGACCATGGGCCTGAGTTAGACACAGCAGGTCCGAGGCCAGGCTCAGCCCTGTTTAGCAAGTGCTTGGTGCTGGGAAAATGCACAGACCTCTTTCTACCCTGTCTTCTCATCTGGGAACTGGGGATGAGAATAAACTCCCAAGAACATTAGACGTGATGAACATAAAGTTCCTGGGGTCATGCTGGGCATCATGGTGGTAGCTCTCCACCAACCAGTGGACCTGGCTCAGCGTGAAGGATGGTGACTGGGGAAGTGTCAGTAAGAGCAAAGTGTGACCAAAGGCCAAGTCTCGCTCTGAAAGGACTGGGAATCCCAGAGAAGGACACGCCGGGGAAGCAACTCAGGCTCTGTTGGGCTCCCACCATGCGCCAGGTGTCGTCATGGGGTTCCTGCAGTCCTGTGCCCACCGGGATGGTGAGGCTGGCCCATTACCCCATGGAGTCAACCACATACACACAGAGCCTGTCTCTCCCTAGAGGCTGAGGTGATGCTCAGCCCCACACCCTGGGCACCTCTGAGGAGGGCACAGGCCAAAGATGGGAGCCTGCCTGGGTTCTGGAAGCCAAGCCTGGGTTCTGACGTCATCACTTAGGACCTTGGTGCCCTGGCTGTGGTGTTTGATCTCAGGGCATCAGTTCCACCACCTGCAAAATGGGATCGGAGACACGTGTCCCAACCAACACATGGGCTGTGCAGGTGTGTGAGGCTGAGAACGGCGAGACCCCAACAGCCACACTGCACCATGGAAAGGGATGCCGCAACCTCAGGCTGAGGGGAAGGAGGACGTGCTGCCAGGAGCAGAGACAGGGCATGCGAGGTGTGGGCAGCTTTGCCCTGGGCAGGCTGGTTAACTGCTCTCAGCCTCCATTTATCTGTCTCAGCAATGGGAGCAGGAAGCGAGGCCTGGTATCACAGAAAGTGTGGGCTGAGCATCCTTGCTTGCGCGGGGCATGGCGGTCTGTTCATGTGTCACCTGGATGCTTCTTGAACAGCATGAGTTTTTCAGAGAACTGGGGGCAGGGGTCACAGAGCCTGAGCGCAAAGGCGGACCTGAGCTCTGGGTCCCAGCCAGCTGGGCTTTGCTGTCAGTCCCACTGGTGACAAGGAGAGCCGGAGAGACAGACTGAACAGAATCCAGGAGAAAGGGAGAATTTCAGGACTGCCCTGCCCGGGCCAGCCACACCCACCATGTCGTTCTCGAACCACAGGAAGTAGGAGCCACAGAAGTCCCCCTCGCGGAAGAGCAGTGTGGTGTAGCCCTTCTGCAGGTATCTGCGCGCCAGCCGGATGAGAGACCAGACCTGGGGGGAGGGGACAGTGCTCGTCTCTGCGGCCTGAGGGCAGCCCTGACCCCATGGGCGGGGGCTGGGCTCAGGCTCTCAAATCCCAGTGAAGAAAAGCACTCCGACGAGGAGCTCCTGGAAGGCCAGGGGCCTCTCCTGCTCATCCTTCCTTCTTGGCGCCTGGGCCCAGCTTTGGCTCAGGGCAGGAGCTTAGTAATAAACAGATGATGGATGGATGGATGGACTACCTATCCCTCTCATTACTGCAGGACAAAATATACGTATCCACACTTTATGAATCTTCACTATATATGCAAGCTATAAAGTAGCAAATTCATCTTTCAGGCCAGAACAGAGCCAGGGACGCAAGCAGAGATGAGAGGGTGGCCACCTGGAACTCTCCTGATGTTGAGGGCTCACACGGACCCCTCAGGCCTGAGGATCTCTGGCATGGCTCTATGCCAGGAAGGTGCTAGAAAAGTGTTTGAATGCACAGTGCCCTGGCCCTGGCACATCCTCTGCTCTGAGGTGAAGTCTGAACAAGGGCTCACCAAGGGCACCGATGGGAACACAGTGACCGAGGGTCAACGTGCCCCAGGTCCTCTCTGCGAGGCTCTCCTCCCTGATTCAAGGACTTCCGCCGCTGCCTGTGAGCTGCCGGAGGGGAGCTGGCAGCAGGGGGCACCTCTGCCCCCACCCCCCACCTCCCAGGGCTGGCAAAGGCCTTCTGCACTCCGACCAAGATGCGTAGTGACAGGTGTACATGAGCCACTCCCAACCTGATCACAATAGCATCTAATTAAATGCAAACAAATAACATGGACTTGCTCTATTTTTCAGGAAAGCAATTTGACAATGTGTATCAGTAACCTTAAAAACAATTCCTCCCACTTGACTTCATAATTCCATTTCTGGGAATCCATATTGAGAAAATAATCTGAGATGAGGACAAGGATAGATGCCTAGAGGGGTGTGCACCAGCATTATTTATGATAGAGTCTGCGCACAATCTCAGCATTCAACACTGGGGAAATGGCTAAGTACATGACGCTGTGTTCCCATGATGGACTGCTGTGGAGCCGATGGGAATCATGTTGATAAAGAATTAATGACATGAGGAAATGCACCAGATACAAAGTGACGCGGGGAACACATGCATATGCAGGATGACCTCAACTGCAACAAACTGCACAGGAAAACGATGGAGAGAAATGCACCAAGACCAGCCCAACTACGCCGGAAGGAGACGCAGATGCTGGTGTGGACGGTCCCAGGAAATGCTCAACCAGCCCCGGCTACATTCGGTGCCACGTGCTGTGCATCACGGTGTGCGTGCATCTGTGATCTACGCGGTAACTCCACGACGTTACTGGTGCTATTGCTCTCGTTAATAGAAGAGGAAGCTGAAACTTAAGACTCCCTACCGCCCCAGGCCACACGACTAGTGAGGGCAGAGCCGGGTCTCCAGGGGGCTATCAGTGACCTTGTTTTCACCGTTACGATACACTTTACTTGGATATATAAAATATACATATATAATAACGTAAAATATATGTAACATGTATAATGTATAGTAACATAATATGTATAATGAAGGGAAGTCACTCAGTCGTGTCTGACTCTTTGCGACCCCATGGACACCAGGATCCTCCATCCATGGTATTTTCTAGGCAAGAGTACTAGAGTGGGTTGCCATTTCCTTACATATACATATACACATACATGTATAATATATGTATAAAATATAGCTTTTTATAAAGTGGAAGAGGCCTTCCCACCAAAAATACTAGTTTGCCATGAAGATGAATCAAAGAAAATAAAAGGAGCCCTGGGGACTGTTTCCTCTGTAGAAACCTCCTACTTTTACATTCTGATACTCAGATCCATCAACCTGTGTGTCCCCTTTCTGTCTTAGTGAACTCAACAAACCCTTACTGGGCCCTGGCCATTCCCTCCCTGGCCTCACTACCCAGTGTTGCTCCAGGAACTTTAACACATCTGGGGAGGTGGCCCCACACGCAGGCCGGGGCCCTAGGGTGACAAAGACAGGACCGTTCTCTTAGGAGCCTACAAAGCTGGGTGAGGAGGTAGGAAGAAAGCAGTAAGAGTTCCCACGGGGGTACTCAGTTTCCCAGGGGCCCAAGCGCGGGGACTAGCCCTCCTAGGCAGGGGTCCAGGCACGCCTTGTCTGACACGCAGGGAGCATGCCTGGGCTGGGCCAGGTTACCTTGGTTTTGACGAAGTTGGCCAGGGGCCCCCGGCCCAGCTCCGATGAAGTCCTTTCACTGCTGCTGAGGGAAGGGGCCACCATCTGACCAGTGGTGCGGTCCACATAGATGAAATGCACCAGGCCTGGGAAGTCTTCCAGGAAGGTGAGGGGCTGAGTTAAGGTGGTTTTGAAGCCAGAACCAGGGAAGGAGCTCCTCCATTCACCAAGGCTTCCTTTAGGCGCCTTCGCCCCCGCCCCACCCGCCTCATAGGTTTCCTTTTCAGCCACCCTACCCTCCCAGGACACCCTCTTTCCCAGGTCTCACTTTCCCTTTGAACTCCCAATCCTGAGAAGGTCTAAGATGCAAGGATGATGGATCTCTGGCTCTGGCGTATTTCACGCCGGGCGTCCTGCTCTCAAGGAACACAGCACGTTTATGTTTTACCATCTTCATGCAGGATGAGTTTAAATGGCACACGTGGTGAGGCCAGGGTGGGAGCAGAGCTACGGAGCTGAGGAGTGAGCCTCGCTGGCTGCCACCCACATGCCTCGCCACAATCCTCTTCATCTCTACACCTCGTCTTGGGCTGGAAGGTTCCATCTGAGAGGACGGGCAGCAGCTGGTGGCTGGCAAGGCCGTCTGTCATCCCTTCCACCTGCACACTGAGGACTGAAGTCTCAGGAAATTTTAATTCTGAAAAAACTGCTTCATATAAAGTTTCAGGGAAGATCAGTAATGAAACTAGTTCTCTAATAAAAGGGTAAGTCTTAGAGATGGTTTTTTAAACAGGGACCAATAAACATACTTACCGCAGGCCTTCTCAGAGCCTTCACACTCCACTGTACTGTAACATCTAAGGAGGGGGGGCACGGCCCCTCAAACCTACCTGACCCCAGGCCCCTGCCCCTCCTGGGAGACCCACTGCCACTTTGCTGGCTGGACAACACCTACACAGATGACCTCTATGAAGTAATCTTGGGACACCAGGGATTTCTGAAATTCCAGCCTCAGAGCATTCCTACAGATAGGACACTAACAGGACGCTAAAGTCTCTTCACTTTCTTCAGCAAAAGGAAGCTGAGGTGCGAACTACCTGCTCTTTCCCTAAAGCTGCTGTCTTTCCAGACAGTGGGCAGAGGAGTGGGCAGAGTGGGGCAGCAGCCCGAGGGGCCTTCACAGCCAGCCCAGGGCCGGGCATCAGGATATGACACCATGGTGACATTCCTCCTGCTCTTCACCAGCAGGAAGTCCTTCCAGTCCGCCAGCTTTTCTCTGTCGAGGGAGCAAGGGAGCAGGAGGGTGAGGCGTGCCCAGCCCCCGCCCCGGCTGCCAAGGGGTCACATTGCCACTTACTGCATGAGTGTCTGGACTTGGTCCTGCAGGTGCTGGGGCAGGTGGGGGCCCCCCCGGCCTGGGGCCACAGTCAGGAAGCTGAACCGATAGACGGCGCATAGCTGCCGCTTCACCTTCCTGCACGCCTGGAGCAGCCTGGGGGCCAGGGATGAACTGTCACAGAGGGAAGGATCCTGGAGGGCACACCCAGGACAGCACCCCATCCCTGTGGTAACCCTCCTCCTGGACTGATGGACGCGGCTGATGAACTACACCCTGGCCCTCACTGAGCTGGGAGTCAGCTTCCATGTTCCCCCAACATGGGGCTCTGAGAAACTCAACTCTCCTCCAACCTCCTGGTTTATTTTATGGAAATACAAGGCACAGTGACTTGCCCAAGGTCATGCTGGGTCCGTGCGGAAGCTGGGTCTCTGCTAGTGGTGTCGGTCCTCAGGCCCTGCTCCTCAACCTGTTTTCTCTGCCCCCAGCCTCCCCTCAGCATCGTAGGGGTTGGACCCGCCCTCCCAGGACCCTCCCTGTGCTCAGAAGCGCCTCCCCGAGCATCTTCTCCTGGGCCTGGAGGAAACCTGCCCCCTTGTCCAAACGATACCCTCCTTGACCTCAGGGCCCACCACTCACTCCAAGGATGAGCCGGGCTCACTTTTGGAGAAGGCCTTGGTCTTGAACTCCTGCCAGGTTCTCTGTAAGCAGACAAGTGACAGGCGGCTTCCTGACAATGTTCCCACAGTGAGGTCCAGGGGAGTTCTGACGTCGGGCTCTAGAAGGCTCCCCCAACTTCTCGGCTTATTTAGGCCCAGCACACAGATGCTGTCCACAGCCAGGCTGGGTCTCTGGCAGGGCTCCCAGCACCCTTCAGCCCACCGTACATCACGGTCTAGTCACTCAGTAGGCTTTTACTTAAAAAGCAGCTTCTGGGTTTGAGCCCCAGGCTCGCGGCCTCGCTGGCAGACAGGTAAACCAGTGCTGTCCGAGCGGCAGGTCGGCGCCTCGAGGGCGGGGTGGATGCAGGCAAGGGCAGGGGTGCTGATCCCCTTCAGGGATCTCTGCCCCCTGATACCTCACTGGGGCATGCCGGGCACCGAGAGACAAGGGGCGCTGTGGACCGACTGGGCTTCAGTCGCCTGCTCTGCCTCGCCTAGTCCCCTGCTTATTTTCAAAGCAGTGCAAACTTCAGCCACCATGGATCTCAGTTCCTCACACAGACCCAAGCCCTGCCAGCTACATGAACGGCCTCAGATCTCGGCCCAGGGCTCTCGTCTGCCGCGCCCCCTCCTAGGCCCCTGCCTGGAGGGAACTGGTCTCCTCCTCTGATCACGTGCTGGCCCTGTGTGTCTGGGCCTCACGACCCCATCTGGGCTCTCAGCCCCCCATGGGTGGAACGGCCTCCCTGTGTCCTGCAGCCTGTGAGACCAGCCATGTGGTGAGGGGCACAGTGGGCAGACCACTGGCCATTACTGAGCCCTTGAGTTGGGCTCTGCCTCCACGGCTCACAACTTTGGCCAAATCACCATCTATCTGAGCCCCACCCTGGTTTCCTTATCTGAAACATGGGAGCTGGAACCTGTGTCCTGCCAAAGGCACACAAGAACGTTTAGGAAACATCAAGTGCATTGCTGAGTTGCGGGGGATCAGGAGCACAGTCCTCTGGTGGGGTGGGGCAGAGGCCGGCCCCCTCCTCTTGAGCCTTGGCCCCTCAGGTGTGATGAGAACAGGCCCTGTCTCCCCTCCCCAAGATGGGGCGTCGGGGCCTGCGTCTCACCTGGAGTTCTTGCCCACCTCGATTCTTGACAAACTTGTCCATCCTCTGGCGGAGGTCCGCCACGATGTGGTGGGACCGCAAGGAGCTCCCAGCCTCTTGCCCCTCCTTCAGCTTCTTCTCCAGTTGAGAAAACCCATCCAGCAGCTGGTACAGGGCCAGGGCCAGGGCCGTGCTGGGGCACTGAGGGGAGAAGAGCAGGGCGGGGTGGACAGGGGCGGCCGGGGGCGGGTGTCCAGGCCAGGATGGCCCCAGGGCAGGCGGGGGCGCTGATACCTTGGTCAGGAGCACCATGCTGATGCCCGGCCACAGGGGCAGGCAGTACATGGTGTGGGGCACCAGGGGGCAGTAGCTGTCTTTCACGCTGGCATCCAGGAAAATCCTTCTGGGGCCAGAGGGTCCTTGGGAGTGAGGGATTAGCATCTGGAGGGTGTCTTCAGCCATCTGAGGAGGAAGAGGAGCTGTCAGGGGGAGGGAAGGGACAGTCGTTGGGAGTCCTCCCCAGGCTGGGTCCCCCCGCAGCTGCCCACTTGCTATGTCCCTCGGAACCTTGAGGGACAAACTCTTCTAGCCCCCAAAGTCCCAGGTCCTAAATGCTGGCCCTCTGCTGAGGCTCCCCTGGCAGCTCCCATCCGGCTGTCTGTCTCTTTCTCAGCATCTTCGGGGCCCTTCTGCACAGTGCCAGGACTGGATGCTACACAAGGGTGGTGGGTAGTAAGAAAGGGGAAAAGGAAGAAAGGAAAGTGGGGAAAGCAGACGGGGTGGCATGAGCCGGGGGGAGGCTCCTCCTCAATGTCATGTACACAAAGGGTTTAAAGCCTATTAACAATTAATCATTTGACAGCCTTCCGGACCTCTGAAAGTCATTCTAAGGGTGCAAGTAAGGGCTTCCAGGACTAAATGAGAAGACTCCAGCCTCATGAGGGCTCTGAGTAAGAGTCTTCAGTGTGCAAAAGTGGAAAATTAAGGGAATCATTAGGGATGCCACAAAAGCTTCTCTGTAAGGAAGTCACGGTAGTCTTACGACGACAGCAAAGGACCGGATGCAACACACTGGTTGTTCCAAGAATTTGCTAAATAAATAATAACAATGCAGGCGATGCACTCTGAACAGTCTCGTTAAAAACCACATTGCCAAGGAGTGCCTCGACAACGGGAAAATGCTCAAAACAAAAAATAATGAAGAGCATTAGGATTCAAATAGGGTAAAAAAAAAAAGAAAAAACAGAAAAAATATATATGTTTTTTTTGTGTGTGTGTATAAATACATTTATAAAGTCATAGGAAAGCCTAGCAGGAAACATTCCAAAAGTGTTTAACAGTAGCTAACATCTGGGGTTGGGACTGAGTGATTCTTATTCCTTTTCCATAATTCTGTTTTCCCCAATTTTTCTACAGTGAACATATTTACTCTCTTATTAAAAAAAAACACTAAAAATTAAGTTAGACTTTCACTCCCAAGAACAGTGAGAGTGGGGATTTCTCAGGAGTGGAGGCTGTGTGTCTGGGGGAGGGGGACGAGGGAGGGAGAAGGCCACCCTCACCCACCACGCCTCACCCTACCCCCGGCCCCTACCTCTGGGCTGAGCTGTTTCCTGCACTGGCCGGACAGCCGTGAGACAGCACCGAAGACAGGCATGGCTGGAGCGTCACCCCAGGAGAAGCCCTCAGAGTCCCCAGAGCCCACTGCAGCATCTCAGATCAGCTGGTACCCTGGCCAAGCGCCCTAGGGCCCCAGGAAAAACTCACCTGGATGTGGGGAGAGTCAGTAGGTGGAGTGTCCCCATCCAGCCAGATGGTGCTACCTGCAGACAGACCGTAGGTAATAACAGAACGACAGAAGCAGTGGGAAGATGTAAATACTGGCCCAACAGCCTGTCAGTAGGGGATAATGGAAAAGAGGCCCTTCCTCACTGGCAGCTCACAGCACCTCGCTGGGCAGAGCACCTTGGTGTGAACTGGAGAGCCTTCCCCTTCTCATTCTACCCCAAGCTGGCGAGTGCAGGGCAAGCTCCCTCCATGGTACCACAGCTAGGGCAGCCTGGCTGGGGAAGAGAGGCACCCCTGCCAGCCCCTCCTCCCAAGCTGGCTGCTGGGCACGAGCTCCTCTCCCTGTACCTCGCAGTGGTGGGGGGCAGGTCCCTCAGGCCCCTCCTCAGCCCCCCAATCCCCTCCTTACTTCTGTCTTCTCTACCCCTTCGAGCCCCTCTCTGGCTGTAACAGTGTCTTTTCACTCTTCGCTGGGAGGCAGCACAAACCATCTACAGTTCCCCGTTCATTTAGTTAATCAGCAAACTTTTACTGAAGCACCTACTGTGTGCTGGGAACCGAACTAGATTTCCTTTCCTAGGACAGCTCACAAAAACTACTGAATCAAGTACATATTTGAAATATTATAGCTTTGTACTATGTTCTCTCGTATATTTCACTGCAAATAACCATCATTTATAATCACGTTTCTTGGGGAAAGCCTGTATCTATGTTTCAAACATCTGTCTTAATGGATGAAAGCAACTCAAGACGTTTGTAAGCTGTGAGTTCTGTGCACTGTGGAACAGGAATTATTTACAGCTTTGAGGCATGAAAAAACTAACCACTGAGAGAGAGAAAGGGGTCGGGAGGAGGAACAAGGGAAGGAAGCAGTGAGAAGAAAACGGAACTTCAGCCGTCACCCCAAAGTAGCGCTTTCTGATGTGTTTGGGCTCGTGGCAAGCTTGCAGAACCCAGGAGAGCAAGAAGTGGACAAGCAGAGATGAGCTGCCACGTGGTCTCAGAGGTCCCAGGCTCCTTTTTTGTTTTGTTAATAATATTTCAAACTTTTTTTTTTTATTGTTTATGCACTTACTTTGGAAGTAAAGTATAAACTATACAGATTGAATATTGATATTTTAAACCACTGTGCTGGAAATAAACTTAATTAGCTAATTACTTATTAACTACAAAAAAAAGAAACAGAAGGCAGTGAGAGTACACATATGCGAGCTGAACTTTTAAATGAAATCAACTTGTCATAAGAATTTTTATGGATCACTGAAGTGGCCTCAATAGTCCTTGAATTCAAGCTGGAGCTGGCAAGACAGACAGAGGGGCTGCAGCAGACAGTGTCCTGGGCTCTAGGAACGTGGGTGTCTGTGCCTGGGCTCTTACAGGGCGTTGGGATCCACTGACCCCTGAGACAGATTCCCAGGGCTACCAGTTGGCACCCAGCTCCTCCCCCTCACCGTCCAGGGTCCCTCTTCCACTCTAGGTCTCACCTGAACTCTGCTCCCCAGGGGAAGGAGCTGGTGTGAAGTACTCGTCAGTAGGGGAGAAGCTGTCTGTCTCCTGGGAGGGAGAAGGGGCACCTGGGCTGAGGGCTTAGGGAGGTTCTCGCGGGGGCTCAGCCCTGGACCCTGCTCTCCGAGGAGAGGCAGACCTTCCCCTCCTCTCCCCTCCTGGCTTCTCCCCGCGGTACAGAGCACATACGGTCCCCGCAGAATTCCTGGTTGGGTCTGCAGAACAAGAGCTCCAGGCCTGCTGCACGGGGATGCTCTGGCTGCGGTGGGGCCTCCGTGGGGAAAGCTGTGACAGGACAGGGCCGCAGAAGCTGGTTAAAGCTGCTAACTGGCTTCTCTTCCTCCCAGCGCTTCATGGCACAGCCCTCGGGGGGTTGCCAGCCCCTGCGCCCACTCTACTGCACAGCCCCGAGTGTGCGCCATTGCTTCCCAGGGATGTTTCAGTTCTAGTCTTTCTCCAGAACCACAGAAATTCTACAAAGTCCAACAAACTGGCATCCAAATCACTGCCATATCGCCACTGATGAGGAGGATGGTGTGGCAACCGGGCTGGCCAGCACTTTCTGAGCATTTCACTATGCCCCAGGCACCGCTGGGCTCCTAGTAAACTGCCACCTTTATTCCTCATGACAACCCTGAGAAGTAGATGCCACGGTTGTCCCATTGCACAGATGAGGGAACTGAGGCGCCCACGGGGTGGGCACTTGCACAGCCAACAGCTAAGTGGTAGAGCTGGGACTCTGTGACTCCAAAAGCCTGCACTTTTAACCCACTAATCCACCTGCCTTCTAGAATTCCCCTTACACCTGAAGGCAGCTAGGAAAGTCATGCCCAACCACACATTCAGGACTGAGACTCAGAGACCAGTCTCCCCAGCTGCCTGCCCAGCGCTCTCCAGAATGGCCATCTGAGTCGCCTTTCTGGTGGCCTCCCGCTGCCCCGAGAGCTGCCCCAAGAGAGACCTGGGGGTCGCTGTCCTCAGCCGTGCTCTCACTGGGGTAGAGATCCTGCACCAGGAGGATGAGGGCCAGGAGGTCGGCTGGGCGCAGGGAGCTGGCGCTGTGGCTGTGGAGAGGCCAGGAAGCCGGTCAGCACGTGCCCACTGCCCCTGCCCACAGGAGGCAGTGGGTGGGAGCAGGCAGGTAAGGGGGTCTGGGGCAGGGTCCCTGCCCTCCACAGTTTATAAACGTGCCAGCTGACTTTATCCTCTTCTGAGAAAGACATGGAATATACAAAATTAATGAACTCATTCATTTTAAAAATAAAACTTGGTTCTGTTGAAAAAACCAATGACCAGTGGAAAACCACCAGGGACCAGGGACCAGGAATGGCATATCAGGAAACCCTAAGCTCAGACTCTGAGACAGCATTCCAGGAAGGAATAATTCAGAGAGGGGAGTGAACCGAGGAGGGTGAAGAAATAACCTAAGAATCAGCGCTTCCTGGAAGTGATGGCTCTGGAAGGTTTCCCAGGCCCAGGAGGTGGTGCTTTTCAGGAAGGGGTCGCAAGAAAGGGTGAATGTGAGGGGTCCCGGGGTCACCTGGAGTAGAAAGCCAGCAACTTGGAGTGCACGAGCAGGAAGGCGTGCAGGGCCTCCTCGCCAGCCCGCCCGGGGCTGGAGTTGACGGCCTGGATGACGTGCCGCTCCAGTGCCTCGATGCACAGCTCACAGAGCTGAGGGTGGATCAGCCGCTCCATAGCCTGGGGATGCGGGCAGGGGGATGGAAGCCATGTCACCCCGATTCCTCTTGTCCCAACTGAAGTCTACATTCACTCTGGCCACGGTGAGAGCACACCCTGTGCCAGACGCTTGGGAGCAGGGAGGCTCAGACTAACACAGGCTGTGCTCTTGAGGGGCTCCGTCTATACCGGTGTATCAAGCTCCTGTGGGGTCTACATCTGCTGGGGGCTAGTTCCCCTGACACTCACTCACGGCTCATTCTCCTGTGCACCTGACTATTAATGGTGAGCTCATACTTGTTTGCTCTTCATCTGTCCTCTAAATCAATGGCTTTCAACTTGTAGTTCCCAAACCAGCATAACCAGCGTCACCTGGGAACTTGTTCAAAATGCAAATTATAGAGCCTCCCACCCTCCATGCCTATAGTGACTGAGAAAAGTGAAGCCCAGGAGCCTATCTTACAAGTCCTCTAGATGATTCTGATGCATACAAAGAGAAGAACCACTGATCTACAGAGAATCTGTTTGTCTACAACAGGGAGCAAGGCGGGTGCTACTGACAGCCAGCCTACTCCTCAGACCTGCGCTTAGATAGGAGTTGAGGCTCAGCTCCCCTGTTGCTGCTGGCCCGAGGTGTAGTTCGCTGGCTGTAGTGATACCATCATCAGGCAATCTTGACTTTAGTGCTGCTTACTGTTTACTATTTTCTACTCTAGTTTCAGCTCAGCATAATTTGGGGGAAGGATCAGAGGTGAGGGAGCTAACCAGAAATTTCCATAATTTACTGAGAGCCCAAAAACTGCACTAAGAAGTCTGTTTTACCCAAAGTCTAGCCGTATTATTATAGGGAGGCCCATCAGAGTGCCTAACGTACCATGAAGCCAGAAAGAGCAACCCTCTGAAATGCATGAGCTTGGGGGCTGTCGGTGCTCTCACTCACTGGGGTGGGGGACAGACGTCAAAGCAGTGTCTCAACGCTGCCCGGGGCCCACGGCCTGACACTTCCGTGGCCAGAGGACCCCCACACCCAGCGTCACCTCTACGGCGAAGCACTGCTCCTGGTCCCGCAGGCGGCTGTAGGTCCACAGCAGGCTCTGGAAGCGCTCCCACACCTGCACACGCTGCTCCAAGTCCGGGGGCCGCAGCCTGGGGCAGAGAAGGGGGACCCACAGAAAAGTGGTGTCCCCAGCTTCAACCAAAGGAGCAGTCTGAGCTCACTGTCAGAGCTGGGCAAGCTCCTGTGACAAACAGCTGGGGGAACCCCAAAAGCACACCTGGGGGGAGTCACACAGCACAGCTGGGGGGGCCACAGAGCACAGCTGGGGGGCCACACAGCACAGCTGGGGGGGCCACAGAGCACACCTGGGGAGTCACAGAGCACACCTGGGGGAACCACACAGCACACCTGGGGGGTCACACAGCACACCTGGGGGGCACAGAACACACCTGGGGGGCACACAGCACACCTGGGGGGCACAGAGCACACCTGGGGGAACAGCACACCTGGGGGGTCACACAGCACACCTGGGGGGCACAG
>NW_024070198.1:18773878-18864559 GCF_014754425.2 Oryx dammah
ACAGAGCACACCTGGGGGAGCCACACAGCACACCGGGGGGGCCACACAGCACACCTGGGGGGGTCATACAGCACACCTGGGGGGGCCACAGAGCACACCTGGGGGGGTCATACAGCACACCTGGGGGGTCACACAGCACACCTGGGGGGTCACAGAGCACACCTGGGGGAGCCACACAGCACACCTGGGGGGCCACAGAGCATACCTGGGGGAGCCACACAGCACACCTGGGGGGGTCACAGAGCACACCTGGGGGTCACACAGCACACCTAGAGGAGCCACACAGAACACCTGGGGGAGGCAAGTCACACAATATACCTAGGGGACCCACACAACACAGATGGGGGAGCCATAGCACAACCGGGGGACCCACACACAGTGGGGGTACATCTGGCTGTGCTCTTGCCATGGAGCGGAGTGGGACGGAGCGGGAACCGGGAGGCGGGTGCCTGAGCAACTCACCTCACTTCTCAGCTTCTCGTGCACACATACATGACAAACACCAGCTAGAGAGACCCAGGCAGGTGCCAGGAAGCAGCAGGGGCAGAGTGGGAGCAGCAGCTTCACCGAGGCCTCGAGAGGGGCTCGGCCCAGTACCCCAGGACTCACTCCTTTCGGATGAGCTGTCCATCCACAGTCACCAGCCCGAAGTGCACCTCGAACAGGTACTTGAGCACGCACAGCTTCTGCCGCAGGTCCCCTTCACCCTCTGTGCGGTCTCCGTTGATGGCGATGAATAGGCATTCTCCAAACTGCAGGCACAGAGATCAGCTGATGTCAGAAAGCCCCCGGGGACAGAGATGGGAGGGGTGGGGGACGGTCAGATCCCAGGGGATTTTGCTAAGATGCAGCATCTGCCTTCTAAAGGAGTCTGAGGTTCAAGGTGCGGAAGAGGCGTGTGGACCGTCTGAGGAACCAAGGGGCGGAGGAACGTGGGCCCCAGGGAGGCCCACTCACCAGGTGAAGGACATGCAGGTAGTCGCCATTTTCCGTCGAGAAGCAGGTGTATGTGTCCGAGAGCTTCTCCAGCATGGTCATAGAGGAGATGACGACCGGGGCCAGGAGGGTGCTAAGCTGGTCCTCCAGGGCGGGAGGCTGCAAGCGGGGGTAGAGAACAACACTGCTCAGGGGGCCAGACACTGGGGCGGAAGGAACGGACAAGACCCGGAACTTGACGTCAAGAGCTCCACAGTTCTAGACCCACCCAGGAGGCTGACACTGTCTTGACAGGGAGACCCTGCCCCAAATCTTGGGTCAGGAAGACTGGGAAAGATCAGGGACCTAACTGCATTGTTCAGGCCTTAGTTCTGGAAGGAAAGGTGAGGAATTAGGCCACGCTTCCACAGAGGAAGCCGGCTCTAAGAAAGTCTGACATGTGCACCAAAGTCCAGGCCCCTTGTCGCCATAAGTCTCCTTTAGGGAAAGTATCCTAAGGAAAACAATCAGAAATGGGGCAGAGATACAGGCACAAAAATGCTCCCTGCAGCATCATTTATAGCAGAAGAAACTGGAGAGAATGTCAATGTCCAGTACCAGGGAAAGATTTAAATATACA
Source organism: Oryx dammah (assembly GCF_014754425.2). NCBI lineage: Eukaryota > Metazoa > Chordata > Mammalia > Artiodactyla > Bovidae > Oryx > Oryx dammah. Next base: position 18,775,434 of record NW_024070198.1, read on the forward strand.
ACAGTACATCTGAACGATGGGAAGACACAAAGCACTTAAAATATCAGAGCACTTCAGTGACGTGGAAAATTCCTACGATACAGTGTGATGTTTTCTAAAATAAGGTTGTGAATGCTCTGTACTTTCAAGTGCACAGAAAAAACAAAGTACTGAAAAACATTTAAAAATTCAACATCATTAAAGTGATTGCTTCTGAACAGGAGGATGATCAGGAATGATTTCTCCCCCTAGTTTTTATATCTTTCTGTACTTTCCTAGTTTGGTGACAAGCGTGCCTTTACTTTTATATCTCTTCCCTCATCCATTCTCCCTGCCTTCCAAATAAAGAACAGAACAGACAAAACCAAAAAGAAACTGGATGGATGTGCTGAAGATCTGTGAATGAAAATGGGATAAGGTCAGGGCGAATGGTAACAAGTCAAGTTCTTGACATAAGAATGAACAGGTACAAGAGCACAGCTGACTTTCCCCATGCTGATCTCAGGAGCCTTGACTGAAACAGGGAGGAAGCAGAGTCCTAGTTTTAACTTGGATACAAGGAGCTGAGTAAGACCTGGCCTTGAAAAGAGAAACAGGCAAGCGGCCAGGGGCACTTTGGGGCACTTGAAATATGAGGGGGCTACAGCACTGGGGCGTAATTTCCTCCCAGACTCGACATTCAGGAACCCAGGCCTGTGTCCACTACTGCAGGGGCTGCCAGTCACCTTCAACAGGTCCCAGCTCAGGTGGCTCCTCTCCGGACCACCCCTAGGCCCACCCCAGCCCAGCCTGCCCCATCCCACACTCTGGTTAAAAAAAAAAAACCCATGGTGTTTATTTGCCATCTGGGTCATCTTCATCCTCTAAATTCTGCGAGTGCAGGGTCATGCTGCTACAGTCACTGCTTTGGCCCCGAGAGGCTGGCAAATAGTGGATTCTCGATTAGTATTTGTTGAATAAATATCCCTTCACATAGGCAAATGCTGGTTGAATTATTCAGGTACGATAATTTTCTGGAACTGTCATGAATCAATTACATTAATAGAAATGTGACTTAAAAACCTAGATGGTGTACGGCAACTCATTTCAAAAGTAGTAGCTTTCACTAGGGGTACAGGTATGACAAGAATTTTTTTGTTTTGGTGGGGTTGGGAAGGGGGAATGATAATCTTTGGTGTAGCTAGGGTGTAAAGAGAATTCTCCTGTATTATTGATATGTGGTGTGGTTATAAAGTGGTACAATATCTTTGAATGGCTTTTGAATCAATGATTCTTTTTTAGGAATTTATCCTAAGGAAATAATGAGATGTGGGATAAAATTCAAGCACAAATGTCCCCAACAGTAATAGGTATAGCGAACTAGAAGCAATATACATGTCAAGTATTGGGGAAATGGCTAAATAAATGATGCTATATTTATTCATATACTGAATATAATGTTTCCATTAAGATTTATGCTTTTGACAATATTTAACAAAATGGAATAATGCTTTTGCTATAATGGCAAGTGAAAAAAACCCAGGAATTAAAACTATAAGTGTGGTATGAGCTCAACTATTTGTAAAAGATAGAGACCCAAAGAAAATATATTGAAGAGCTAATGGCTCGAGGTAGAAGAATTATGGGTCATTTAAAAACTATTTCTCTGTTACTTCCCAAATTTCCTACAATTAAGTCATGTTATTTATAGGACCAGGGGAAAAAAGTGTTGTATTCAAGAGAAATAAAACTTTGAAGACTTTTTTTTTCTTTATGCTAGTCATTTAGGAACTGAAAAATCAGGAATTTGTTCCTTTCTGAGGTTTTTAATAAAGAGGAAGAGAAACACTATCCAATCATTTGACTCTTAAATTTTTAGACCATAGTGATATAATGGTTTAAGAACTAAAAATACTTAAAAATTCTTAATTTAACAATTATGTATACTGACTACTAAAAAATAAAGGAGCCTAACAGATAGACCTGTTTTTAGCTTAAATAAAATCACTTAAATGTCTATGATCTCTGATATGTTGTATTATTCCTAAAGAGCATCAGTGATGTGGAGGTCAATTAACTTGGGGACATGGCGCTAGTTCAGCTGACGACCAGGCCCACTGGACCAGGAGGGACATTGAGAGGCAACCAGCCTATGTGGCTGCAGACATACAAGGACCCTCTACTGGATCCTCAATAAAAAAGTGTTCAATCCAAAATTAATCTGGAAAAAGTTTCAAAGTAAGTTATTCCTTTAGAATGTACAGTAGAACTTATCTAAGTGAAAGGACAACTATCTTCGAGCTGTCACATTAAAGTGTTAAACTGGATATCTGTATGCAAAGAAATAAACTTCAATCTATACACTCCATACAAAAATTCAAAGTGCATCATCAGACCTAATATAAAACCTAAAACTAGAAAACTTCCAGGAGAAAATATGGGGAAAATTCTTTGTGATCTTGGGTTGGGCAAAGGTTTCTTAGGTATGACACCAAAAGTATGATCCATAAAAGCAACAAGTAGATAACATGAAGTGATCATATTTAAAATATCTGTTTTGAAAGATATTGTGCAGTAGATATGAAGACAAGACACAGACTGAAAGAAAATATCTGCATAACATGTATCTACTAAAGGACATATCCATAATACCTAGGGAACTTTCAAAAGTTGGTAAGAATAATAAGAATCAATGCAATAAAAAATAGGCCACAGACCTGAAGAGACACTTCATTAGTGAAGACAGAAAATAAGCACATGCCAAGGTGCTCAAAATCTCATGGGGTGAGGGTGGGGCACAGCCCTCCAGAGCACCAAGGGCTAACCTCTGAGGCTATGTGGGTGCGAGGTGCAGACACACGCAGTCTTGTCCGCCCCTCCGGCTGGCCAGGGCAGGTGGGCAGGCTCCCCGCCTCCTGATGGTGCTGAATTAGTCCCCCGTCTGACCCGCCTGCCCTGCACTCACCTTTTCTCCCTCATTCTCCGTCTGTCCAAACTTCAGGCGCAGACTCTCTTCAAACTCCGCATCTGTCCAGTAGAAGAGGACCTCCGCACCCTCTGTGGCCACCAAGACGCACTTCATCTGCCAAGGAGAAGCGAGGTCAAGGTCACCTCCAGCCCCACACCCACAGACTCAGCCTGAGGAACAAAAAAAATTATAATCCCAGCAAACACCTACCGGATTTACTATGCGCCGGGCACTACCACGAGGGCATTCCTGGCGTTACTTCACAGCACCCTCACAGCAAAGCAGGAATCTCCAGTTACTCCTATTTTTGACTCAGCAGTGGCCACAGGACTAGAAAAGGTCAGTTTTCATTCCAATCCCAAAGAAAGGCAATGCCAAAGAATGCTCAAACTACCGCACAATTGCACTCATCTCACACGCCAGTAATGCTCAAAATTCTCCAAGATGGGCTTCAGCAATACGTGAACCATGAACTTCCAAATGTCCAAGCTGGTTTTAGAAAAGGCAGAGGAACCAGAGATCCAGGATCCAACATCCACTAGATCATCGAAAAAGCAAGAGAGTTCCGGAAAAACATCTATTTCTGCTTTACTGATTACGCCAAACCCTTTGACTGTGTGGATCACAATAAACCGTGGAAAATTCTGAAAGAGATGGGAGTACCAGACCACCTGACCTGCCTCTTGAGAAACCTGTATGCCGATCAGGAAGCAAGTTAGAACTAGACGTGGAACAACAGACTGGTTCCAAATAGGAAAGGGAGTACGTCAAGGCTGTATACTGTCACCCTGCTTATTTAACTTATATGCAGAATACATCAATAACCTCAGATATGCAGATGACACCACCCTTATGGCAGAAAGTGAAGAGGAACTAAAAAGCCTCTTGATGAAAGTGAAAGAGGAGAGTGAAAAGGTTGGCTTAAAGCTCAACATTCATTCAGAAACTTAAGATTATGGCATCCAATCCCATCACTTCATGGCAAATAGATGGGGAAACAGTGGAAACAGTGGCTGACTTTATTTTTTTGGGCTCCAAATTCACTGCATATGGTTAATGCAGCCATGAATTAAGACACTTACTCCTTGGAAGGAAAGTTATGACCAACCTAGATAGCATATTAAAAAGCAGAGACTTTACTTTGTCAGCAAAGGTCCATCTAGTCAAGGCTATGGTTTTTCCAGTGGTCATGTATGGATGTGAGAGTTGGACTATAAAGAAAGCTGAGCACCGAAGAACTGATGCTTTTGAACTGTGGTGTTGGAGAAGACTCTTGAGAGTCCCTTGGACTGCAAGGAGATCCAACCAGTCCATTCTAAAGGATATCAGTCCTGGGTGTTCATTGGAAGGACTTATGTTGAAGCTGAAACTCCAATACTTTGGCCACCTGATGTGAAGAGCTGACTCATTTGAAAAGACCCTGATGCTGGGAAAGATTGAAGGCAGGAGGAGAAGGGGACGACAGAGGATGAGATGGTTGGATGGCATCACCAACTCAATGGACATGAGTTTGGGTAGACTCCGGGAGTTGGTGATGGGCAGGGAGGTCTGGCATGCTGAGGTTCATGGGGTCGCAAAGAGTCGGACACGACTGAGTGACTGAACTGAACTGAACTGAATGCCAAGGCTGAGCTCTTTCCTGTGTTATCCAGGCTCTCTAAACACAGTATCAGACACACTACCAGTCTACTGGGGTCAAGCGTAAAGAAGGAGCCAGCTTGTGATCTGGACATGGGGTCGACTGCACGAGGGAGGCAGGCAGTCAAGGTCTAGTTTGGAACACTGGGCAGCCAGTGCACCTCCCCCCAGGCGGTCCAGTACTTCTACTCAAGTCAAAAATAGCTCCAGAGTATCAGCTCCAAAGCCCACAGGCAGTGGGCTCAGCATTATGGGAGTTTCAATCACAAGTTCCTCCTGCCCTGGTGGACACAGAGGCTGCGTGACCTCGGCCACAGTTCTTCTCACCCCTGCTTAGCTGCTGCCTCCTCAGCCACCTCCACCAGTATCCTCTGCCCTTTCAGACCTCCTTCCCATCACCCACACACATTCCCTCTCTGCAACACGCAATGCTTGATTATGTAAAATGTGTTTTCTTATTCACCATGGTAGATTTTTAATCCACAGCTTCCTACTCTGGGCCTTGGCCCCGAGGTACAGCAAGACATTGACTCTCAACTCCTGGGGCAGCCTGACCACGTCTGGTGAAGCTAGAGCTCTCGGGCCAGCTGCCTGCCCCAGGCAGGGGCTTCAGACCTTCTCCTGTACTTCAGCATGTCACACAGATACGAGCACATTACACGCGTGGTAAGACATGACAGTGATGAGGAAGCCCTGCTCTTAACTCTTCCATGGCTGGACGTCCAGTTTCCTCAGAAGGACCATTATATCTTGAGGTCTCAGACTCAGCTATACTCTTCGATCCCCTAGGTGACCAGCTTGGTGGTACTTACTGCTGCTGCTGCTGCTAAGTTGCTTCAGTCGTGTCCAACTCTGTGCGACCCCAAAGACGGCAGCCCACCAGGCTCCCCTGTCCCTGGGATTCTCCAGGCAAGAACACTGGAGTGGGTTGCCATTTCCTTCTCCAATGCATGAAAGTGAAAAGTGAAGGTGAAGTCGCTCAGTTGTGTCTGACTCTTAGCAACCACACGGACTGCAGCCTACGAGGCTCCTCCACCCATGGGATTTTCCAGGCAAGAGTACTGGAGTGGGTTGCCAATGCCTTCTCCGGGTTCTTACTGGTACCTCCCTAATCTCCAGTTGGATTATCAACTTTAACTCAGAGCACCTAGCTTCATTGTGTTTCTAGCACAGTGAAAAAAAGAAAATGTAGCCTACTCCCATGGAACTGCTACACACAAAGCAGAAACCAGGAGAGCAATGGAGCGTGAAAGGGAAGATTGCTGCATGAGGGCAGGTGGGCCTGGAAGAGGCTGCCCTGGGACTCCCAGGTGAGCCTGGCAAGGTTCAGGACTTGAGGGGCTGGCTTGATGGGAAGGGAGTACGTGCGCTGGAGAACAGTGGGCTGTAGAATGAAGTCTATGAACAACAGAGAGTCCCTATAGGCTGGTAAGGGTATGTGTCGTGGACGGGTGGGGTCAAGGTTATGGAGGCCAGTTGTTCTGGTGTGGGGTAATGTGGGTCCACTCTTTGCTGAAGGCCAAAGGAGAAAGCTGGGAGGGACTGGGGGCAGGAGGAGAAGGGGACGACAGAGGATAAGATGGCTGGATGGCATCACTGACTTGATGGATGTGTTTGAGTGAACTCCGGGAGTTGGTGATGGACAGGGAGGCCTGGCGTGCTGCATTTCATGGGGTTGCAAAGAGTCGGACACGACTGAGTGACTGAACTGAACTGAACTGAGAGGAGGAAGGGGCTGATTCAGGAGGTGTAGCTTAGAGGTTTGGTAGTGATGGAGTTTCCCAGGTGGCTCAGTGGTAAAGAATCCACCTGCCAATGGAGGAGAGGTGGGTTCGATCCCTGGGTCAGGAAGATCCCCTGGAGACAGAAAAGGCAACCCACTCCAGTATTCTTGCCTGGGAAATCCCATGGACAGAGAGGAGCCTGGTGGGCTACAGTTCATGAGGTCGCAAAAGAGATGGACATGACTTAGCAACTAAGTAACAACAGGCTGTGATGGTCACCTAGATGCCAGGGAGGAAGAACAGAACAGGCAAAGGTGACATGAGGATGCAGGGCCAGGGCAGGCACGGGATGGGGCTGAGACAGCTCTGCAGAGCCTGAGAGAGCTCAGTCCTCTGCCTGCCTCATCCTGTCCACCTCCCATAGTCCAAGTAGCCCCAGGGCAGGTGCCGCCTGCTTCCATCTCAGGCAGGATCACCTACCGTGGCAAGGAGCACAGCAGAGCGTCCTGACAGCCAAAGGCTCAGAAAGGGCTGCAGGAGACAGTCTCGGTGACCAGCTCATGGAGCGCAGCACAGCATTCCACGACCTGGTTAAAACGGGGTGGGGGGCGGGGGGGCAAAGAGTAAGCAGAGGCTCTCATTTCAACTGCTGCCCATTCTGGGGAGTGGACAAACAGTGGAGGGCTGAGTGGTCAAAGGTCTCTCTCTGGCTCCTGGGCAGTCTGCTCAGAACACACTCCCCACTGCCAGGAGTGTCCCAGTGCTCTGCACACTGCTCACCCCTGCCTTCCCACAATGGAGAACACGGACCCAGCAAGCACAGTCCCTTGGACACAGCCAGTGGCCACAAACAGTAATTCTCACCTACTGTTTCCTCCCGAGCACTCTCACTTCCCTGTGGGTCACTCTGAACCATGGTGTGGTCAGCAAGCCTACCCTGAGCACCCCCAGGGGGCCTGCTATGAGTGACTATTGGGCAATAGCACAGCACATCCCAGGGAGACAGAGATGCTGTCCTGGAAGACAGGAGATATCCCAGGATATGCAATGAATGGCAGTAAACCAACACAACAGGCACGGGAGACCTGGTTCTAGTTCTGGCTTTGCCAAGGCACTTACACCTCTCTGGGCTCAACCTCTGGCTCCATCTCCCTCCAGGGTTCTAGTGAGTCAGGGAGCAATCAGGCAGTCACATCCTTAGCAAACTACTTTCTTACAGAGGTGTGTGCTCAATCATGTCCTTCTCTTTGCAATCCTATGGACTGCAGCCCACCAGGCTCCTCTGTCCATGGTATTTCCCACACAGGAATACTGGAATGGGTTGCCATTTCCTTCTCGAAGGGATCTTTCCCACCCAGGGATTGAACCCACATCTCCTGTGTCTCCTGCACGGGCAGGCAGAGTCTTTACCACTGTGCCACCTGGAAAGCTCTTCTTACACAGAGAGGTGAGGTGGGGGTGTCACTATTCTTATTTCCCAGCTCCCCTCCTCAAAAACAGGGTGAACTAAACTAGTTCCAGAACCACTCATATTTTGATGATAAAAAGCAGGAACAATATAATCAGGAAGCCAAGCACTGTAAGCAAACAAAGGCAAGAAAGGGCTGTTAAGGGCTCAGCATCTTGTGCAACATGAGACTTAACTACCACATCGCGGGCATGACTGACCTGAACGCCATCTTCCCATTAACATGGAAATCCTCTTTAGTGGACATTAAGTTCTACTTTTATTTCAAAAGGTCTGTTGGAAAGAGAACCTCACTGGTGTTATTTTGTGGTTTCCCTGCTCTCTGCTGTAAGGAGGGAACACAGGACTCAGTGGAGCCTTAGATGGAGCCGGGGCAACTTGGGGAACCTCTCTGCCCCTTTCCTCCCCCGCCGCCCCCCCACCAACACTCATTTTCACCATTCTCCCCCTAAACTGCCCCTATGACCGCCGCCCCTGAAAGGCCGGAGGACGCAGGAGTAGGACCTGCCCACTGGCAGCCTTCTTGTTTGCCCTGCACTTTACAGTTCATGCACCGGTTTCACCCCCCAATTCCCCGAACTTCAGAGTGGCAACGGCCCCACTTCGTAGCTGCAGAAACTGTGGCTACCAGAAGTGAAGCGACGCGCCCACGTTCCCACGCCGGGTGGGTGAGGCTGGCGGTGGGGACTCCTCTACTTCCGGGAGGGCCGTGCAGGGGTCCCGGAGGAGGCCCCGCCGTCCACCGCGGCCCTCGGACTGTGCGTACCGAGTCGTAGCCAGACACCTACCAGCCTGCCGGGCGTCCGCGCCGCGCTTCCGGGTGCGGTCACGTGACCGCCCCCGTGACCGCCTGGGGACGGGTTGGAAGCTCGCTCCGCCTCTGCCTGGCTTAGGCTTCTGCCCGCAGCCGGGCAGTTTGCTCCCGCTAGGTAACAGGGACCGTCGACCCCTGGTTGCGACCCTCACTTCCTGCAGGACAATGGCTACGGCCCTTCGGTCAACGAGGAGGGCGCCGAGGCCCACAATGTGCAGGCTTCCCCGGTAGCCGTCAGAGGCCCCTGATGCATCGGCCACTGCGCTGGGCCCCGCCACCTGCCTAAGCGCAAGCCACTCCCCACCTAGGTTCTGGAAACATCCCTATTTTACAGAAGCGAAAACTGAGGCCCAGAGAGAAGAAATCACTTGTTGAGGGCAGAGCTGGCATCAGAACGCAGGTCTCCTGGCTCCCCGCTGGCCTCTTCCTCACCCTCTGACTTTTTTTTTTTTTTTGCTGAACCACAGTTCTGGGGTGAGAGCTGCTCTTCTGTGGCTGCTTGCCTGGGTTCCTTGAAAGAGAAACAGTCTGCAGAAGAACCCAGTTATCCCCAGAGTTCCAACGCTAGACTTTCTTTATAAGGGTTCTCAATTCATTTTGGGGATGGGGTGCTCCTTAGGGTCTTTGTTTTGAACCTGTGTTTGCTAGAGTCTCTTACAATAGTGTATGTTGTTAATGGTGCAAAGTTGGGAACAGTGATGAAGATCACAGCAGGGTCAAAATTCCCAACCAAATCACCTGTTAATGCTCCGGTGCCCCCTGGGAGGTTTAAGCACAGCCCAGCAAGCAATGAGTTGTGAGGACTGGCTGGGGTATAGCAGCTTGAGCACCGCTTGGGACAAGGCCGGGGCCGAGAATTAATGCTTCCACCACCTGCACGCAAAGGGAGTATCATTCTCCACTCCACGGCGCCCGCCCCTCCCAGCCCACCGTAAGCCCCAGACCTTCCAGTTCTCCATTTACAGCACATAGCCCCGCTGCAGGCATCTCTCTCTGCAGCCCACAGTTGGGGTCATTCTGGCTGCGCCCTCTATATCCTGCTCTTTTCACTCATGTTTCTCTCGGTCAGATGTTTCCTGAGCGTGAATTTCAATGGCTGAATAAATTCCATCAAATGAATGTGCTGCTGTTTAGTTACTTCTGCTGCTACTAGCTTTCATTACTGCCAGCCACATAGCAGCATCCTAGTTTGTCCACATCTTCACCAACACCTGTTATTGTCTATTTTAATTTAGCCATCCCTGGTAGCTCAGCTGGTAAAGAATCTGCCCGAAATGCAGGAGATCCCTGTTTGATTCCTGGGTTGGATTCCCTGGAGAAGGGAGCAGCTATCTGCTCCTGTATTCTGGCCTGGAGAATTCCATGGAGCCTGGCAGGCTACAGTCCATGGGGGTCCCAAAGAGTCAGACACAGGACTGAATGACTTTCGCTTTAACTTTTCAGTGGGTGTGAAGTGATAGCTCATTGTGATTTAGATTTGATGCTGGGACTAATGATGTTTAGCATATTTTCATCTGATTTTTGGCTATTTTTGTGGGGAAATGTTTATGCAAATTTTTTGCCTGCTTTGATATTGTTCTTTTATTATCTAGTCCTAATTGTCCTTTATATATTCTGCACTCAAGTACCTTTTTTAGATATAAGATTTGCAAAAATGTCCTCTCGTTATGTGGTTTCTTTTTCACTTTCTTAATGTTATCACTTGTGGCACAAAAATTTTCAATTTTGTTGTAATTCAGTTTATCTACTAATATTTGTATTTTGTCCAGGTTTTGGTGTCAACATAAATTTCTGTTTTACATAGGTAAATACCTAGGAGTGGGGTGGCTGGGCTGTATAGTAAGTGTATATTATCCTGTTGAACTGTTTCCAAAAGTGCGTGTACCATTTTACATTCCCTCCAGCAAGACTAAGAGTTTAGTTGCTCTGTAGCTTCCTTAGCACTTGATAATTGCCCTTTTCTAACTTTAGTCATTCAAGTAGATATACAGTGGTATCTCATTGTGGTTTTGATTTCCATTTTCCTGGAAAATGGACTAATGATATTGACCTTTTTGTGTGCTTATATGCCATCTGTATATCTTCTCTGGTGAAGCATTCAAATCATTTGCTAATTTTTAAATTGGATTGTTTTTGTTATTATTTCTACGATTTCTTTTTTTTAGATACAAACTATCAGGTATCTGTTTTGCATTATTATCATTATTTATTTACTTGTTTTAGCCAATCTGTCACTTTGTCTTTTTGTTCTCTTTATGGTGACTTTTGAAGAACAGAAATCTTTGTGCTTTTTTGAGTCCTATTTAAAAAGTCTTCACCTAAGCTAGGGTCCAGTAAAGCATCTACTGCTTTATTGACTATGCCAAAGCCTTTGACTGTGTGGATCACAACAAACTGTGGGAAATTCTTAAAAAGATGGGCATACCAGACCACCTGACCTGCCTCCTGAGAAATCTGTATTCAGGTTAAGTAAGAAGTAACAGTTAGAACGGGACATGGAACAACAGACTGGTTCCAAATCAGGAAAGGAGTACGTCAAAGCTGTATATTGTCACCCTACTTATTCAACTTATATGCAGAATACATCATGAGAGATGCTGGACTGGATGAAGTGCAAGCTGGAATCAAGATTGCTGGGAGAAATATCAATCACCTCAGATATGCAGATGACACCACCCTTATGGCAGAAAGCGAAGAAGAACTAAAGAGCCTCTGGATGAAAGTGAAAGAGGAAAAAGTTGGCTTAAAACTCAACATTCAGAAAACTAAGATCATGGCATCTGGTTCCATCACTTCATGGCAAATAGATGGGGAAACAATGGAAACAGTGACAGATTTTATTTTGGGGGGCTCCAAAATCACTGCAGGTGGTGAACTTCAGCCATGAAATTAAAAGATGCTAGATCCTTGGAAGAAAAGTTATGACCAAGCTAGACAGCTTATTAAAAAGCAGAGACATTACTTTGCCAACAAAGGTCCATCTGGTCAAAGCTATGGTTTTTCCGGTAGTCATGTATGGATGTAAGAGTTGGACTATAAAGAAAGCTGAGCACTGAAGAATTGGTGCTTTTAAACTGTGGTGTTGGAGAAGACTCTTGAGAGTCCCTTGGACAGCAAGGAGCTCCAACCAGTCCATCCTAAAGGAAATAAGTCCTGAATATTCATTGGAAGGACTGATATTGAAGCTGAAACTCCAATACTTTCACCACCTGATGCGAAGAACTGACTCATTTGAAAAGACCCTGATGCTGGGAAAGATTGAAGGTAGGAGGAGAAGGGGATGACAGAGGATGAGATGGTTGGATGGCACCACTGACTCAATGGACATGAGTTTAAGCAGACTCTGGGCGCTGGTGATGGACAGGGAGGCCTGGCGTGCTGCAGTTCATGGGGTTGCAAAGAGTTGGACACAATTGAGTGACTGAACTGAAGCTAGGGTCACAGAGATTTTATCCTGTGTTTTCTTCCAGAAGTCTTTTAGTTTTAGGATTTGCATTTAGGTCAGTGATCCACTTTGAACTGATTTTTGTATGTGGTGTAAAGGAAAGGTTTGGTTTTTTGTTTTTGCAAATGTGCAGTTTTTCTAGCACTGTTTGCTGAAAAAATATCTTTTCATCACTGAATTAACTTTGACATATTTGTCTCAAATCAGATGACCATACATGTGTGGATATATTTCTGGACTCTATTCTGTTCAATAAATTTAGAAGGATTCAGGTCACACTAAGGATCTGACTGATTTTTCTCGAAGAAAACAGCTATTGGTTTCATCAGCTTTCATTGGTTGTCTGTTTTTATTTCACCAGTTTCTGTGCTGATATTTACTCTTTCTTCTGTTTACTTTGGATTTAATTTGCTATTTTTTAAAATAGTTTCTTAAGGTAGAAACTGACCCATTGATCTGAGAGGTTTTATTTTTTATAACTAAAGAGTTTATTGCTATAAATTTCTCCCAATGTACTGCTTTCTCAGCATCCGCAACTTCTGATATGTTGTCTTTTCATTTCTCATTAGTTCAAAATGCTTTCTAATTTTTGTTTTGATTTTTTCACCCATGAGTTATTTAAAAGTGTTATTAATTTCCAAATATTGGGAGGTTTTCCATGTATCTTTCTGTTATTGGTTTCTATTTTAATTCCCTTTCATCAGATAATATGCTCTGTGTGATTTGAATACTTTTATCAAGACATTTATTGATGGTCTAGTGTATGGTCTGTCTTGGCGAATGTTCCATGTATACTTGAAAAGAATATGGTTTCTTGTTTTGCTGGGTTGAGGGATCTATAAATGTTAAATAGGTTAAGTTGACTGATAGCAGTATTCAATTATTCTATATCCTTAATGGTGTTCTGTGATCTTACTCTATCAAATATTGAGAGTTTTGAACTCTAATCATAATTGTGGCTTTGTCTATTTCTCCTTGTAGTTATGTCATTTTTGTTTCATATTATTTTGGAGCTCTATTATTTGATGCATAAGCAGTTATGATTATTATTATTATATTTATGAGAGCATTATGATAGCTTAGTTGGTAAAGAATCTGCCTGCAATGCAGGAGACCCTGGTTCAATTCCTGGGTCAGGAAGATCCACTGGAGAAGGGATAGGCTATCCACTCCAGTATTCTTGGGCTTCCCTTGTGGCTCAGCTGGTAAAGAATCTGCCTGCAAGGGAAAGGCTACTCACTCCAGTGTTTTGGTCTAGAGAATTTCATGGACTGTACAGTCCATGGGGTCACAAAGAGTCAGACACGACTGAGAGACTTTATAATTATGTTAGCACATTATTCTCAATGTACTAACTCCTGTACTATTATGAAATTATCTTTTAATCTCTGGCAATATTTGTTGCACTAAATCTACTTTGTCTGAGAATAGTATAGCTGTCACAGCTTCCTTTTGATTAGTATTAACATGGCACGTGAAGACGTTCAGGACATGTCACTTTGGTATATTGATTATTTTGAGCTAAAGGCACCGGAAGAAAACAGCAGATGCACTTCGCTTTTCTTCCTGAAAGCAGGGCATGAAACTAAATTCCTGTATGAAAGACACCCTCCTCATATCAGGAGAAAAGAAACATCCTTGTCTCCAGAAATGAGGAGTCCAGGTGGAGAGAAATCTGTACAAACAGACTTTGTTAAAAAAAATTCTTAGCTTTCTTTAGTCCCCCAAATAGCTTAGTTACTTTTCCACAATTGCCACCTTTGTTGAACCGAGTCTATGAGCACGTCGACCCTGCCGCTCCTCTGGGTCTTCATTTTCCTTGTGGGAGTGCCCATGTGCATGTGAAAAAATTACTAAATGAAAGCGGTATGCCTTTCTCCTGTTAATCTGCTTGTGTCAGTCCCAGCCAGAAATCTTCAGAGGGCTGAGGAGACATTTCACCTCCCCTGTGCTCTGCTCAGTTGCGTCAGTTGTGACTCTGTGTGACCCTGTGGACTGTAGCCCATCAGGCTCTGTCCGTGGGATTCTCCAGGAAGAATACTGGAGTGAGTTGCCATGCCCTCCTCCAGGGGATCTTCCAGATCCAAGGATCAAACTTGGGTCTCCTGTTTTGCAGGCAGATTTTTTACTGCTGAGCCACCAGGGAAGCCCCTTTACCTCTCCTATATATGTAATTTTCCATCCCTTCACGTTTAACATACTTCTGTTTTCATATCTAAAGTATGTATTTTGGTAGCCAGCATATAGTTAAATCTAATTTTTTATCCAGACTGATAATCTCTGCCAGACTAAATTGTCAGATTGTATGTAAAGCCAATTTACTGTGATTACTAACATGGTTTAAGTCTATGAGTCTGTTATCTTATTTGTTTTCTCCTTGTCCTGTCTGTTCTTTGTTTCTTGTTTCATCTTTTCATGCCTTTTCCAAGAAATCTATTGATATTTTTATGGTTCTCTATTCTCTCCTTTGTTGGCTTCAGGACTAGGACTGAGGTGAGAATGTGATACTCATCATGAATGCAAAATTTAAAGAGATGTCAAATAATTGGTAATCAGGATACATACTATATGAGTTAATGTTTTTAAAAGTCAAAATTAATATAAAATACATGATGAATAAAATATCAAAATTTCAAACACAAACGTGATCATTATTTATGGTTTTCCCTGTTGCCTCAGTCTCCAATATAGCTCAACACAACACTATTACTGACTGTGAGTCACATATTCCTGCTTCTTTCTGTGTCTGTTAATTTTATATTGTATACTAGACATTGTAGGGATGCATTGAAAAGACTCTGAATTCTATCTTCTGCTGAAGTGTTGAGTTTTGTTCTACGAGGCAGTTGAATCAATGGCAGTTCATTCTGATTGCACAGGCTTGATCTTAGGCTTTGTTAGAATGGCATATTTCATTTTCTTCATTAATCCTAAGAGGGTGTGATCCTTACTCTTAAGGTGTAGCCTTTTTGGGGTTTCAGTGGGAAGTCTGAAGTGTTTACCAAGCTTCTCTAACTTGGTAGGACGTGAACTCAAGCCCTCTCCCCAGCACTGGGCAGCAATTTCTGTCTCTGCTGCTCTCTCAGTCTTCCAGCTCTTTTTCTGCTAGAGTTTTGGAGTCTCACTCTGCGTATACACAGTTCAGAAGTCAGTCAAGTATTTGGGGGTACTTGGCACCAGCTTTTCTGGGCTTCTCCCATTGCTTCTCCAGGACTTCCCTGGTAGCTCAGCTGGTACAGAATCCACCTGCAATGTAGGAGATCCTGGTTCGATTCCTGGTTTGGGAAGATCCCCTGGAGAAGGGCTAGGCTACCCACTCCAGTATTCCTGGGCTTCCCTGGTGGCTCAGCTGGTAAAGAATCTGCCTGCAGTGTGGGACCTGGGTTTGATCCCTGGGTTGGGAAGATCCCCTGGAGAAGGGAAAGGCTACCCACTCCAGTATTCTGGCTTGGAGAATTCATTCCTACAGTCCATGGGGTCGCAAAGAGTCAGACACGACTGAGCGACTTTCATTTTCATGGTTTCTCCTTTTTGTACTCCCTTCCATTTTCAGCTGCTCAGTCATTCCTGAAAACCAGTTTCTTACTCCACAGTCTAATAATACACAGCTGCTTTCTGCTTAACGTCAATTCCCTTTTTGTTGTGAAGTGGGGGAATTCCTTTAGGGGAAAAGCCAGATGAATGTGGTTCTTACCCTGTGTGATTTCTGTCATTCAAGGGTCTTGGCTCCTGCAGTTTATGTCTGCTTTTAGATGTTCAGCTGTTCCCTATTGCCTTCAAAGAGCTGTGTGTGTGTGTGTGTGTGTGTGTGTGGTTTTCTGGGAATTTTTTTGTATCTTGTCAAGAGTTTAGAATTGTGTTGGCAAAAGGGTCAGTCTGATAAAATGTTAATGTTAATTACCAGAAGTTGGAACTTCTTGCAAAGTTCAATATGTAGTATTTTCCATTGAGTTTGAAATAGTTTCTTTTTTATTGTGATTTCTGATTTTTTTGATTCATGGATTATTTATAGATTTGTTTCTTAAGTCACAGACACAGGTAGGTATTCCAGTTATCTTTTAAAAAGTTTTCCACCTGTAATTCACTGTTATTGAGAAATACTTTCTATGTTACCATTCTCTGAATTTTTCTGAAACGTTATGTCACAGCATGTAGTTAAAGTTTTGTAAATGTTTCCATGTACTCTTGAAAAAAATATTTTGTATTCATTTGTTAGCTCCACTGTTCTATATATATTACTTAGGTGAAATTTGTTCTTTGAATTTTCTGAGAGGTATAATATGTAAAAAAATCTATCATAATTGTGGATTTGTCTATTTCTCCTATTATTTCTGTGAGGTTTTACTTTATATAGAATACTTCATTGTGCTTAGTTGCTCTATTGTGTCCAACTCTTTGCAACCCTAATGGGCTGTAGCCCATCAGCCTCCTCTGTCCATGGGATTTTCCAGGCAAGAATACCGGAGTGGGTTACCATTTCCTTCTCCAGGGGATTAGGTGCATGCAAATTAAGAATTTTTACTGTTAAATCAAATTTCTTTCTTTATGAAATGTCCCTTTCTATTATTAGCCTGCTTTTTGTTTTCCAAAAGCATTTGTTGTTTCATATCAATGTAGCCAATTACGTTTCGTTGCATGATATGGCTTTTCCTTAATTGTTTTACCTTTTTATATTTTAGATTTTTTTTTCAAACAGCATTTAGTTGAACTTCATTTCTTCTTATCTCATCTGAAAATTTTTGTCTTTTAATTGGAGCATTTGTTCTATTGACAATAACATTGCAAATAATTTTGCATTTTAATTCATCATTTTACAGTTTGCTTTCTGTTAGTCCTACCTGTTCTTCGTTGCCTTTTTCTTCTTTCTTGATTTTAGATCAAATATTTTTAATTATGATTCCACTTCCCCCACCATTCACTTAGAAGTAATTCCTCTTTTAATATTCTTTTAGTGGTTACCCTGAAGATTAAAATATGCATCCTTGACTTATCAAAGTTTAATATAAATTGGTACTTTTACCTCTTCCTCAAAAATGGAAAGAATATTAGAATACTTTCCATTTACCTGCTTTCAATATGTATGCTACTACTGTAATACATTTTTAATTCTCTATATTAAATCTCAGGAGACATTGCTATTGCTTTATGTTTAGATTTCCCCACATATTTGCTCTTTAGGTTGCTCTTCATTCTTTCCGGCATCTCCCTTAGCATTCTGGTGATTATTCATTCTTTTGCTTCCCCTGAATCTTTCCTTTCTTTGTCCCTCTGATTTCCCACCTCCTGCCTGCACCACCTGTAATTAGTTGAATTCCAGGACATGAGGTTCACACCATGATAAAAGTCTACTGTGTTACATCAGGTGCTGCTGTAGTAATTCCATGCATGTGTCTTAAAGTTTGATTTAACTAATTTCTAAAAGTGAGCTCAATCTTTTTCTTTTACAAACTAGTAACAAGGTGAGTGTACCTTGGGGCATGCTTCATCGATATTAAATTTGCACTAAATCACTGCTTGGAAGAAACTGGATGGAAGAAGTCACGTAATTAACTCAAAGAAAAATCATGACAGCATCTCCAGAAAAAGAGAAACCACCAGCAAAATGTGTTGTGCTAACTTCACATGCACTTTGGATATATGTAGAAATAGTGTCAAAAAATTTAAGGCTAGTTTTGAAAACTCTCAAAAAGATATAGTTAATATATGAATTGAGTGTGTATATATATGTATGTATATTTTACTGTTTTCTCCTCATGTGTAATATATATGAAATTATACAGGAAGACAATAGCAGTTGGAACAGGGACCATCTGACATAGGCTTGGAAACGGGGAGTTTCAGGTGACCCTAGGGTTCACTTAATCCAAAGCCCTCATTTTACAGAGAAGGACACTTGAGTCCAGAGAGGCTGAGTCACTTGTCTGACATCTCACTGTCAGTTGGTAGAGAGCTGGGACTAGAATCAAGGTTTCTGTCAGAGCAGCCTTCTTCGAGTTCCTGCTCTCCTCAGATGGATTCAATCAGTGGGATCTCCAGGTATGGGTACCCATCTTGGCTGCAACTGAGGCCTCTATGACTCGCCACTTTGCTATGTGAGGCTTTAAATGGTATTTTTGATGTGCCTAGTAGATACTGGGCACAGTATCCAGTAGCCTAACTGGATGGCAGTGGGACAACACAAAGTATTTTCTGCTAAAAATCAGCCAAATACTGCTGCTGCTGCTAAGTCACTCTAGTCGTGTCCGACTCTGTGCGACCCCATAGACGGCAGGCCACCAGGTTCCTCTGTCCCTGGGATTTTCCAGGCAAGAACACTGGAGTGGGTTGCCATTTCCTTCTCCAAGCCAAATACTAGAAGAGGGATTTAAGAAATGAGGGAGATGGAAAAGAAAGCTCCTTGAGGTCATTATGAAGTATGTTAAAAATAATCCTTTGAATTTAGATAGCAGCCACATAGTGTATAACACTCGCTTGATGGCAAATCACCTGGAAGGACCCAGTATCGTCGGTTTATTCTCTGGCCTCCTAGCTGTCCATCGAAGTTTTGTGCTCTTTTTTCACAAATGTTTTAGTCCATTCAGGCTGCTATGATAAAAATACCTTAGACTGGGTGGCTTGTAAACAACAAAAGTTTATTCCTCATAGTTCCAGAGGCTGGGAAGTCCAAGACCAAGGTTCTGGCAGATTCGGTGTCTGGTGAGAGCCTACCTCCTGGTTCATAGGCTGTGTTCTTTGGGTATGTCCTTACATGGTGGAAGGGGCAGAAGGGCCCTCTGGGGTCTCTTTTATACTCCCATTCATGAAGGCTCCATCTTTATGAGCTAATCACTTCCCAGAGGCCCTTCCTCCAAGTACTGTCATGTTGGGGGTTAGATTTCAGCCTGTGAATTCTAGAGGGACACAGACATTCAACCAATCTGTAGGAACAAAACATAATTGTTGTGGGGAAGTGGCTGCCCAGCCAGGGACTTCATTTTCTAGACCCCCAATCGATGGGACTATGTGACTGACTTATGACCTAAAGAACTGAGGGGGAGGAATTTATGCCAGGTGAGACCCTCCCATAATACTCTCATATGATCTGCATACTCTCTTTCCCTGACGTCCAACTGCCTACTGATGCCACAGCGACCTTGGAGGCCAAGTGCTGAAGAGGACAGAAAGTCTATATCAGTCTGGATCCCTAAAGGACTACAGAGAAGAGAAACACTGTCCACTTTATCCATCACCACCAACTGAACTTTACGTGATCTATCAGCAAGAAATAAACTTTAATTGTGTTAGGCCGCTGACAGGTTAGGGTTTACCTGTTTGCAGCTAATGGTTACTTTAAATAGACAATGACATCTAACTTGAATAATAAAACTGAATTTCCACTTGGAGTGCTTGAAGCAATACTTATGGGGAAGAAAGTAGAGGAAGAAGGTAGCACGCCATGAAACCAAAGATCCCCAGCATATCTGAGTTCATCAGCAACCAGGCTTCAGGTCAAGGTGTAATGTGAACAATAGTGGCCTCCCTTTCCCCACAGAACACCCTGAGAACAGAAAGTTAGAGTAGCCACATTTTATTACTTACAAAACACTACCTCAAAATATAAGCTATCTTGTGGAATCAAACTCTGCCATTACTAGGCTCATATAAACCTTAATATAATCTGTTCCATGGAAGAAAATATTAACCCCTGTTCAAACCCCCTGCACAGAGAACATTTCCCTGGGAGGTGTTCCTGAACTTATTTTGTTACTTCCAGATGAATAAAACGAAGCCTTCTTTTTGCTTCTTCCAAAAGTATAATTTACTATATAACATTTATAAGTAGAAAAGCATCTGAGAATATTTTCATGACTAGTAATTGGAAAATAACGAGAATGATGTGGTCTGTACAGAAGGCCCTTTTCTCTGCTGGATGCACAGGACAGTACTCTCGAACTGGTCCTGTGGAACTTGGTCAGCTCCTCCCTACTGCTTCCCGGGCTCCTGGGACTACTCTGATGTTTAGAAGAAAGTGGATGCCAAAGCAGCTGGCTTGGTGTATTTTGGCTTTTTTTGTTTTACAGTGATATTTGCAAATACTACCCTGAGGGCCATAGTTACTGGATTTATTATTTAGTCTGAGAAGGTGAAGAGAAACTTCCAAAGCTCTGGGTGCTGGGGGAGGAGGAGCAGTGCTCAGAGGCAGTGCCTGTGTGGGTGCTGACCAGGTCTGCCACTTACCTCCACAACTTCAGAATACCAAGTCATCACCTGCGCTGGGTAGTAGTGGCAGAAGGGGCCCTTTAAATTGTTCTCCAGAAAAGACAGAAGAGGAGCACATCAGGAGGGCCAAGGTGAGCCTGGATTCAAAATTCTACATCCAAGGTCAGTCACACCTCAACTCACCACTCAGCAGAGCTGCTGGTCAGTTCCTCCAGGCCCCGAGATCGACTTTCCTGGGCAAAGGCACCACCAGCGTTTGTTTGCACACACAAAGGACCTTAAGAGAGCTAGCTGTGGGCAGCAGAGGAAAAAAACTTCCTTTCGAGAGGAAGCTGGCCACAGCCAGTCCAGCAAGAGTGAGCAGAGTACAGTGAGAGCAGAATTTGGACTCTGATCCATCTGGGTTCAAGTCCTAGTTACACCACTCTGGTCCTTCCAAACACTCTAACTAGTCACCACCACCAGGATTGGGCATAGCAGTTACAGAAACTGCTAGTGGAACTCAGAGGCAGGGATTTTAATACTCTTGGGCTTTATAATAACTCTCTCTTTGAGTATTCCTTACCATCTTGTAATTCTGGTACTTCTTAAGACCATGTGAACTATTCAACAATCGAAATGTAATTCCCTTTCAGTACAATGGATTTCCCCGGGCTCTGGACAGGGGATAGAGTGGCTGGCAGAGGTGAGGCTGTGGAACTGGATAGAAGGTAGTGGAAAAGAGCAGTAGGCAGTGGTGCTGAGGCTGGAGAAAGGGACATGTTTATGCCTCTTCTTCCCTTACTTTCTCCAAGACACAGCTCTATTATTTTTGTTTGCTGTGTTGATGATTCACAATTTTAGAGTCTTTCTGTTTTTTTGAGTGTTTTTATGGTCAGAGTGACCCACGTGGTTCGCCTTGGCTTTTGCGGAGATGAAACACTTTCCGTTTTGTTTTCCGATGTGAAGCTGCTCTCACTGCCTCTCCGAAGTGAGTCCTGCAGATGCACCCACCCCACATACAGGGGCCTCGGCTGCTGGTAGCGGGGTGAGCTTGCAGGTGCTGGGCTGGCCCGGCCCCCATGGCCACTTGGCAGTTAACAGGCCCGTGGGGTCCTCCCCACTGCTGAGGGTCCTTGCTATTGAGAGCCAGAGTGGGGGAGGCCTCTCAGGCAGAACCTGCCGACACCCTCTGCCATGTTGGAGGGTGCAGGGCTGGGGCTCATCTGCCCAGGGACTGCTTTCGCTGGGGAGGGGCTAGGGCTACAGATGGTGAGTGGGCCTCGGGAATGGCGGTTCTGGGGGTCCTGGGCACAGGCTCACTGGAGCGCAGGTCTGGTGTTCTCCAGCTTGTCTCCAGCTGGAAATAACATTAATATCACACACTTGCAGCTTTTTCAGGGCACTAGAAGAATTGAGACTTTCTCTTCAAGGAACAATGAGAATTTGTTCTGAGCCTTTGTGATAAGAAAGGAGAAAGAAAATCATTCCTAGAGGCAGGAGAGGGGGGCGGAAAATCATCTCAGCAAAAGGCACAAACTTCTCATTATACATTATTATGCTTTCAAATAAGCATTTGTGCAAGCCCATTCTTTGGTTTAAAATAAAATGGCTCTTAAGTCTTAAAAGACTATCTTGGCCATGTCTTGTTTGGGGAGGAAAAAATGATGGGAGGAAGCTGGTAGATGAGCTCTTTTGTCCTCAGGCCCAGCCTGGCAAGCTGGGTGCAAGCTGTCACATGCAGGGTGATGCTGAGTTCTGCCACAATCCGTCTTTTGCGGTGAGTGTAGTAGGAAAATCCCTTATTAGGAGGATCCCCAGTGATTTAGTAATTACCCTCACTCCTAAATGAGAAAGCCAGGACAGATGCCCTGCACTAAAATCCCTATGGAATGTGATGTTATAGTGAGTTTGTTGGTATATTTTGAACTATGCAAATACTTCTTCCAGGAGGCAGTTGCAAAGTTAGAATTGCAGGACTCCAAAGATAAACTCTGTTGATTCCCTCCTCCTTTTTTATTAATTAAAAAAGAAGAAAAAGAAAACCCAAACCAAAATTTAGAAGCAATATTTAATATACAAAGACAAAAGAAGCAGAGACTGCCTATATCCTGCAACATTTAGAGTCTTAGTGAAAAGTCAACACTTATTTACAGAAAGTGTGTCTGAGTGGAGCTTCAGAGGTCCTGGCTGTACTGATTTAGCGGAACCTATGAAAAGGGAAAGAGGTAAGTCTGTGAATCAGGCAGCCACTGAGCTGGGTGCTTAAATGAACAGGCTCTGGACTATTCTGAGCTCAGCAACCCATTCCCTGGGTGACCCTGGGCAGCTACAGGCCCACTCCAGGCCTCACAGGAAAAATGGAGATATGAATAGTATCTCCCTGAAGGGCTGCTATCTTAAGAAAGCAAACCAGCTCAGGGCTGGCCCGCAGGGACCTCTGGTCACTCCTGTTATTATGAGAGCTTGCAGCTGTACCTGCGCCAGTAGATATTACAGAAAAGACTTTGATATTTGCACCAAGTGTTTTAAATTGGGGGAAACAACCTCTTTGTCTCTTCCTCCTCTTTTCCTTTTCTTCTTCGCTTTTCTTGGCTGCTTCTTCCCTGCCTTTCTACCCCCAGTGTTGGCACTTCTTTCTTTCCTGCTCCCACATCTGAAGCATCACTGGGCTGCACTGAGCCACCACTGACCGGGTCCAGCCTGGTCCTCGGTCTCTCCTTTTCCACTTCACACCTCCTGGTGCTGTTGCTCCTTACCTAATAATAAGCTTGTTGAAACTGACTCCACTCCCTCTCCCAATTTCCAGCTCTCCACGCTGACAGTCTGCTCCCTCCTCTCTTGTCTAATCTTCCTTATCATTCACTCTGAAGACCTGGCCCTGCTCCTTAACTCTTCCTCAGGCAGTCTCTGCAGTCTCTGGCCTCAGCCACCTTGCCCCCTCCTTAATTTCTATCCTTCCACATCAGCAGAAGTTGTGTCTCTCTCTATTGGAATCCTATGACATTGTCTAATACCTCCTCCTTAAAAAAAAAAAAATCCTTTGTGTCATTTATCCTGTAAAAGAAAATCACATCCACAGAAAAGAAAGTCATTTCAGTTGTAACTTGTTTGCAAAGACCCACACAAACTTCTTGAATCATACAGAAGGTCTTTGTCGTGAAATTTAAAACACTCCACTCCCCACTGCCCAACCCAGAGGGTCTTCCATCTGTTGTTCTTCTACAGTTTCCCCACCAGACCTCAGCCTCCAGATCTCCCTTCCCCAACGTGGTGACCTGAAAATGTTTTTCTGTCCTCAAATAAGCTGGTCATCTTTTATGAGCGCATTAGTTTTCTGCCTAATATAAGCCATTGAGAGCACTCAGCTACTTGGGAAGCAGCAGAAAGCTGTTAGATTCAGTTGTGTCTTACAGCTCTGATGACCTTTGATTTGTACCTTTTTAAAAGATGGTTTTGGTCAACTAAACCATTAAGGGCTTACCCTATCAAGCCCTTAATGTTCTCTCAAAGTTGAGATAGGTCTAACTATTTTCTTTGTTCAGTTGGGGGATGTGTGTGTGTGTGTGTGTGTATGTGTGTCTGTGTTTGGTGGTTGGGTGTGCTTTCTCTTTCTAAAACTCTCCCTTGCAGCCACATGACAGATGGTGATTGCCTTCTGTGGTGTCTAATACATTGCTCTCCACTCAATGAATACTGTTACCTGACTCCCGTCCCAACCCCGGGGGAATCTGGATTCACAAAGGAATAGAACCTTCTGACAAAATCTGGAGTATGATTGCAATTTTACTTTAGAAGCACCCGCTTCCCAGAGGACTAGCTAGTGATTGATGCCACTGCCAGAAAGCCAGATGCACACACTCATACATCAGCCAGGAAATTACATAAACAGCTCGCCCAGCAGGCCAGCACTGACTCACCCACTTGCTCCCCTATGGGAGGAGAGGTGATATGAAACCCAAGGCAACAGCAGGGAACAGACAAAGGAAAGGAGTTAGGCGGGACTGGGCTCTCCAAGGTCCACAGGGTTTTTTCCTTCCTCATCTTCTGCCGAGGGCAGCAGCCCCAGGCCAAGGTCTGTAGTTCCCCTGCTATGTGAGCAGGATTGCGGGGAGTTGTTGGATCTGTCCTGGGCATGCACCGTCAGCTTGTTCTCACGGTGCATGTACAAGGCTGCAGACAGCTTTACACACAT
This sequence comes from Oryx dammah, assembly GCF_014754425.2. Classification (NCBI taxonomy): domain Eukaryota; kingdom Metazoa; phylum Chordata; class Mammalia; order Artiodactyla; family Bovidae; genus Oryx; species Oryx dammah. Next base: position 18,799,822 of record NW_024070198.1, read on the forward strand.
GCCTTCGTGCTAACACAGGAACTGGTGATGTCCACCTCTTCCCTTGGGGTGGGAGTGACCTACCTAGGCTAAGCTCATGCTAGGGTATTTGTCTCTTTGGAGAGCATGTCAGTGTTGATTCCAGCAGGAAGGGCTGGCAGAGACTGGCTGGTTGCTCAGAAGATGCCTGAAAAAATTGATACCATTAGGGCAGAAGAGTGGAAAGTAGTCTGACAGGCCTGCTGGTGACTTGTGAGTGTAAGGGGATTTATCGGTAGCGGCAGGCCAAAGCGTTGACATTCTTGACCACATAAAAGCCCATGGTGACTGGAGGGATGACCAATGTCCGGCCGGCCCGCAGGGGGCGGGGCTTCAGTTCTGGGAGGGTCCCATCGTCCACCATCACTAGGGGCTGGCCGTTCAGCTGCACTGACCTACAGTGAGAAGAAAGAGCATGGAACTTGTTATTGCCTTGGAAGGAAGCCATGGCAGCAGAGCCTGGGCAGCCTCAGCTTGCCCCTGTCCGCTGACCGTGCCCGGCTAGTGACCGCTCACTGACACCAGCTCTGCCCAGTCTTTCAGCTGGTGCTTCACTCAAACACCACACGTGAACATCCCAGCAATGCTCTGGGGAAGAAATGGTCCCGGTCCCATCCTCCCTGGTGTGGTTAAGTGACTTGCCCAAGGCTGTACAGCTTGTGGTCCTGGGAGCCAGGATTTGAACACAGGCAGTGGCACCCCACTCCAGTACTCTTGCCTGGAAAATCCCATGGACGGAGGAGCCTGGTGGGCTGTAGTCCATGGGGTTGCTAAGAGTCAGACGTGACTGAGTCAGACTTCTTCACACATTGGAGAAGGAAATGGCAACCCACTCCAGTTCTTGCCTGGAGAATCCCAGGGACGGGGGAGCCTGGTGGGCTGCCATCTATGGGGTTGCACAGAGTCGGACATGACTGAAGCGACTTAGCAGCAGCAGCAGTCCAGTTCCAGAGACACATCATTTATTCAGACAAATACAGTTCTCTGAGGCAGAAGCAGAAGTGTCTGATGCCTATTGTTTTAAAACTACAATAGCAGTCCAGTTGGTAGTGTTGAAGAAGACTCTTGAGAGCCCCTTGGACTGCAAGGAGATCCAACCAGTCTATCCTAAAAGAAACCAGTCCTGAATATTCATTGGAAGGACTGGTGCTGCAGCTGAAACTCCAATACTTTGGCCACCTGATGTGAAGAGCTGACTCATTTAAAACAACCCTGATGCTGGGAAAGATTGAAGGCGGGAGGAGAAGGAGATGACAAAATATGAGATGGCTGGATGGCATTACTGACTCAATGGACATGAGTTTGAATAAACTCCGGTAGTTGGTGATGGAAGGGAGGCCTGGCATGGTGCATGCAGTCCACGGGGTCACAAAGAGTCAGACACGACTGAGCAACTGGACTGAACTGGACTCTTCTACCTGAAGAGTGGAATAACACACAGGCTGAAGACAGCTTCAGAAGTTCCTATTTAACTGCATCTTCATTAGTTTATTCGAGAGATGAGAGAACTGACATTGTGTCACTTGTCTCTGGCAGTTCTAAAGGAGGACAGTGACTACATAACCACCTACTTTCCTCTAATCTGAGCATGAGTTTCCATGTCTAATATTTAAAGGATGTTTCCATTTTAGGGACACCATGAAGTAAGCGATAAAGCAGGCACCTGTGACCCCAGTTCACCTATCCTGTTTGCTTTTATCCCTCCTGTGTATCAGCCATCTTCAGCCCTGAGAAGGACTTAGAGAGCAAAGGGAAATGGCTCATCACCCATCTGGGGTCTGTGGTACAGAATACAGACAAGCTCCCAGCTGTTTCTGATGTGACTTGGGAAGCCACGCAGCCAGATTGAAGCTCAGCTCTTTGGGTAAGTAGAAGAGGCCAGAATCAGGCCACTAGCTGTAAATAAGGCTGCAAGTGACTTTTGGAAAATCAGCATGACAGTGTCGACTGTCTTTGGGCCTCGCCCAGCCTCCAGTGGGGTGACATTACAGTGGTATCATCTGAGCTGTGAAGAGAATAAAACTGTAAGAAACTGATAAGAGGTCTTGGTTCAGCATTCCTTCTGTGCTCTGAATGACAGATGGGTTTGGAGATTCATGATCAGACCCCCTGCTCAGCAGAGCCGTGAACTCCTTGAGGTAAGTGAAATATAAATTGTTCCCAGGGAGAGCTGGGCAGAGTGGCAGCTCCAGGCCCAGCCCAACATGGACCAGTTCTGGCCTGGTCCAGATGTGAAGGACCAGGGGCAGCTCCTTTCTCTTGTTGGTATGAATGAGGAATGAATGAACAAACAGGGGTCTCCTACATGGAGAGCCAGGCCTGCCTCTGGAAGATGCAGAGCTATAAGAGTCGAGATCTAAAGGGCAGTGTTGACCTCATCAGAATGCTAGAACTTTTTATAACGCTCTCTGGTGAAGACAGCATATTCTTTACTGTCTGAGCCACCAGGGATCTTGGTTGGTTAAAAAGCTGACTCAGCTGTGAGCAGAACCAGGGAGCACGACCAAGATCCTGGACTGATCTCTAACTCCAGGAGTCGGCCACTAACTTCCTAGATGGCGGTGGCAAAGCTCTTCATCACATTTCTGGCGGTTTTGCATCTGTGAGAAGATAGGCTATATGGGCTGTAGAACGAACTGAAATGAAATATAAATGTCAAAGTGCTTTGAAAGCAGAGAGAGCCATCAAGTGGGAGAGAGTGTTTTCTGTTGTTATTCACTGTCATGCCGGGCAGGTGAACCTTTTGGTCCTTGTCCTGTGACACGGCGAGTTTCACGGCTCCTCTCCTAAAACTCTCTTCCTCGGCTCTCATGGTGGCAGTCTGTCTGTCTGCGTGTCTCCCTCTTCCTGTTTTGCCCCTTAGTTTTGCATGTCATCTCCTTTTCAGGGGGACTGTTCCCCTACACCTGCCTCTCAGATGCTGGGGTTCCTGGTACTTGGTCCTTGGTCCTTGGACCTCTCTGCTTTTCACACTACATACTCCCACTGGATGCTATAACCCACACACAGGACTTGAATTACTATCTGCATGCTGATGCTACCCAAATCTGTATCTGAAGCCTGCACCTTTCTTCTGGTTTACATACCTCTGCTTAACTGTCCCAAAGGAACTTCAAAAGTCATTGTGTCCAAAATCAAGATCTCCTCAAATCTCTGACTTTTTAATCTCTGGGCTGGTTCTACCATCTATCAGATTACCAAAGCCAGAAAGCTGGGAGTCATCTGGGTCTTCTCCTCCAGGTCCCACGTCTGGAGTTGCTGCATGCATGCTCAGTTGCTAAGTTGTGTTCGACTCTTTGCAACCTTATGAACTATAACCCACCAGGTTCCTCTGTCCATGGAATTTTCTAGGCAAGAACACTGGAGTCGGTTGCCATTTCCTCCTTCAGGGGATCTTCCTGGCCCAGGGATCAAACCTGCGTCACCTGTGTCTCTAGCATTGCAGGAGGACCTTTTACCACTAAGCCACCTGGGAAGTTGCTAAATCCAATCAATTCTACCTTTTAATATTTTTCATATCTGCTTCTTTCTCTTTCTTCATTGCTATTATTTAGTTCAGAACATCCCCATGACCTGTCTCCGGCCCCCGGCCTCGCCTTCATCCCCCATGCCGGGCACATTGCTGAGAGAGCCATCTGTGGCTGTCCATGCTTCAAACTCTCCAATAACACCATCCCTTCCCTTAATCCAGATGATGAAGCCAAGCTCTGGCTACCTCCCCAGTCTCAGATGCTGCCACTGCCCCCTACTCCAGGCTAACTGTAGATCACAGACCTCTGGGGGTGGTTTGGGGCTGAGCTGGCAGTTATTGTAAGGACATCATTTGTACATAAATGAGGTAGATCTTTCTCAAATGAAAATGTCAGTAGATCCTGTTGGGAATAAAATACACGAGTTCATTTAAAAGAACAGTAAATATTTTTCAAATGCAAATACCTGTAGACACTGCTGGGATAAGAGATGAGTTCATTTAAAACTGTTGTAAAATTCCTAATAGGTATTTTGGGAAGAAGGGGCACCAAGTGCTTTTATCGAGCAAGAGATTTTTAAAGGGATGACTAGTATAATGTGGGAGGGCCATCGACATCTGCTGACATCACAAAGGATTCCCAGAACTCGAGGGTGCCTTTTGCCCCTGAGTGATCCGGGTCATCGTGTGCTCCCTCCACCCGGAGCACAGTCCATCTTCCTCCTCCATGGGACAACTGTCCTGGGTCCCTGCCGAGCCTGCTCTTTTGTTGTCCCCTCTGGGGCACCTTCTCTGAGCCCTGGGTTAGCAGCCCCAACTACGGGCTCTCTTGTTCCCCAAACTTCCCTCTAACCACCTCACTGAATGGTAGGACTTACCCCCGTGCCCCTCAGTGGGCTGCGAGCTTGGTGAGGAAAGAAATGGTGCCTTTCACCCTCAATTCTCAGTGCCTAGACGGGGGAGCCTGGTGGGCTGCCGTCTATGGGGTCGCACAGAGTCGGACACAACTGAAGCGACTTGGCAACAGCAGCAAAATGTTCTTGGCATAGAATTCGGGTGAAATATTTTCTGAACGAGTGAATGGACTTTTGAGGCCCTTTCACATTATTTCTGGTATTCCTGGGCTGAGTTTCTCCAATTCTAAAGAGGCTCCCTGGACATTCGCTGAGTGTCTTTACAGATTTCATTAACGTACCAATTACTCTTGCTCTCAGTGGCCCTGGAGATGTTAGATAAGACCTGAATTATCAGTGATTCTCACAGTTACTTACTAGGTACCGTATCCCAATCAGACACAGACCATTGATCATTGCTAGGGTTTTTCATTCTTAAAAAAGATCTATATGACCATCTCTTAGCTAAGCCAACATGAGCTGATTTTTGTGAGACTTTAAGTCCTCACACATCCTTATCTACAAAGTTCCTTCATTATAATGATGGACAGTGTGCTATACCACCTCCATTCTATTTTTCCTGCTTCTGTTTTTACTGTAATATTATTCTATTACCCAGTTAAGTCATATCACACTAAATATCACAATTATCTTTCACTTTTATGCACTGAACAATTTGCAAACATGTCATGTGAATGATAAAAATCACTGATTATTGAGCACTGTCTATGCCAAAGGCGAGATGCTGTGATTTACTCTATCACATGAAGTCCTCACAACTACCAGCCGAGGCAGGTGTTAGCAGCCCTGCAGATGAAGACATTGGCGTTTAGAGGGATCTAAGATTCACCCAAGTCATGCAGCCGTTCAGTGGTGGAGCTGAGATGTGCCTGCAGCCTTATACCTTATCCTATCTGGCCTTCCTTGTGACTGCTAAAGAGCCCGGTGACGTACATAGGCAAGTATTGTTATTATTTTAACTTCACTATTGAGATGAGGTCAGACATGTTAGGTGGCCTGGGCAAGGTCACACAGCTAATAGGTGGCTAAGCTTAGTCTTGGATTCAGGCCTCTTGACACCTGTTTCTATTATTTGTGTTTTTCCCCAATTCCACATGGCACTCACTAGGATCATGTTTCTTTCTTTGAAAACCTTTCTTATCATATTTTCATCACATTCTGGGACCTCTTTCCTGGCCTGTGACTTTTCAAACCAGATGCTAAATGATCCAGCCTACGTGGAGCTATTTTTCTTAATTCCCTAGCTGCTGAGGGCTTTTAAATTATCCAAATATTAGGACAACTGTGGTGTTTTTTTTTTTTTAATCACCATCTGTTTTTTCAAAGTCTGAGTTGCTTTGCAATTCCTAAACTTGTTTTCTTTACACTGCATGCTATTTGAAATGGGATTCCATGTCTCAATTTGGAGTCAAGCCCTCTGCCCCCTGGGTCTCTGTGGGATCCCCTTGGCTGGGTCACCATCCTTCCCCCACCACCTGTCTACAATCTCTGGTCTCATTAAGGTTCTTGCTAGCTGTGGATACTGAAGTAAGCTTTCAGCTCTTCTGAAAGGGAAGCAAGTCTAGTGAGCATGCTCTTTGCCAGTCTTGAAGATAATTTGTTGGTCTGGCCCTGGGTGGATTTTTGCAGGGGCAGAGGCAAGGGAAGCCTGTGTATTATTGGGAGCAGCCTGGGGAGCTAGTGACTGGTTTCTGCTGGCATATCTGGGGCCTTGAATGGGAGGTGAAAGGTCTCAGAGATAACTAGTTCCATCTCCACCACTTTGAGAAAGTGATCTGCCTTCTGTCAACTTGGGTTTCTCTGTCTATAAGATAGACTAGGTGAACCCTAAGATTCTTTCTGGTTCCCATACTTTTCAGGTGGGTTGCCCACAGTCTAATAGCTAGCTTGAAGCAGAGTTTAAAGCCAAATTCAGTGATCCTGCACAGGTAGAAATCTGATTATGACATTCACCTGTCTAAATGTTCAGTAACTTCCTGCTGGTCTTAGAACATTCTCCAAAGGCCTTAGGAGACGCCATAAACAAGGCCGTTTACCTACTTCCCCAGCCCTTAGAGGCTCTCCGAAGCTCCTGCCCACTGAAGCTCCCCACCACCCACCACCTCCTTTCATTCTGTGTTACGCTTCCTCCAGTCACAAACTCTCTACTCTCAGGGCTTTTGTACATGTCATTTCGCCTGGAACTTTCTCTGTACTCCCTCCCTGCTTCCAGCTTCCTTTTCTCTGCTAACTGCTACCGTATTTCAGGTCAGGTGCCGGCAAAGTACTCCTGATCACCTAGCACTTCTGTCTCTGCGCTCATCACAGCATCCGGCTTGCTGACTGCCTGTCAGCCTCTCCCCTAGTTAGGAAGACCCTGTGTCAGTCCTGCTCACCCCGCGCTCTCCCGTCCACCAGCTCACACCGCACGTGCTCAGTAAAAGAAGGGCTGGATGTAAATATGTGGGTAGATGACTCACAATCTGGAAGGAAAAGTCACTAGGGTGGGAGGACAGAGACCTGAGTTCAGTTCACACTCTGAGCATGACACGTGAAGGTCTAGCAATGTCACAGTTGGCTCTGGTTCGGGGTTTCCAGATTGTTAAGTGAGAGACAGGGAGAGAAGGAGGGAGAGACGGAGTAGGGAGCAGAAGAGAGGGAGGAAGGAGGAGAGAAAGCAGAAGGTGTCAGAATCCAAGTGGTGGTGGGGACATGAGGGCAATAATAACCCTTACCAACCTCCTAGTTCTAGCGCCAGCGTGCTCGCCTGCACACCACTAGAGGGCACTCTTGCTCTTCACAACGGTGCCGAGAGCGCGCGCGGCGGCTCCCAGGCAGCGGAGCTCCTGCCTCTGCCCCTCCAGCCCGCTCTCCAGTCCCGGGGAGCCCCGGAGACGGGCCCGGCGCTTGGCTTCTTGGAGCTATAAACCTCAGGATCAGTCCAATCCCGGCAAAAACTTCGTTGCGGTCCATTAATCGCCCCCTCACCCCCCAGCGCCGCCTTGTGGCTAATATTAAGGAACCATGCGAAGTCCGCAGCGATTCCAGCCGGGGGAGCGGCTTCCTCGCCGGCGTGCAGGGAGGGGCCCGCGCTCGTGCGGGGCTGCCGGCGCCCCGCTCTCTAACCCCGGTCCTGGCGCCCCGCCCTCCCGCCGGCAGCACCTGTGTGCGCTTTACAGGTCCCCCGAGGTCCCGCTGCCCCTGGAGGCCCCCTCGGTGAGTTAGGAAGCTGGTGTGTGCAGCTGCCCTGCCCTTTTCCAGGTCAGGGGCGGGTTAGAGCCGGGAGGGAGCCCGGCCGGGTTTGAGGACAGAGGGGCCTTGCTCAGCTCCGTTCCCCTGCTTCTCCGGGAGAGGCTGTGCATCTGGAGTAGCTTAGACAGGAGGGAGGTTCCTTTGAAATGGCCGTGAGAGACTACCCGCTGAGGAGGACTGCTCACAAGTGGCTGCAGCAGCCTGGTGTCTCCTGCTCCCCACTTGCCCAGCTGGAGCAAAGGCGGTAGGATGCTCATAACCCTCTCAGAGAGCTCCTAGTCCTCAGGGGGTCACAGGGAAGATGGTTTCCTCCTAAGGGTGACCTATGTGCTTTTTGCTCTGCCTGAAATCTGGTAGACTGTCAAAAAGCCTGATGTTCCTCCCAGGCCCCTTTGGATGTGGTCTCCTCCACCCCAACCTTATCTGAGAGCCCCAACTGGAACAGGGGCGCGTTTTTGGCAGCTTCTTTTCAGCATGCGACATCTCACATTTACTCTCTGTGCTGCGATCATTTCACCTGCTAAACTAATTGTTCTCTTTTTAAAATTTTCAGTGGCACGTGGTTCAGTGCCTTATTGCCCAGGATAGTCGTTTAAATGACTTCTTGTCGAGTTCCACTCAGTCAGTCTCTATTCTCATGTGGCTGCTTGGACACTCCAGTCCCTTCCTCCGACATTGTTAAAGAGAGGAGACTAAGTGAAAAATGGGGGGAAGGCTTCCTGTTCCCCTTACCCCTCAAAAAGCCCTCATCATATATGAAGTTCCTGGCCACTTAAACCGTTTAAGATTGATAAGATCACTTTCCCTATGTCCTACTCTTTGAGAGCATATTGGAATGAGGAGTGTTGATCTAACTTCTTATATTGCTGAACAGGGAAAACACTCGGATTCCTTTATGCAAGCAGAGCTGAGGATTTTATAGGCAGGTTGTCAGGGATATAAGCTTTTCCTGTTGGCAGTTAGGTTTGGGAGTCATGATTTGAACTGTGTTCTATCCGACTCTGTGTGATAATGATCTAAACCATCATGGGGTCCTACCATCTGCTTCTAGTGGTTCAAAATAACTTAGCACTCTTGGCAGAGAAGATGAGAGCCTAGCTAAGGAATCTGGATTTATACTGATAGTGTTCATTTCCATCAGATGAGAGGCAGTCATCTGGGGGCACTTCGGGAAGAAAGTTTGATTTTGCGACCATCTCAGAGCTTCACGTCATGGGTATATCACACTCAAACCACGAGAGAAACCAGCTACAAAAACCATGGGGGCTTTCCAGGTGGCATAGGGATAAAGCAGGAGAGTGAAAGTGAAGTTGCTCAGTCGTGTCCTGCGACCCCATGGACTGTAGCTCACCAGGCTCCTCCGTCCATGGAATTTTCCAGGCAAGAGGACTGAAGTGGGTTGCCGTTTCTTTCTCCAGGGTATCTTCCTGACCCAGGGATTGAACCTGGGTCTCCTGCATTGCAGGCAGACGCTTTACCATCTGAGCCACAAACACCTGAAGGAGATGTGGGTTCAATCTCTGGGTTGGGAAGATCCCTTGGAAAAGGAAATGGCAACCCACTCCAGTATTCTTGCCTGGGAAATCCCATGGACAGAGGAGCCTGGCAGGCTATAGCTCATGGAGTCGCAGAGAGTCGGACACAAGTTAGTGACTGAACAACGGCAACAGCAACACTGTAAAGGCACGGCTTCCTGGATACCCATTCAAATATATTAAACCAATGGGATAAATACCGCGGTTTTATCAGATTTTGACAGTGTTCCCTCAGTGCACATGAGGAGCGCTGGTGTATCCTCAAAAGGGAAAAATAAGATGTCTCAGGTGGCACATGCCCTGCTCCAGGGCCCATGGGTGTCAGCGTGCAAGGAGTGTGGTGATTCTCTCATTCTTAAGAAGGTCACTGGGGAAGATGTAGGCTGCCAAGTGCTTGCTGGTGTTTGGTAACTGGCCCACAGCTTGGTGCTCCAGTCCCTTGTCTGGAATGTGGACTCCTGATGCGTGGCAGCCAAAGAAATGCTGACTCAAGGCCCTGGCCCTGCTCTAGGGATGAGGTAGCTTAGGACTTTTCAGTTTCTTGAGGCTTATGTTTGTCTGTCACCTAAACCAGAGCCTCTGGAAGATGAGGAGAAAGGAGAAGACAAGGACCTTTACTTCTCTGCCCACCAGAAATGCCCATGTATTCTGCTTCCCTGCCCCTCAGTGTAGAACCAACTGCTCGGAAACATGTTAGCTTTGCTCTGAAGTGCTCATTCACCAGGATTTCATCTGGGTCATCCGGAACAGAGTGGAAATCTCTGCCTGCAACGAGGGTGCCCACGTGAGTGGAGCTGGGGTGGGGACACCACAGTATTGATGGTTAGCTATGCGGAGAGATTCCAGCTGCTGGGAATGATCTGGAAGAAAATGTGTTCTGGAGCTGAGAACAAATGAAATCTCTCAGAAAACAACAGTGAAGATGTTGGATTCCTAAGCATCTTGGTTTAAGATGTCAAGTCACTGTAAAATATAAAAGCGTTTTAGAATCCTCTAATCTGCACAGTGATCTGTGCACTACTAATCTGGGAGTTAAAACAAAAGAAACAGTAAAACCTTTGGGAGCCGAACACATCTTTCCACTTAGCCATGGAGAGAGCTCCCAGGGGTTCCTGGCATGTTCACACCTTTGGCAAAATGGCTTAGTGCCTGAATGAAGAATAGAATCTGGGTGAAATCAAAGATGCAAATCAGCTGGAATCTTGTTCCAGCATTTTCAAAGGGACAATAGTTCTCAACTTTGGCCACATATTTGAATTAACTTGGGAGCTTTAAAAAATACCGGTGTCTGGGTCCCAGCCCAGAGACTTTGGTTTAATTGGTCTTGGGGACGGCTTGGGCACTGGGGTTTTTAAAACTCCCCAGGTAATTCAAAGTGCAGCCATGGTTGAGCGGCAGGAGCTGATGAAGAAACAGTGGGAATGCAGCTGGGGCAAGGGTTGGCGGGGGGCAGGGAATCAAATAGCTTTCTAACCATTACATTCTGAATTTATTTTGAATAAACAGATCTTTTCTTACTCTTTTGGAGTACCATGTAAGAGGTCACATTTTAAAAACTAAAACAAAAATGTGAACTTTTCAGAGGCGAATTTCTTGTTGAATAGTCGACAGTGGGCACGTTTGCTATTTCTGCAGAGATGCCTCATTGAATGCCTTCCCTGTAGTGAGTTCTCTGGTGGGATGAACGTGCTCCTCAGCATGGACCAGGGAAGTGTGTGTGTGACTTTATAGCAGGAATTCAGGACCAAAGCCGATGGAGCATTTGCACAGATAAAAAACTGCATTTCTTCAGCACTGAAAAGAAAAACTGCTCTGCTTGAAGGACAAAGTCTCTAAAGTCATTTAGATTTCTCTCGGGTCTTGGGCTGTGTCACAGAGAGCTCCACACAGACTAAGAGTGGCTCAAGCTCTCTTCAGGCAGAAGGAACTAAGGGGTTAAATGTATCAGTCAGATACACTGTATTTTCCAGATACGTATATAATTATTTACTTAGATAATGCTGTGTACATTGGCTATAGTTACTAACGCTTTAGGAGCCACCAAACACCCTCAAATAAGCACAAGGGTGAAAAGAATCCAAGCTTTCACTAAGTAAAATTTGGAAGGCTTATTTCTCTATATATTTACTTCTCTTTATTTTTTCTACAGACTGACCCTGAGGCTTACATATATCATATGTATTTATGTTTATACTTGCGCAGCATCTATTTCAGACTTTCTGAACTGGAACACTGCTTGGACTTCGCTGGTTAGAAGTACTACCTTCTGTTCACTCATAACCATCTCATGAATCTCCCCAGTCCCAGGCATCTCTCTTCCCACTCCATGCTCCCAGTCTCTGAGTCTCCTCTGTTCTCCCCAGGGCCTCTGAGTGGCCTTTCAGAAGGGCTACAGGTAACATGGCTCCATCTGTAACAGCAGGGCCTTTTCCTCCAGGAAACAGAGGTCTTGATCCTCTTTTTTTTTTTTTTTTTTCCCTGACATCTTAAAACTGGCACCTGAAGCCCTGCAGAGGTTACCAGATTTCCTCACACACTCTCAGCTTCAGCGGCACTATTGTTGTTCCTTACCTCTTACAGAACATCAAAGCAAATTCCAAATGCATTAAAGAAATGAATATAACAAATGAAACAAAAAAGAAACTGCAGAAAGTAAAGCTATGTATTTTTCTGATTTCAAGAATATAAATAGATAAACATATAAATGGAACAGAAAGAACTGCAAAGCAAAAGATAAATTTAACTATATAAAAAGGGAACCCTTCTGCATGTCAAGATAATACCTTAAAAATGAAATAGTGGAAAAAATAAAACGCTGAAGAAAATATTTTAACACATGATATACATGATTAGAAAAAATGTGCAAATCATTAATAAAATGGATAACAGCCCATAGAAAAATAAAGGGGATGTAGAAAATTCACAAGAGCAATAAAATACTAATAAGCACAAAAATTTTAACCTCACTAATACTTAAAGAATACAACTTAAAATAATAATACTATTCATTATGAAGTTGGAAAAGATTTTAGAATATTACATTCTGCACTGCTGAGGTAAATTGTAATAACAAATATTCGTATTTCCTACTTTTCAGACTGCTACAACTAGGCTTGTATGAGGTAAGATAGTTGAACGGTTAATTATAAGAGATAAGGTTCTATATGGAGGAGGAAATGACAGCCCGCTCCAGTTTTCTTGCCTGGAGAATCCAAGGGACAGAGGATCCTGGTGGGTTACAGTCCATGGGTTGCAAAGAGTTGGACATGACTGGGCGACTGACACACTGAGGTTCTATAGCTGAATGGATTCCAAGGTGAACAGACAGTAGTGTCTGGGAAACATGCCTTGAGGAATGGTTAAAAAGCTGAGACTCAAACTCTAAGGGCAGACATACTGGAAAATTGTTATAAGGATGACATAGATTTACTCTGCTTAATTTTTCTAAAGCAAGGGTAGAAATGGAAAGAAAATGAGCTTTGGCCACAAGTAAGGAGGATCTTTCCTATAATTAGACTTGTTTAGTTCTAAAGTAGGCCAACTCGTTTTCAGCTCAATTCATGAGATGAAGAGTCTCATCAAGCACAAATGGACCGGCTTTTTGTCAGGGATGCTATAGAATAAGTACTCTGAGTACTTTCAGAATTCCCCTTTCTAAAGCCATCTTTTGATAACAGCAGAGCTTTCCAAGAATGGTTTATTTCAAGAAGAAACGAAATGATCCCAGACAAATGAAGATAAGGAAACCTGCAGGGAGTACATTTGGTTGACCAGTGTTCAAAATTTCTAAGTACCAACTAATATCTGCAGTCTAGTACTTAAACACTTAGACATCTTGAGTCTGCTGAGATGTATGGAGTAATGGCCCTTCAGTCCCAGAAAACAGGTCTTTGTGTTTTGTTTCTGAGTGAGAATTCTAAAAGGTAAGGTTTTCCCCAAAGCTCCTTTTGCCATATCTGTCCACGTCCCAAAATAAATGTGATGCTTCCTGTTAACTGTGGTGGGTCCGGCGAGGGCCAGTTCAGCCCTTAGGACTTTTAATACTAGCCAAACTCTGAATCTGGAGATGAAGTATCTTAATGTGGTCTGTTCCAACAGGGACATGAGGATATTTTTAACGTCTTAGCACCTGGGAGTTACTTCAGTATTCTCAGAACCACTCTGTTTGGCTAACATCAAATGACACCTCTCTAAAGGCATGCAGTTAGATGCCAATGTTTTCCTTTGATATAGGATTTAATGAGGGGGAAATCAAAGCAAAAGTTATATCCCAGAGAGATGGAAAAAAATAGCAGTATGTAGAAAAAGGAAAAAAGTATGTTTATTTCTTTGCAGAATAGGCAAAAAGATTCTTGGTTCATAATAGGAGGCTTGAAATTCTTTCAGTTAAAAATTATGGCAGCTGAAGGAGAGGCTCATGCAGGTATGAAATTTAATCATTTTATATGAAACTAATTAGCCTCAAAGCAGAAATATTCTGCACCTCTCTCATGGCACCACCCACAGCCTGCTTCCTGTTAGTTTCTTGTTTCTAATAATAGAGCTGAACTTTAATCCCTTCCCCTGAAATGTCCCTATTAAACAGCTCTTGAAGGTCAGGTGATGACGTGGCCTGGCATTAAGACAATCAAGAAATATCACATTAAACTTTACATTCAGACTTTCCCTCTAATTTGTCTACTTGGGTTTCCTTAGTTCTTATTAGTTATGGGACCACATTGATTAAGAATTTAGCCAGTTAGCCACTGCAAGTTAGAGTGCTGAAAAGAAACAGTTTTGTCTGGCACAAGCAGGATCTCAATCAAGTTGATGAGTGGATGAGAATAGGTACTCTCATTTCACTGGGTAGCCTCCTCTGACAGCTTCTTTCCCTCTGAGGAGGGGGTCCATTAGGCTTAGGGGAGCTGGCAATGTCTGTGTGCTCTGGGTCAGAATATAATATGCTGAGAGTGATTTTTAGAGACCTCAAATCAAACCAACTTACAGTCACTCCTGGTATTCAGTAATCTTTGTTTGAGAAGAGCACAGGAGAAACAGAAGGGAATTCTTTCATCTAGTTGAGAAAAAAATGGTTTTCACTAAAATTTTGTGACTTGGAAATGGAATCTTAAAAACAGCTCAGAGAAGAACTTTTGATGAAGATCTGAAGTTAGGATTTTTGAAGAAAAGTTAATGGAACTGGGATGAGTTAGCCTAAAGGAGAGAAAACTGATGGCTCACCAAACACTTTTCTAATCAACTCATAATGTATCATGAATACATAATATATTATATTCATAATTCTAAGATGGAATGACCTCAGTGTTATGACAGAGATTGGCTATCCAATGTATATGTATATATATTTGTATATATATTTATTTACAAATATATATATTTATAAATAGTGTATGTTTGTCAATATCACTATAATTTTATTCTACTTGACTTTTGGGGTAGTGCAGTGTTGAAGAAAGTACAGTTGACATAGGAGAACTGGACACTAGGTACTTGCTAACTCCATCAGTTGCTAGCTGTGTCCCTCTTCAATAAGTCACTTAGGGCCCTAAAATTCAGTTTTTTCTATTCTAAAATGCTTCTTTGCGCTGTTTATTATCTATAAAGTCCCAGTCACAGGCACAGCTGGCCCCAGTGTTCTTATAAAATTAAATGTTCAGACAGGATTGAAACTGTGGGCACTCCTTTCCTAGGGGTCTTTAGACATTGGGCATCTTCTGGTCCAGATGTCCTAGTCACAGACTTGGGGCAGGGGAGTGAACCAGACCACCTCAAAATGTTATCCCACCCCAGGTTTCTTAGCATCAGTGTGTCAGAATAGAAGAGCCAGCGTGATGAAAGTTGTTTCCTTCTTTTCCAATTTTTGGATCATTCTCCCTCCAAATAGAACTGAATATGACACAGAGGGAAAATGCTGGGATCTGACCAAACACCTGCTCCTGGGTTGACTTTCCCCTACAAAGTGAGTCCTCCTGTTTTTTTTAAATTAATTTACTTTTTAATTGAAGGATAATTGCTTTACAGAATTGTGTTGGTTTCTGCCAAATCAACATGAATCAGCCATAGGTATACGTATGTCCCCTCCCTCTTGAAACTCCCTCCCACTTCCCACCCCATCCTACTTCCTCTAGGTTGTTACAGAGTCCTGGTTTGAGTCCTCCTGTTTTTTGATACAACCTGCCTTCTTTGGCCCAACTTTATGTTGCCTTCCTGTTTGTTGAAGGACATTGAAGATATTTATGTCTTGGGAGGGATGATTCCCTAGTTGGATGATGCTCATTGATTTGTGATCACGTGAGGCATTGGGCAGATTCCCTAGGGGATGGTAGAGCTGCGCAAAGGTGCTGTTAGATTTACCTAGTAGGGGAACGATTACTGTCTTAGGTGTGAATGGCTATGGCTAGTCTTCCCTTCAGAAAGATGAGAAAGCAGTGAAAACGACAGGGGAAGAACCTGCAGCTGGATATTTTTTGGAAAAGAACTGGTCTGATATTACCACCACTTTCTCTTCTAGCATCGTTTCTTTGTGTGGCCTTCTGATGGCATGAAGAAGCTACTCTCCTGGTGACCATAGCGACTATAGGCTCCAGAAGAGAAGTGGGAGTTGAGGGGAGGAGAATGGAAGAGAATAATAGAACCTTAGAGTTTGACGGGAAGCAGTAATCTTTCACCTCAACCTCCCACTGAGTAAGGAATCTTAAAGCACCCCTGAGATGGCCATGTTGCTCATTCTTTGATTAATAGTCTACCTCCTAAGGAAGCCTGTCCTGTCCCCGGTTAAACCAGGCAAGCCTTTGAAAAATGAGCTCATTTTGTGGTGAGCTCTTTCTCTTTTAGATTGTAGTCCCTGGTTTACTGTCATTTTAGAGGATCCTAGGCCAAATCTGTTTCCTTTCGCTTAGCAGTCCTTTGGATATCCAGAGAAAGGCCTCACAAGTTACCTTATTTTTCTTGTCTAAATCAAATCTCTCCATTTTCTTCAGCTATCCTTGGAGAATATATACTCCAGACACAGAACACCCTTCTCTGATCCACACTGCAGTTTTCTAAGTTTCCCTGCTTCTATCCCATAGGGTACAGGGCACTCACTTTTTATATGGTTCCTAAAATGAGAAGGCAATGGCAACCCACTCCAGTACTCTTGCCTGGAAAATCCCATGGGCAGAGGAGCCTGGTAGGCTGCAGTCCATGGGGTCACGACACAACTGAGCATCTTCACTTTCACTTTCATGCATTGGAGAAGGAAATGGCAACCCACTCCAGTGTTCTTGCCTGGAGAATCCCAGGGATGGGGGAGCCTGGTGGGCTGTCGTCTATGGGGTTGCACAGAGTCGGCCTCGACTGAAGCGACTTAGCAGCAGCAGCAGCAGCAGAGTGAGAGTAATCTCTTACCTAAAGAGTTGAGATTTGAGTGTTGGGTCTCTTGACTAGTTTGCTCACCGAGATGAGAAACAGGAACCTTCGCTGAGGACCTGGATGCCTGGACTACGGCTTTTGAGTGGCCTCAAGGGTGTTACCTATAGAATACCTGACGACCCAGTTCCCCAACTTCACATGCCACTACCCTTTCAAAGATCTGAACTATTTCCTGCCTTGATGGCAATTCCAAGAGAAGGAGAATTACCCCATGTTCTCTACTAATTGAAAAAGTTTGCCAGTATCTCCCTGCTCCTAAAGCCCCAGGCCAAAAGGCCCCACTGGTAGCCTGACTGGCACACTGATTTGCTTTATATCCTCTTCCTGGTTGCTACCGACAGGGGCAGCTACAGGTTCCCAGAGCTTTCCATCCCTGCTCTGGACTAACATGGCTTCAGGTGACAGCAGGAATTAGCAGGCCAAGAACACAGAATCTGGCCCCAGAGGCTTATAAAACAGAGAAGGAGACCCCAAGGCTGAAATCACTTCCTAGCACTTCCTTTCATCCTTTCCTGCGGAGCCTGTTGCACTGAATCGGCACCTTTCCTGAGATCCGCATCGCAGACCACCGAGGGCTCCTGCTCCCGCTAGCAGTGACTGAGCGGGACAGCGGGGTGTGGGCACTGAGCGTGCACACAGCAGTCCCTGTCTGGCAGCCTGCAGTCAGAGATGGCGCAGCGTGTCCTCTCTAGAATGAGAGGCATTAAATGAGCAGCGGCTCACAGGAAGAGGAACCTGCCTGGAGGAGTGAAGGGCCCAAAGTTCCACAGTGAAGCAGTGGCAGGATTAGGGCTGGAATCCAGTTCGGTAGACTTTCAATTCCAAACTCTCTTTAATACAATATAGGTATAATCATGTGTGAGAGTCTATGGTTATATATGTATCTGTATGCATGGATGTGTGAAATTTTTATTTGTAGAAGGCTTCATTTCACCCATACGCTCTAACTTGATTCTCACAATAACCTCGTCTGACAGGTGAGCAAGCTGAGGTCACACAGGTAAATGGTAGCAGCTGGATTTATAGCCAGACTTTCTGGTTCCAACTCCCTCTTCTTACAATTGCATGACATTGCTATTTAACTTCAGTTGGTGTTACCAAATTCCTCTTCAGGACCCCTGTGGAATGAAATTCTCTTTTTTCTGTCCCTCTCTGACAGTCTAATAAAGCCATTACATAGCTCCTCAACAATATGCTGACAAGGTGAGTTATAAGACAGCATAACTGGGAATGCAGCATATCAGTAGCCACCGAGAGGCACTTCAGTCACTTTACAGACAGAGGCAGGACAGAAGCCAGGATGTGGGCTGTTCAAACATCAGAACTGTAATCCTGGAGGCAGATGTAGAGTTGGGCAAACAGGGTTAGAGGTCTGTGCCCTTGGGCGATGGAGAAATAAGCTCATAAAATGATGCCACCTGCCATCATTTCTGCATGTTTCATGGTTTTGTGTTGATGCAAGTCTTATCATTTCTTTTTATCATAATCTTAACAAATGTCTTATCCACATATTATCTTAAAAGTCTAAGAAGATGCCACTTTTGAAGAACATCCTTAGAGCAGTTCTTCTCTTCATCCCCAACTGGCTAGAGGTCTGAGGTGAGGAAAAGGAAGGCAATGCGTATTTACTGAACATTTACTATGTGTCATGAAATTTATACAGAAGACTTCATTTGCTCCTCTCCATGGAAAAAGTTTTCCAGCTCAAGAAACTGAGGCTCACAGAGATCAAGGAACTTGCCTCAGGACATACAGCCAGCAAGTGGCAGAGCAGGGACTGACACCTTAGCCTGTTAGACTAAGGCCTTTGGTTAGTTTCTTCCACGCAGTACACGTGGTCTTCTGGACACAGAGCAGGCTCAGCTCCCAATCATCTTGGGTTCTAAAGGACCCGGAACTATCATAATCACTGTCGTGGAGTCACCTCTCTGCCGGATGTGACTTTGCAGGTCACGACTGAATGGCAGTGCAAGAGTTAAGCACACAGGCCTCAGAAGATTAGACCTGGATGAGAATTTTAGAGCTGGAAGGGACTTTACCATATATATAACTCTTGAATTTTGCAGATGAGAAAACTGAGGCCTAGGGATTAGGACTAAAGGATTTGCCCAGGTTATTTAGTGAACCAGAACAGCGTCTTCTGCCTAGAATGAAGACCAGAAACTCAGCACACCAATCGTGAACTACTGGGAAATGGAGAGAAGGGATGAAATACTCGAGAGTTCTGCTGGGATAGGTAGGCTTGAGAGTAATGGACATGCAGCCAGGAAAAAGAGCCAATCTGTGAACCCAGACTGCAAATAACAAATGCAGGGTGGGCTAAAGAGACTCAGTAAGTGACTTCCCAGATTGTGTTTTGTTCCCATAGCATACAGTTGGAAACCAAATGCAAGCCACCAAGGTTGCAGTGAAATGGCGAACAATTACAGCGTGAATAGTTGTGGGCAGCTGTGGGAGTTCAAGCCACCTGCTCCAAGTTTACAGCTTTGTTAAACTTGGTAAACATTAAAAGTGGAATGGGAGCGCTCCCAGTCTGTACAGCACTCATGTCCTTCCTGGGAGGCCTCCCTCCAGGATGAGGTGGCCTTAAGCTGCTTTCTGTTGGTAGAGGTCAGCGCTGCCAGAGTCTCTAGATGAGATTGAGGGCAATAGAGATGTCACAGAATCATATAATTACAGAGTTTGAAGAGACTGCAGAGCTCCCAGAAAAGATAAGGAAACAGTTCCAGAGAGGAGAAGTGCCCAAAGTTATAAAGTTGGGGCAGAACTGACTTTTATTTTTTCTTACAGTATTTTATTTCTTTCTCCAGGTTTTTATTCACATTTATTTTTTAATTAAATTAAAAATTAATCCAAATTAATCCCAAATTAAATCTTTTAGTTAAATACAAATTTTTAATTTATTAGAAGTGACTCCTGATTTCTGAACTTCTGATTTTTGTCCGGTGCCCTGTCCTTTAGAGGTGCTCTACCTCACAAGATTTGTAGATGTTGACAAATAGTTACAGTAGTATAGAATGCTACCCCTGGAAGGGATGTGGTTCTTAACTACCACTGTTTCTGGTTGTTACATGACTGGGGGCACTATTAACATTTAGTGGGATTCTAAATAGCTTGAAATGTGATCATCTGGCATAATGCATAGTCCAGATACCAAGAATGCCCTTGTTGAGATATATTTAGTCCATCATTTGAGTTTATTGTTGGGGACCCCAAGCCTAAAGGGGCTGGGAAGGGCTTGTCCAGGGTGCTAAAGGGAGTAAGCAGTCCCTGGGTGAATTAGCAGCAACCTTGGTGCCTTCAGCAAAGCGGCCATCCAACTCCCTCCACATCCAGCTCCTATGGCACTCCCTCCTAAGCTGTTTCTGGGCTGGCACTTACTTGGACTTCAGGCCCTCCTGTCCATAGGGCTGCAGCAGATACTGGTGCACGAGCTTGTCCCTGAGAGTCCCGGCCAGTTTGATTTTCTTTCTTGATCGGTGCAAGTTGATGATAAAAAGTGTAATGGACCCTCGAACATAGTTGTGGCTGATATCCAGAGAGAGAGAGGGAGAGATGGAAATAGTGGTCTGTTAGATGCTTCTAAATCATTTATGGGCTGCACAGAACAGGACTACCCCAGGAAAGGGCATTTACTTCATGATTCTTGGCCATCCTGGACTTTGAAAGGCAGAAAGGCTTTCTTACAGTGGTTTCCTGCAAGGAAGATACCCAGTTCCCACCATATGCCTTTTGTTTTTGCTTAAATATATTACAATGATTTTAGAAAATAAACTATCTTTTTCTGAATATGGAAGACTGACTGGGAAAAAAAGGCAAAATATGGAGAAACACAGAGAAGAAAAAGAAAAGTCCCCCATAATCCAAGTGTTTTAAGACATGATAACATTTTGGTTGACAACCTTCCAGTATTTTTAGTTTAATAATTTGACAAATATTTACTGAGTTCTTTGACACATACATATATATTTCTCAGTTTTTACATAATTGGGTTCACATTGTTAGCATTTTTTTTTTTAGTTCATGAACATCTTCAACATGCTGCCATGTTATTGTATTATTTATTCTTCTACTTATAAAAGAATGCTAAGTTCTTCATTTGTAGAAATTTATTTAACTAGCCTCCTCCTTTGGGGACATAGCTGTTTTTAATTTTTTTGCTATTATAAATTATGTGATGAAGGACTTTATTTACATAAACCTTTTGGACAGCATGATTATTTCAGATAGATAAAGTACCGGAAGTTGCAAACACTTGGTCAAAGGGGAGGCAGTGCATGATTCCTCATCAAATCTGCTGCTTCATTCTCAGTGGGGCTCCTCCCTGTGGGAAGATCTTTTTGTCCCGCTCTGTTGAGCCTAGAGTGATCACATGACTGGCATTGGTCAATGCAATATGGATGGACGTGTTAAAACCTCTGGGCAGAGGCTTTAGTCCATATTTTGCCACGTCTCTTTTCCCTCTGCTAGAAGTCTGACAATGTTCTTGATTAAGGCTGCTCTCTTGATCTGGAATGAGGATGATATGGAGCAGAGCTACATCTGAGCCATGACAGATGAGTAGTGTGAAAGAGAAATACATTTTCTTAGTGAAAGCCATGGAGATTTGCAGTTTCTTCGTTATCACAGTATAACCTCGCCTATCCTGACTAATACATTTTGATAATACTGATATTATCTAGAAAGCTTGCATCAATTTGCTCTGATCACCTATGTGTGAGAGCACCCATTTCCACATATCCCTAAGAACATCAGATATTAATAATAACCTTTTAAAAGGTTACAGTTTAAGGTTTAAAATATCACCTCTCAAACCCAAGAGGTGATAATGGGATTTCAATGTTGTATTAATTTGTATTTTTTAAAAATTCACACTGAGGCACAGTATTTTTCTTATTTGCCTCTTTGCCATTTCATTTCTTTCTTTGTAAACTGATTGTTCATGCCCTTTGTCTGTTTTTCTATTGATTTTTTAAAACTATTTATTTATTAAAGATAGTGATCCTTTGTTTTCAGGTATATTGCAAAATTTCCCCCAGTTTTCTTTGACTGATTCAGTTTGTTTACATTGTACTCTGATGTATAAAAATTAAAAATGTTTAGGTAGTCAAATTTATTAACCTTTTTGATTTCTACTTTTGCTGTTTTATCTACTCCATGATTGTAAAACTATTCACTGTTTTGGAATCCTTTTACACCAGTACAGGACATTCAGAAGCCTGAGAGGACTACATGCTTGTATGCAACAGCCACTAGCATTATCAACAAGATTGCAATGATTTCCTTCTCTCTTGTAGGAAAAAGGACTTTGTTTCTAAGGGGTCCCTTAGGGCCCCCTCTGGATGGGTTAATGAGAGAAAGTAGAAGAAATGGCCTGGTCCTGCCTTCAAAGGAGGAGTTCCAAGAAACTCGAAGTCAACTGAGCCCAGAGGAAAATATCAGTCTCTGCAGAAAGAGCGCACCTCAGCCTCTGAGTCACTCATCTGTGCCTCTAAAGCTACTAATTAAGAGTTGAGTGACCAACAGCAGGTTAACACAATAACTTAGATTTTAAAAAATACAGTTTCCAGGGCTTATTCCATTATTTAATCCATTTGTGATTGTGTCTGAGAATCGATATTTTTTAAAAATCTCAGTATATTTGGCAGATGAGTTTGGTTTGGGAACCACTTGCCTAGAGTAATCCGTTAAGATTATGTGACTAATTCCCAATGTATATCCTTTTGGCTGTGTGTCTGATGATTTTTCTTGCATCTGTAGGAGGGTACATTATTGCATTCAAGGCTTTATGGGTGCCTGCACTGATATTCTGAAAAATTACTAAGTGATAAATTATTAAACGACCCTTCTATTTAGTCCTTTCTCCTCTGGTCCTTCTTCTCAATCCCCTGAAGCATGTGAACCAACTTCTGGAGCCAAATTATCTCAATCAGAAGAGAATGCCAATTTATTTTGAGTGGACTTGTGTCATTAGAGACCTGAAGAAAGATGCTGCTAGCCGATGTCAGCATTTATCATTACTGAAAGTGAAAGTCACATTGTATCCAACTCTTTGCAACTACATAGTCCATGGAATTCTCCAGGCCAGAATACTGGAGTGGGTAGCCTCTCCCTTCTCCACAGGATCTTCCCAACCCAGGGATAGAACCCAGGTCTCCTACCTTGCGGGTGGGTTCTTTACCAGCTGAGCCACAAGGGAAGCCCAGGAACACTGGAGCGGGTAGCCTATCCCTTCTCCAGCTCACCTTCCCGACCCAGGAATTGAACCAGGGTCTCCTGCATTGCAGGCGGATTCTTTACCAACTGAGCTATCAGGGAAGCCGTTACCACTATCATTAAAAAAACACCAACTATTTCCATTGGTGGGCTTTAAGCTGTGTGCAAAACCGAAGAAGACGCCATTAACTACAGGTACTCTAGGCTTCAAAGTGTGAGCAAAAATAGGCATGCAAGGGTACCAATTTTCACAGACTGTGGTAAACTCTTCTGCTAACTATCACCAGACAACCTTCTCAAAGGCCAGCAGCCCAGGAGGAGAGAGCTGCGTGCTTGCGTTTATGAGTTTCTCCTCTGAAGAGTTAGGGCAGAATGAGCTGTTGGAGACCGCAGAGGAGAAGGGCAGGATGTGGGGAAGTGGTGGGTGGGAGGGAGACCTGAAATCAGAGCATTGCTTCAGGGAAAGCTATCTTTTCAAGCTGCTTGGCAGTGGTCTGATTTCCATTTCCATAGTTCCCTGGGGGAGACAGACCAGCACTGAAAGCCAGCTCAGACACCAACTTGCGGAGGCTCCCATAAGGCTCATGGAGCCTCCTCAGGGAGGGCCTGACACTGAAGACCCCCCTGTCAGTCCTTTTCGCTGCTTGGCTGGTGGGCAAGGACATTAAGCAGAGGCCTTTTGGCTGTGAAGACACATTCTTGGCTGGGGAACGCAGCACCAACCTGAAAGTACTATGTTGAGAATCCAGATTCCTGAAAACTGTCCATTCTCTGCTGACAGAAAAATAATTTTGGAAGAGTATCTGCTCGCTAAGAAAACGGGGTCTTATTGAAGGTGTGGCCTGGAGGCAACTGCTGACCTTCTGATGTCAAGTCCCGGTGGCTTTTGGTTCTCTTAGTGCCCCTTTCTTTCTGGTAGAACATCTATCTTGCTCCATTGTTTCATTGACAGTGAGACTTTTTCACTAGCAGAAAAGGCCTGTATCTGGAGTTCATCTTTCCGGCTGTTCTTTTGCGGCCTGACATCTCTGTGTTGCCATGGGAGGAGGAGGAAGTGAGTCAGGATGGGGGCTGGAATTGGAATATCATGGATATAAGAGGTGAGGGGTGTCATATTGGGAGGTGCCTCTTGACTTATAGATGAAAAACAGTCCCTATTCTAGAAATATTTTCAGTGAAGCTGGGAGACTAGGAAAGGGAAGGGAGGAGGATGCTTTGAAATCCATGTCCATTTCCAGTGAAAGTCTACATATTTGAAAACTGGGTTGGTCCATTTTCTCCAAATCTAATTCAAAGTTTTTGGGTTCGGTAAGTCAGGCCATGTTTTGCCAAACATCTTTTTCCCAATTTCAAAGCCCCTGTGTATTTTAAGGGAAATTTAATCCACATGTTTTTGATTCATTTACACTTAACTCATCAAAATATTGTTTTGTAAGAGCCATTTGATGTCCAAGAAGCCTCAGGAACCTTTTTATGAGTCTTTAAAAAAACTTCTTCTGAAAAACAGGAAGTCGTGCTTTGCCAACAATAAACAAACTTGAACCCCAAAAGACTCAATTTTTCTTCAGTATCCACCAGGCTCCAATTGGTTCTAAACTTGGCTAAGGATCTCAGCTCCTCCCCAGATACATACATTGTGTTAGCAGAATGGTTTATAAAAAGACTGTTTCCTAGTCAAAACCTGTTTGTTCTCTGAGTAAGAAGCCTTAGGGTGAGAACTGCTGTGCTTCCAGGTCCTAATTAGTTGGCTCTAGAACAGAAAGCAGAAAAGCACCTGCTATGTGTTGCTATGAGTATCTGACTCAGTTATCGTAAAACAGTCATAAAAGACAATGCTTTACTAGGTCAGAAATGACCCACAATGTAAGAGATGCCATGAGAAGCAGTGAGGTATTCAAGTAGAGGTTCATGACTGTCAGGGAGACTATAAGGGACTTTCTGTGCTGTACAGGACAACAGGCCAAAGATCTCTAAGGGTTCTTTCCAAATGTAAAATTCTTTATATTATTAATGTTGCTGTTTGTATATACATGTGATACTGTAGAACCTTTGGAATTTCATACGATTATACTAATGCAAATAATTGGCAAGAGGCTTGGCACATAGCAAATGTTCAACCTATATTTGAGTGCAGGAGCTATTTTAAAAGACTTTTTTTTGGGTTATTCTATCAATACTTTCTCATCAGTTCCCTGTTTTGACCAAGGATATGTATTTTTGGAGTACTGGTCAAGACTGAACCGCATGAAGCTAACACGCCCACTCTGGGACGTTTTTGTGACCTTGGTCTCTTTGGCTACAAATAAACCAAGTGGATCAGGAGTGCTTCCTGATAATGTTGTGGAGGGTGAGGAGGCTCAGACAGGGAATGCAGCTTCCTACAGAGAAAGGGCAGAGACACTTCTATCCTTGTGCCCATCTATCTAAGGCATTGGACACCCACTGACATGGAGGAGATCTGAAGACTCAGCCAGCTCATCCTCGGCTAGCTCAGTGTGTCTACTGGGGGCTTTCTTCTCTAATAAGAACAAAAAGACCTTCACCCTAGTAATCTCAGGTCATCGGTGACATAGATTAATAAAGTTGTTTCTTTTTTTTTTTAATAGGGAGAAGGATGGAACTGGCCGAAGCAGTTTCCCCGGAGAGGTTCTGGAATGACTTCCCATAGAAAGTACAGGAGATCTGGTGATGGAGAGAGAATATTGAATACAATGAATGATTTTCTGCTGGTGAATGCAAAATTCTTAAGCACTCCACCGTATCCCTTTCTTCTGGCCAATGTGGTGACAGCAAAGGGGAAGAGAGCTGGAAGTATAAAGCACCAGTGATGCCCTGATGCCCTGTTTCATTCATAAAACATTCACTGATACCTTCCTCAGGCCAGTCACTCTGTGGGACACCAGCACTACAAAAATGCATGAGTGCATGGTACATTCAGAGTATCAGTGACAACTTCCCACAAGAATGTCAAAGAGCATCAGGAGGAACACTGGGATGAAACCAAGTGAGGAGACCCCTCTAAGGACCCCCCAAATTCTGCTAAGCCCAGGGCCTGGCTACTGACATTTTCTCCTGGGTCTGCAGAGCCATAGTATAAAGGGCACCGACTGATGTGCTTCCCAAAAGAGACAAAAGGTGCCAAGAGAACTTTTCCTCTCTTGAAGCTGGGAGTCCACTTTTTGGGTGGTTACCTCAAGGCCAGGGTGGAGACAAGGAACACAATGTTTCCTTGTATGTTGATCAGATAACTCCAACCAAGGCCATAAAGCAGTCACTCTCTGTCAGCTATTGGATTGAGCTTCCTGTTGAGCAAAAGGGACGTTGAAAGCCTCTGGCCTCTGCTCAATCCAGCCTCCTCTCATCCACAATAGGCACTTGTATCTATAGCCAAGACAACTGGCCCCTGGCCCCCTTGTGCTCAGAGTGATTCTTTGAAAAATCTTATCATGATAAATTAATTGGCATGGCTCCTCTGTCATCAGCGGGGAGAAGGGGCATCTGTTGTAACCTGACCACGGGGACTCTTTGTGCTCTCCACTGCCGGTGATCGGCCCTGATAGGCTTGCTGGAATGAAGGTCTGGCTGGAGGAACTTGCTTCCTTCGTCTTCACTCCCACTCCACACAAGGTTTCTCTGCCTTAAGAGAAAGCGTTCTTATCTCCAGGGCTGCCTACTCTGCTCCTTAAATTGGAAGCGATGTAAGAAAGCCATATTTGGTCAGGTGAGTTTTGCTTTAGGCTCTGTTTTAAGTTTTTACCTTATGATCCTCATGTTTTAAAATACTTTATCTGCTAAACTTTATGTACTAATTATGTTTCCTACTTCTTAAAAGACAACCCCAATAACCTCAGCTTCAGATGAAAAAGAGGATAACCATCCCTGTTACTGTGCTGATTGTTCAAGGTTTGGCCCCCTAAAAAAAAAGGAAGCCCAGATTTTATTTAACTGTCTAACCTTTAAAATAGCTGAAATGGTTTTCAAAATACTGAAATGACTGTAAAGCTGACATGTCTAGCTTTGGGCACTCCCAGCTTGGGATGCACTGGTACGTGGTTAGGTTTCCAGTGGTACAGCTCTCCAACATGCATCTTAGAAAAGTAGGCTTATTTCCTCAAGCTCTGCTGGTATATCTTAGGAACAGATTTTATATCTCTAGTTTTGGTTCAGGCGTAGGCACACAAATAAGCCTCCTGGGCATTACATCAATTGGCTGAGAGAAAATGCTCAATAAAAATTTGTTGAAGTAAATAAAAATGGCATGTATCTTTATGAACATTTTATGAATAATTCCTCTAAGTGTGAGAAAGGGGTTTTACTTGGAGAAAAAACTGTTTATCAGAAATCATTTGAAACTTGCAAAGAGTGGGTCTAGTGAATCCAGAAGCAGTTTTCAGCGTCCTGAAGGGGTCCAATGGAGTACGAAGTTCTCAGACGGGCCTAGAAATTCTCAGGGGTGGTCTCTGTGCCATCTCTCTGAACACTTACTTGCGGTGGTTCGTGCAGTGAGCATAAATCCTTAGTTTGTCCCGGATCACTCGGCCTGGCCGGGGCTTCCGCTGGAGCCCAGCCACATGCACGGCCAGGACTTTGGGGCCGATCAGGCGCTTGTAAAGGAGAGAGAGCCAATAGTCCTGAAGGGAACAAAGGAGCAGAGTCAGAGAGCGACCTATACTCAGGTGTTCTGAGTAAACATACAACACAAAGGCCGGAAAGCACTTCACACCAGGAACATAGGGGATCAGGACGGGAAGACTCTAACCCTGTAAGCAAAGTCACCACAATGAAGCACTCATCTACAGTTCATATGAAACGGACACTATCTAAAGAGGCCTTTGGAACCGACCAAATGAGGAAATGCCCATGGGGCAAACCCAGAGTGGCACACAAACCAAATGAACCAGTTTTTCACACATAAAAGAACAACCAGCTAGGGCCTTGAATTTTCAACTTTCTTTTCCTATGACTTTTACTTTTGGCACAGACGGTAAAGAATCTGCCTGCCATGCAGGAGACCTGGGTTTGATCCTTGGATTGGGAAGATCCCCTAGAGAAGGGAGTGGCAACCCACTCCAGTATTCCTGCCTAGAGAATCCCATGGACAGAGGAGCCTGATGGGCTACAGTCCATGGGGTCACAAAGAGTCAGACAAGACTACTGAGCAACTAACACATAAACGTTACTTTCATACTGGTTTATGACCTCTGTTTAATTATAGAATGTAAGGTTTCCAGTCTTTTAGGATTGTCACTAATATGAGAATCCAAAATGTCATCTTCCAAATATTGTCACTAAAGACGTTTCTGTGGTGGGAGGAAGATGAAGCCCCTTCAGACAGGAGACCAGAGTCCTGAAGTGAAGCGAAGTGAAAGTCGCTCAGTCATGTCCGACTATTTGCGATTCCATGGACTCTCCAGGCCAGAATACTGGAGTGGGTAACCTATCCCTTCTCCAGCAGATCTTCCTGACCTAGGAACTGAACCAGGGTCTCCTGCATTACAGGTGGGTTCTTTACCAACTGAGCTATCAGAGAAGCCCAGAGTCCTAATTCCAGAGTCCTAATTCCCAGAGTCAAAAATGCAAACAGAAGAATGCAAACCACAGCGCTAATTCTTGGTCATCCTCAATAAATCTAAACTAAAAAGTTTAGGTCTTTTAACCACTCCAGGGTCCATTTGTAACTGATTAATAAATACTGAATCTGTAATCCACACATATTTGAACTTACAAAAGCCTATTTACTGCCACCTTAATTTCTACTGTTGCTATTATCACGTTTTATTTTTATATTTGACACACAACATATTTTGTATTTGTTTGGTATTTGCTTTTAAATCCTACTATGGGGTAATGACTTAAGTGTTTATAACTCATCATATAAACAGGGCCTCCTAGTTTGTTTAGGAGCTTCCTCCCTCCCCGCCAATTCTGGAATTCAGTGGACATCCTATTGAGTCCAGGCATGCTATTCAAGATCTTAAAGACATCAACTTTGTTTCTGAGCCTTCAGCTTTTCAGGCAGAAGCCTCTTAATAATCTCCCCACCCCTCCAACTTTTGTAGTCATTTGTAACATCAGGTGCTTAGAAAGTTCTGGTGAACTGCATAAATCCGAACAAAGTCTCAAAGCTCCTTTGTCACCAGAATAGCTCCAGATTTTCCCTGAGCACTAACCCCTGCCCAAATATTTACCTTATTTGACTTTTAAGTGCCCTTAGGATGGCAGTTAGATATGGTTTCCTTATATTTAAAATGGCTAATATGTCATCATTGTCAATCATGCAGATGAAAAGAAAAGCTCATTGGTTCAGTTTGCTCTTACTTGACTACAATTTGGTTTGAAGTAACCTTTGTGAGGTTATTATCATAGTCACAATGTTTCCAATGGGATGTCTATGTTTTTCTCATTCATTTGTAACATAACTTTTAAGATTAGTAGAAGAATCCTTTGGAATGTTTATAAAACAAGTATTCTGTACAAGTTTGTAGTTTGCTCTTTATCACTTTTTATGATGTTTATGACATGGAGAATTTTTTAAAAAGTATAGGAAAACATATCAATCTTTTTCTTTTGATTTTTTCCCTTTTCTTTTATTCTTAGAAAGTCCTTCCTCACACAAGGATCAGATTGATCTGATCCTCACTGACACTTTTTCCAGGTCTTTTTATATTACCATTTAAAAATTTAACCTTTTAACTCACTGAAAAAATGCTTTGGTGCATGGTAATAACTCTATGGAGCTTCCCTGGTGGCTCAGAGGTTAAAGCATCTGCCTGGGTTCGATCCCTGGGTTGGGAAGATCCCCTGGAGAAGGAAATGGCAACCCACTCCAGTATTCTTGCCTGGAGAATCCCATGGACAGAGGAGCCTGGTGGGCTACAGTCCACGGGGTCGGCAAAGAGTCGGGCACGACTATTATTAATGAAATAATTTACTAGTTGTTGTAGCATCATATAGTAAATAATCTATCCCTAAACTCACCTTTATCACAAACTAAATTTTATATGCGTGAAATATGTATGTATATTGTATAATATACATTACCATATTTATTATATAATATGCCATATATATTATATTTTAATGTATATTATAGATATATTATGCTATATAGTATTATATAATATACTATATAGTGTAATGATTACACTGTTATAATACTGCATATCATAGTGTATATATAGTATATTAATATATATATACTGATATATGATACACATACTAATATATAATACATTATGATATATAATATAAATGATACATATATTATAATATGCATATTATATAACACATGTATAAAATCTCATGTTATATAGAATACGTATATAAATATATTTAAGGACTTCCCAGATCTCAGGGGTGAAGAATCCACCTGTCAATGCAGGAGATGCGGTTTGGTCCCTGGGTTGGGAAGATCCCTTGGGGGAGGAAATGGCAACTGACTTCAGTATTCTTGCCTGGAGAATCCCATGGGCAGAGGAGCCTGACTGGCTATAGTCTATGGGGTTGCAAAGAGTCAGACACGACTGCGCGACTGAGCACACACACACAAATATATATGTAAATACAGGCAGATATAATATATTTTATGATATGTATATCATGATACATATATTGATGAGAACTATTATATATACTATATAATAAATCCATATTACATGGATTTTTCTATTTTTTCTTCCACTGAACTCTCCATTTAAAAAATATCAGTTTCATATCATTTTCATAATAATTAGCATTTTAATCTGCCGATTCAAGTTTACTGCATTATAATTTTTCCTTTTCTTTCAAACATTCCTTAAGTAAATTCTGAAAGTTTTTTGTTTGTAGTGGTTGTTGTTGCAGGGAAGTTTGAAGTGAGCACAAATTTTATTCTATGTTTGGTTAGCCTCCTTGTTTTCTATCTCTTGTGTCCTGTCAGGATGCTTATAGAAGTCATGTTTTATTTTTGACATTGGAACTTTTACCAGGAATGTGTCAATGTGAGTTTCTGCATTAATTTGCCTGTATTTGGGGACTACTTTTAATCAGAAAGACAAGACCTTTCTTCAATCTGTGAGAATTTTCTTTAAATATAGCTTCAAATTCTTATGTATCTGTTTTCCATATACAAGAGCATATATGTAACTTAATGACAATTCTGAAGCACAAGAGAACCCATTACCCTTCTTAAAAGCTACCAGAATACCCACACTCTTGCATCTAGTTATGTGAGTCTTCCTTTTCTCATTTTTGTTTTTTGCTGTCTTGCTTCATAATTTAGTTTTATCTCTGTATTTGCACCTAAGCAATATATTATTTAATTTGTTGGTTTTATAAAAATGGTATCACATGGTATGTGATTTTCTGTGACTTACTTTTGTGACATAACATTAGGCCCTGATTCATTCAGGGAGTACACATACTAAGAGTTTGTGCACGCTAAGTAGCTTCAGTTGTGTCCAACTCTTTGTGACCCTATGGACAATATCCCAACAGGTTCCTCCGTCCCTGGGATTCTCCAGGCAAGAACACTGGAGGGGGTTGCCATGCCCTCCTCCAGGGGATCTTGCCCACGCAGGGATCAATCTTGTGTTTCTTATGTCTCCTGCGTTGGTAGGCAGGTTCTTCACCACTAGCGTCACCTGGGAAGCCCACTTAGCATTCCTTTTCAATATTGTATGATACTCCACTGTGTAAAAATACTACAGTTTATTTATCCATTCTTCTGATAGATATTTGAGTTGTGTTCTGCCTTTTCTATTTGAACATTCTTGTTCCTGTTTCCAAAGACCCAGGTGAAGAAATCTGGAGAAGCTTTACTTACTCCAACTGTGATTGTAAACCAGCAGCAGCCTCATCACCTGGGTGCTTCTTAGAAATGAAATTCATGGACTTTATCATGGGTGTACCGAATCAGAATGTCCAGGGGTGAGGCCCCCAAATTGTGTAGCTTTCTAGGTGATTCAGATGCTTGATAAGGTTAGAGAAGCACTGTTCTACAGTACAAACCTAAGAGAGGAATTGCTGGGTTACATGCAGGTATACCAATATTCAGGCTTACAGGATAATGCCAAGTTATTTTCCAAAGTGATTCCAATTATTCCAACTTACACGTCCTCCAGCAGTGTCTGTGAGTTCCCTGTGATCCACAGCCTTGCTAACATCTGTTATTTTCAGACCTTTAACTTTTACCAATCCAGTAGGCATAAAATATCCATTTCTTTTTGTATGTTAAGAAATCCTTATTCATGTCTAGTTCATAAAGATATTTTACATTTTCTTTTAAAACTTTTAGAGTTTCTTTTTTCATAGTTAAGTCTTTAAAAGCCAAAGTGAACATCAAATTTGCACCTTTACTTAGCTCTCTGCACTGTTTGCAAACTTCTTTCTCACCCTTATTCTACTCTCAGTTCCCTATCTATTCAACTTTAAAAAAAAAAAAACAACAAAACTTCACTTTCCATCTCATTAGAACTGATTCAAATGTATTCTTTTTAATGGCTGAGTAATACTCCATTGTGTATATGTACCACAGCTTTCTTATCCATTCATCTGCTGATGGACATCTAGGTTGTTTCCATGTCCTGGCTATTATAAACAGTGCTGTGATGAACATTGGGGTACATGTGTCTCTGAGGGAGAGGGTGGGATGATTTGGGAGAATGGCATTGAAACATGTATACTATCATGTAAGAAACGAATCGCCAGTCTATGTTCGATGCAGGACACAGGATGCTTGGGGCTGGTGCACGGAGATGATCCAGAGAGATGATATGGGGTGGGAGGTGGGAGGGGGGTCCATGTTTGGGAACTCATGTACAGCTGTGGCTGATTCATGTCAATGTATGGCAAAACCAATACAGTATTGTAAAGTAAAATAAAGTAAAAATAAAAATTAAAAAAAAAAACCTTCACTTTCCCTCTCTCACTGTCCTTATTTCTCCCTCATGTAAACAAGCAGAATCAAATTATATTTCCTTCCTTCCTCCCTTTCTCTTCTTTCTTTTATTTTGCTACAAATATGTGTCTTTATATAATCACAAATACAATTAAACAGATGGAATAATTCCTGAATATCTCTAAAGGAAATGACATGAAAAGTGAAGAAAAAATCTTTATGCATAGGGCAGGTAGGAAAAAAATAAAGAATGCACACACATATATATCTAATA
This sequence comes from Oryx dammah, assembly GCF_014754425.2. Classification (NCBI taxonomy): domain Eukaryota; kingdom Metazoa; phylum Chordata; class Mammalia; order Artiodactyla; family Bovidae; genus Oryx; species Oryx dammah. The sequence continues at coordinate 18,832,769 of NW_024070198.1, forward strand.
ACAAAAACAACAAAAAGACATTGCATGAAAGATGGAATATAAAGAGAACTTTTCAAACAATAAGAATCCTAAAGAAGGAAAGCAAATGTATTAGATTTTCACGTCAACAAGAAAAAAAATCCAAAGCAAGGACTGCATTGCAATTTTCAAAGGACAAAAAGAGACTGAATAGACATTCTTTAAGTGTATCAGACATGAGGAGAGGTTGAAGAAAAATAGTGTCCATTTATTAGTTTGAGAGGGAAAACAAATAACAGATGACACTAGAATGACAGAGGTTTTAAATCTTTTCTTTTTCTTCAGTATTTGTCAAAAAGTCAATTGTGGTCTGAAAGCTAGAAAATGCAGTATATAGAGTAAGTTGAACCAAAATAAATGGGAAAAGAGAAAGAAACTGACGGAAGGCTGCAGAATTTACTGGATTAATCACTGAACCACATGTTCCATGAGGTCTAAGACAACTTACGCATTCCTAAAGCCCATGCCTAGTAGAATGCCTGACTTACAGGAGGTGCTAGAATTCAGTTATGGACTGGGTACTATGTTTAAGGCCCCATACTAGGCAGTAGGAATATAGTGGTGGATAAGACAAATTCAGTTCCTGCCAACATGAAGTTTATGATCTTAGCAAGAAAAATAGTCCTTCAGCCAGTGAGTCAGGTGATGAATCTCATTAGAGCTAATGGTAATGAGAAATCTATGAGACCATATCGTGTCATAGAAGACGCGGCCCAGTATGCGGTGGAGGGGTATGGCCAGGGAAGAAGTTTTGTTGCCAGAACCAGCCTGGACCTCAACCTGGGGTCTGGCTTCCTGGGAGCAGACTGGAGCTTTGGAGTATGCACCACTACTGGAAAGGTGGCAAGGGACAGCTGCTGATGGAGATGTGATCAGGGTTTGGGCTTGTAGCCTGGGTTGTCTACACTGCATGACCATAAGACCATAAGACCCTTAATGACTAGAAATTAGACTAGTCACTAGAAATTCTATTTTAGAAGAATATTTAACAATGTCAAAAGATGTTCATTATAGTATGCAGAAAAAGGACAGCCTCTATTTTATTTTGAGGGGTTAAAATGTCTCTGCAATTAAACTTGAAGGATATACACTCGAATGAAAACAGTTATCTCTGAGTGGTTCTCCTTTCCTTCTTCCAGTTCCTTGAAAGGCCTATCCTCCCACACCTCTGGGTCTTCAGAAATGCCATTCCCTTTGTCTAGAGTACTTCTCTCCCCCATGCCCTACCTAGCTAACTCCTTCTCATTTTTGGGGTTTCTGCCTAAGTGGAATTTCCTCTAGCGGCCTCTCTGAAGCCCATGTCCAGGTTTGGGCTTCTCTTGTACGCAGGGTTTCCCCCCCATAGCGATTTTCATAGTGCTTGTTAATTGCCCATTTACTAGTGTATTCTCCTCTAGACCCTCAGTGACACCAGGGTCCATATCTGTTTCAACAATGTCAACGAACATTTCTCAAGTGATTAATATGTGCTTCACATGTATTATCTCATTGACTTTACCAGTAAATTCTGAAGAAGCACTGTTATTTTTCCTTTTACAGGTGAGGATACTGAGGCTTAGACATAGATATAAAGCAAGGTACTGAGGTGGCAGAATTGTAGCTCTAGCCTCAGTGTTGAATAAATATTTGTTGAATTATGGATGAAAATACTAAAATTACGTAGACAAATTTCACCACTGCAGTTCTCTGAAACTATGATTAAAACATGTTGCTAGAATTAAACATACTGGTATGATCAAATGGGTAAGATGTCAGCATGCAGCCAAACATCTTGTCTCACTGATTAGTGAATTCATTCTGCTGCTGCTGCTGCTAAGTTGCTTCAGTCATGTCCGACTCTGTGCGACCTCAGAGACGGCAGCCCACCAGGCTCCCCTGCCCCTGGGATTCTCCAGGTAAGAACACTGGAGTGCGTTGCCATTTCCTTCTCCAATGCATGAAAGTGAAGAGTGAAAGTGAAATCGCTCAGTTGTGTCCGACTCTTCATGACACTATGGACTGCAGCCTTCCAGGCTCCTTTGTCCATGGGATTCTCCAGGCAAGAGTACTGGAGTGGGTGCCATTGCCTTCTCTGGAATTCAGTCTGAAGCTCCGTTAAAAATTCAGAGTAAGTGCTGCCAGGAGATAAAAATCAGTCCCATCCTCATTCCCCCTTCCGAATGCTATGAATTAGTAAAATAGAGGCAGGCCATAGTTCACTGGCTGAATTAGATACAGGGAAAAGCAAGAGGTAGACACCCTCCTCCTTGCTGATCTACCCCCTGAGATGCCTTGTAACCCTGTTCACTGCACTCTGAAGACATGAGCAGAGCCCAGAATAGGCTGGAAATATGAAGAACTGCTGCTGCTGCTGCTGCTAAGTCACTTCAGTGGTGTCCGACTCTGTGTGAACCCATAGACGGCAGCCCACCAGGCTCCCTGGTCCCTGGGATTCTCCAGGTAAGAACACTGGATTGGGTTGCCATTTCCAAAGAACTAACCTGGGACAAAAGTGAAAATCAACTGAGCACTGCAGGGAAGATAAAGGGTGCAGGCTGCCAGAATCTCAATTTAAGTTGGGGTTCAGCAAACAGAAAAGCCTGTGATAACAATAAATCTGCTTTTCACTAGGATGTCAAACTTCCTAAATTCACTTCGTTCTTCTTGATTCTCTGAGGGATTCGCTGAAGTACTAAGTTATACATTATTATCTACCCTCAGTTGCTATTTCTTTGAAAGTGTCTTCTGACACAGAGCTCCTAAATACCTTAAATTTCCTAGGTGTTAGGAACATCTTTTGTTCTAATGAGGTTACTCTTACTGGGCTCCTGGATGGGGCTGGTCACTGGAAAGACCAAGTATATTTAGAAGTTTGGAACTTTCAGCTATACTCCCCCATTCTCTGGAGAGCGGAGAGGAACTATAAAAGGAGTTAATAATTAATAATATCTACATAAGGACTTCCCTGGTGGCTCAGACGGTAAAGCAACTGCCTCTAATGCGGGAGACCTGGGTTCGATCCCTGGGTTGGGAAGATCCCCTGGAGAAAGAAATGGCAACCCACTCCAGTACTCTTGGAGAATCCCATGGATGGAGAGGCCTGGTGGGCTGTAGTCCATGGGGTCGCAAAGAGTCGGACACGACTGAGTGATTTCACTACTTCACTACTACATGAGGTAGCCCTCATAAAATCCCCAAAATATGAGGTTTGGCAAGCTTCTGGGCTGGTGAACACATCCATGTGTTGGAGGTTCCTATGTACAGACTCTTCTGGACCTCACCCTATGTATGCCTTCAACTGGCTGTTCATCTGTATCCTTCATCATATAATAATACGCTGATTAACTTAAGTGTTTCCCTGAGTTCTGTGAGCTGATCTAGCAAGTTATCAAATCTGAGGAAGAAAGTCAACGAAATGTTGATTTAGAGATGGTGTTGGTCAAAAGTACCAGGGACAACCTGGGACTTGCAGTTGGCATCTGAATTTGGGGTAGTCTTGTAAGAGAGTCCTTAAGTTGTGGGATGTGACACTAACCCCAGATAGATGGTGCCAGAACTGCACGGAATTGTAGGGCACCCAGCTGGTGTCAGATAATTGGTTGGTATGAAAAAAAAGTCCACATGCTGTGCTAGAATTGCTATGAGTATGGCAGCAGTGTGAGAGTAAATGAAAAAATAGTGAGTTTCCCCTAAACAGACTCCTGGTTCCAGGCACAGTTATTTTTTATCCAGGATGCAGGGCAATATGCTAGGACTAATCCCTTCTCTAGAATGCCAGGACCCTGGGAGAAAGTATATCATTTCCTTGATCTTAAAACATACAGCAGGGTCTTTCAGCCTCAACACTCTTGAGAGCTTGGGTCTGATGACTGTCTGTTGTGGCAGGTTGTCCTGCTGCAGGATATTTAGCAGCATCCCCAGCCTACAACTTCTAGATGCCAGTAGCATACCCTTTCTCTAGCTGTGACAACCAAAAGTGTCTTCAGATACTGCCAAATCTCCCCTGGGGGCCTTATTTGGCAAACCACTGATCTAGAAAGTGGAAAGTAGAAAATACTGGTGCATCCCACATTTCATAGACTATCTCATAAATATATGTGGACACACTCATACTTGTTTATTTATGGAGTGGATAGCCTTTCCCTTCTCCAGGAGATCTTCCCAACCCAGGCTTCAAACCCAGGTCTCCCACATTGCAGGCAGATTCTTTACCAGCAGTGTGCAGTGGAAGTAAATAGTATCCCATTAAACCTAACATTTTATGTTTGATGAATGTCTAAGATCTTAAGAATGATTTAGGAATAGTCCTCCTAATCACCCCAGTTAACTATTTTCAAGCATGGAAAACTTGTGCTATGCTCTTTACTTTTGCAATGGAGTTAGTTCCCTGGACCTCTTTGGATTTCCAGACCCTTGTGTATGATCCTAGCATAGGCAGAGAAGCAAGAGCTTTGGAGTTCAGCACACTGGGATTGAAATTCCAGTTACATAAGTTTCATTTATCTGTGATCATTGCAAGTAACTCAGCTGCTTTAAGCCACAAGTTCCTCAACCATGAGGACCTTTCTTGCTTGATCATGATGAACTTTAAAAGAGAAAAGGTTTAGGAAAATGTTTGGCCCAGTTCTGGAAGGTAGAATCAGTTCCTATTGATTAATGTTTTCTTTCTTCTGGTGCTTTTCACTCAGGAAGCAGGAGTAAGGGGAAGCTCTCATCCCAGTGACTAGTGCCCCAGGATATTCTTTCAGCTTCTTGAAACAGAGAGGGCAGGTGGCAAAGTCATGCTGGGAAAATCAAGGAGGACCCTTGAGTGTGACTTATAGCTTTCACCTCAAGTTGGTAAGAAGTTGAGAGGCAGTAAGTGAAGACTGGGCTTGAGTGGGTAGGGCTTTGACAAGGATAATGTCCTCACAAAGTGATAGGGCTGCTGGTACAGAGGTTTTGTTTCTCTCAGGAGACCTCTTTGACATTATTTTTTGTCATCTATAATGGAACAGAACTAACTGAAGTAAGACTTGGATTTTAGTTCAACTTCAGTACTTCCTGGGTGTGACTACTACCTTGGGCAAGTTACTCTCCCCTCTAAGCCTCAGGATTGTCATCTGTAAAACAGGATAACACTTGTGCCTATCTCTGAAGATGTTGTGAAGATTAACGTAAAAATGCAAGCAAAGGCCCAGTGCCTAGTGAGTAACAGACACTGAGAAATACCAGCTGATATTACTATTAATAATCATCTTCTATAAATGCCGTGCTACAGAATGGGAAAGACTAGAGATCTCTTCAAGAAAATTAGAGATACCAAGGGAACATTTCATGCAAAGATAGGCTCGATAAAGGACAGAAATGGTATGGACCCAACAGAAGCAGAAGATATTAAGAAGAGGTGGCAAGAATACACAGAAGAATTGTACAAAAAAGATCTTCATGACCCAGATAATCACAATGGTGTGATGACTCACCTAGAGCCAGACATCTTGGAATGTGAAGTCAAGTGGGCCTTAGAAAGCATCACTATGAACAAAGCTAGTGGAGGTGATGGAATTCCAGTGGAGCTATTTCAAATCCTGAAAGATGATGCTGTGAAAGTGCTACACTCAATATGCCAGCAAATTTGGAAAATTCAGCAGTGGCCACAGGACTGTAATAGGTCAGTTTTCATTCCAATCCCAAAGAAAGGCAATGCCAAAGAATGCTCAAACTACCGCACAATTGCACTCATCTCACACGCTAGAAAAGTGATGCTCAAAATTCTCCAAGCCAGGCTTCAGCAATACATGAACCATGAAATTCCAGATGTTCAAGCTGGATTTAGAAAAGGCAGAGGAACCAGACATCAAATTGCCAACATCCAATGGATCATTGAAAAAGCAAGAGAGTTTCAGAAAAACATCTATTTCTGCTATATTGACTATGCCAAAGCCTTTGACTGTGTGGATCACAATAAACTGTGGAAAATTCTGAAAGAGATGGGAATACCAGACCACCCTGACCTGCCTCATGAGGAATCTGTATGCCGGTCAGGAAGCAACAGTTAGAACTGGACATGGAACAACAGACTGGTTCCAAATAGGAAAAGAAGTATGTCAAGGCTGTATATTGTCACCCTGCATATTTAACTTCTATGCAGAGTACATCATGAGAAACGCTGGGCTGGAAGAAGCACAAGCTGGAATCAAGATTGTTGGGAGAAATATCAATAACCTCAGATTTGCAGATGACAGCACCCTTATGGCAGAAAGTGAAGAGGAACTCAAAAGCCTCTTGATGAAAGTGAAAGAAGAGAGTGAAAAAGTTGGCTTAAAGCTCAACATTCATAAAACGAAGATCATGGCATCTGGTCCCATCACTTCATGGGAAATCGATGGGGAAACAGTGGAAACAGTGTCAGATTTTATTTTTTGGGGCTCCAAAATCACTGCAGCTGGTGATGAAATTAAAAGATGCTTACTCCTTGGAAGGAAAGTTATGACCAACCTAGATAGCATATTAAAAAGCAGAGATATTACTTTGCCAACAAAAGTCTGTCTAGTCAAGGCTATGGTTTTTCCAGTAGTCATGTATGGATGTGAGAGTTGGACTGTGAAGAAAGCTGAGTACCGAAGAATTGATGTTTTTGAACTGTGGTGTTGGAGAAGACTCTTGTGAGTCCCTTGGACTGCTAGGAGATCCAACCAGTCCATCCTAAAGGAGACAAGACCTGGGTGTTCACTGGAAGGACTGATGCTGAGGCTGAAACTCCAGTACTTTGGCCACCTCATGCGAAGAGTTGACTCATTGGAAAAGACTTTGATGCTGGGAGGGATTGGGGACAGGAGGAGAAGGGGACGACAGAGGATGAGATGGCTGGATGGCATCACTGACTTGATGCACATGAGTTTGGGTGAACTCTGGGAGTTGTTGAAGGACAGGGAGGCCTCGTGTGCTGTGATTCATGTAGTCGCAAAGAGTCTGACACGACTGAGCGACTGAACTGAACTGAACTGAGGCTTCCCTAGTGGCTCAGTGGTAAAGAATCTGCCTGCAATATGAGAGACGTGGATTCAATCCCTGGGTTGGGAAGATCCTTGGATAAAGAAATAGAAACATGCTTCAGTATTCTTGCCTGGGAAATCTCATGAATTTCCTGGGAGGCTATAGTCCATGGCGTCGCAAAACAGTTGGACATGACTTAGCAACTAAATAACAATATGTATTGTATTTGAATATATTTTAGAAAGGATGAATGATAGGAAAATAAGGCCCAAGGTAGACAAAATACAATTCAAACAACTAGCCAATCAAAAGAGAACAGAGGATTAAGTATATATGGGATAAAAACACAGGAACAAGACAGAAAGAAAAAGTAGGCCATAAAAGATAAAGTTTAAAAGAGAATAGTGCCACTTTTAAGAAAAAGTTGGGGGCCGGTTACTTGTGTGAATCAAACTCTTGGAGAATCAGGTCAGGGACAAGTTTTCACTAGAAATGAATAAATAGGTAGTAGATGTTTTTGGTCTATATATCATCATCATTATCATCAGTCACTAGAAATGGAGGAGAAGGGGGAGACAGAGGCTGGGATGACTGGATCATCTACTCAATGGACATTAGCTTGAACAAACTCCAGGAGACAGTGAAGGACAGGGAAGCCTGATGTGCTGCAGTCCATGAGGTTGCTGCAGCCCATGGGGTCACAAAGAGTTGGACATGACTGAGCAACTGAACAACAATAGAAATGAATAAATAGGTAGTAGATTTTTTTGACCTAGATATCATCATCATTCTACATTTGCTTAGCACCTGTGATACACTGGACAAACAGAAATAACTAGGATACAGTTTCACACCTTGAAGAGCTCAAGAATTTAACTTGGTGAAAGCCAGTAATGTCTTTACGTAGATTCTGAGTAAACTCTGAGGTCCCATCTCTCTAACTGACGTATCCTTTGGGTGTTGGTGGACAGAGGGTACAAGTGTGTGACCTTGAGCAGATCTCTTTTATTCCAAACCTTTTTTGTCCCCAAAGTATTTGAACAAATCAGGGAAGTGCATGTGAGGTGCTTAGAGAAGAGGCTTCATAATAACAGGCTGCCTTCTGGAGAGGCTACAGAAGACAGAGATTCCTGGAAGTGTCTAGAGAGGAGCTGGTTCGCTGCTTTGTTCAGGGCAGCAGAATGCTGGCACCTTTCTGAATAAGAAAGAGTCGAGTTCAGCCCGTTGAAGTCAGCCACAGACTTAACTGCAGCTCCAACAGGCCAAAGTCAGGGTCAACCAATCCCAGAGGAGATATTTTCTTGACAAATCTGATGAGCTCAGGGGATTCAGAACCCCAAAGTGAAGGTGGTCTCCACCCAGACAGCTCTAGGAAAGCCCGTGGAACATTTCCTTGTCCACAAGCTATTTTGCAGCTGTTTCAATTAAAGAATTAAACTGTATCTGAGTAGCAGCAACATCCCCGAGAGCCAAATTGGATTTCTCCTTGGAAAACGAGCTACAGACCACATTTTTATTGTGCAGACACTCATTAACAAAAAACAAAACAAAACAAAAACAAAAACCAGTCGGAGAAAGATGTTTTCCTGCTTTGGAGACTTTAAAAAGCATTTAATTCAATTTGGCATGCATGGCTGAACCTAAAATGGCTACAGTGTGTAACTGGTGGGAAAGCATGACCAACTTGCAGCTCTGTCTATCAATCCATCCTCCACAGGACAAATACACCTCACACTCAGCTGGGGTTAGCGGAAGGGGTTAGCTCCCTTTACTCTTTGTGAACACTGGCAAAGGGCTTTAAATGCTTCAGTCACTTCGAAGTTCAAGATCCTTCCTGAGGAAAAGAAATGCTGGCTGCAGATAGCTAGATTAGCCTCCTCACCTCTCCCCTTGCTCCTGGGCAGAAGTTAAATTGCTGGGGAAGGCCACACTGATAGACCCTAGGATCATCTGCAGAGAGATTGAAAAACCAGTTGTCAGGAAATTGTCCCAAATAACTTCACATTTTACTGTTTTAAGTGTAGAATATGCTGTCTGTGCTTGTATGGGGTCCATTAAGGTCTTGATTCCAGACTCGGCTCTACAAGGCCCATCTCCAGTGGATCCAGGCCTCGCAGTATATCAGACTTCAAGGTGCAAGGTAAGATCTGTCATTTAAGGAGACACTGTGTATCTAATGGCTTTTAGGATATTTTCATTGCTATCAGACATTCTGTGATTTTAAAATAATAATTAACTTTTCAGTCACCAAAGTATATTTACTACTCCAAAGCCAGGGCATGTGTGTAGAAATATGGAAAAGATGAAGAGTCAAGCTGGGGATGGACAGAGAACCTTTGTTCCCCTTCATTTCCTATAATAGATGCTAGTGGGTACTTTGTTCCTTTTTATGAAAACCAAAGAAGTGTGTGGGGTTTCGAGGTAGTCCTGGGATGGGAATAAGTAGTTCTTGTGGGAAAAAGCCACCTCCATCAGGGAATCTTGAGAGGAGGAGACAGAGGCGACAGAGACTGCATCTACCCTGTGCCTCGGGTCTAGTTCTCACGGTGAGCACTTATGTCAACATCAAGTGAAGAGAAGGACTGGTAGCTAACTGGCAAAGCCATGTTGCCAACCTGGATCATTCTTAGCAGAAAATACACTAGAAACGAGATTAACCAAAGTAGTCCTTTGTATGGCATTTTTTTCTGGATTGGGGCTTGATTTTTTTCTTTAATGATGCTGCCCTCTGACCAGAGATGATAAGCTGTCCTCCTGGTTGGACACAGCACAGAACCATTGGAAGAGGTCTTTATTTCCAGCCATTACCTCATCCTTACTATTCAGGGAGGGATTGAGGGTTAGTGACAGGAACACTTTGGAGCAAGTACTTGCCAATATATATTATTATTCTTAATAAGTGCAAATGGGAAGCCAAAGTACGAACTCAGTAATTACCTTTGATATTTCCCCACATATTGGAAATCAATCATTACAAACCTAAGAGCTTCACTTATGGTGCTTTACAGACTTTGCACAAAGAAATATTAATTGATGGGGAAGCTGGAAAGAACAGCAACCTTGGCACAGAAACCCAGTATGAAATAAAATATGGACTCTTTGAAATGTGCAAAATTTTCAAAGTTCAAAAGAAAGTCCAGTTCCAGGAAACTGCCAGCTGGAGAACAGCTTATTGAACCCTGATGAAGACATTATTATAAACTTCATTACATAATTTGATAATTCTGACATTTGCAAAAGCTCTGACATAAGTCTTGAATTGCACAAAGTCAAATTCTCCCTGCAAAAGAAGCTGGATGGAAAATTTTATCCTAATTTTTCTCTGATCACCATTTCTTAGTTTTAAGTGACAGCAGTTGTTTTAAAAGTATAAGTGGGACACTGAAAATGCATTTAAAATTTCCCTTTTAATTAAGAAGAAAGGTCTGTGTTATATAGGTTCACTACCTGGTCTCTCACTTTTACCTCAGTGAAGTTTCTTTGTAAATTGGAATGAAAAAATTGGCAGAGTTCCCATCTATCTTCTCTACTTCCTTAGCTGAAGATATAAACAAAATTTTCAGATGTTCTTGATAGAAACTGGAGCAGAATAGGTTAGGGGATTTTCATAATGAGATTTCCTTTGGCGAAGTCAAGGTTCTGTTCCACCTATTTTCCCAACTACCCAATCCTAAAAGTGTTCGTTCTCATACTCAGAAGGACCCTGTGCTCGAAAGAGCCCTGCATTTGGCTTAATGCTCTCCTGTCACTGTCTTGAAATTCTTGATAACTTTGTCTTTCATTTTGTGTTTTGTAAGTGAAATCTAATGAGACAAGGAAGCATGCATGTGAGCAGAGCAAATGTACCAATAGGTGTGTTTATAGTTCTCTGCTCTCCAATTAACATAGAGTGTTTTTATGAGCTCCACAAGCACAGAATTCTGCTGAATCCATAACTTGTGGGAGTGCAAGACAAGTGTGCACAAATGAGAAGCGGAGCAGCTGAGAGCCTCAAGAGGCCACACTTTCTGGTCACACCAGAACTCATTTCAAACACATGAAGAAGGCAATAGCTTTCTATGAAACATAAAAGAATCCTATCAGGTCCTTTCTTACTCATATTACTTCTCTGTATTAGCCAATCGCTTTGCTGAAGATGAAACAGAAGTAAAAGGAAAGAGAGACCAACCCACAGTTCCTATTTCTATCAGTCCTTTCTTACTTATCAGTAATCTGAAGGTAGGGAACATTGGTAGAATGTCCAGATGTCAAGAAGTGAAGTAAAATAGTTGAGTTAATTTTGTGCAGTGATTCCATTGTTATGGTAAGAACAAAATACATATGCGTATATATAGGCTATAAAAAATAAATTGTATAATTTTGGTAATTCACATACAACCTAAATGCTCTATTAACATGTAAGTCTCACATGCACAATATCAAGATGAAAGGCAAAATTCATGCTAATTATTTAAAATTTTATTTCTTTACGTAGAACAACATTAAATAGCAAGTGAAAGATGTCACAGTCAAGAGAGAGACTGGCGGAAAGCAAAAAAGCTTTGCATTCTAGTACCTTTAATGACATTTTAAAAAAGTTGAGGTTCCACATCTTCATCTTGCATAGGGTCCTGTAGATTATGTCGGTGGCCTGATCAGTCTTTACTTTTCTTAATAATGCTATGGCATTGTAATAGCTCTTCTTCTTGTATGCTTCATAGGCAGATACCGTAAAATAGAGTGGGAGTCCAAAAAACAAGAAAGAATGATGGGCTGCTTTCTGGGAAGACAGGCCTAAGGGTGATCCTAAGTGGGGTTTTGACTATAAAAGGAAAAGCCGTGGGAGTAGAAGAAAAGATAGCAGCTGCTAATAAGGGAAATAGAAGGATTTTTCTCTGGTGAAATTTGGGTCTGATGAGTGAAACCCACACGTTTCAGAGAAAGCCTAGCAGACCCATGGGCTGCTGTAGTGACCTATGTCTACTTCTGTGGCCTTCAGGTTTCAGAAGAACAGGAAATGAAATATTAGGAGTAGGGTGGGCTGAGGAGCCTGTGAGCTCAGCAGGGCATGTGTGTGCATGCGGGCTAACTCGCTTTAGTTGTGTCTGACTCTTTGTGATCCTTTGAACTGCAGCACACCAGGCTCCGCTGTCCATGGGATTCTCTAGGCAAGAATACTGGAGTGGGTTGCCATGCTCTCCTCCAGGGGATCTTCCCAACCCAGGGATTGAACCTGTGTCTTTTATGTCTGCTGCATTGGTAGGCTGTTTCTTTACCACTGTTGTCACCTGGGAAACCCCAAACGGGTGAGCCTGGAAGAAAAATTCTTCAATATTTTACTTCCATAAAGGAATCTGAGAATTTGACAGCATGAGGGAAGTAGCATTTGGCAGCTTTTAGTGTCCATATAAATAAGGTTTCAACCTAAAATTTTTGAAAGTAACTCTCCAGTAAGAATACCTCTCTTGTTTATTTTTGCTTTTATTTCCAGAATTCTGGGAGGTGGATCATAGAGGATCCTGCTGTGGTTTATGTCGGAGAGTGTTTTGCCTATGTTCTCCTCTAGGAGTTTTATAGTTTCTGGTCTTACATTTAGATCTTTAATCCATTTTGAGTTTATCTTTGTGTGCGGTGTTAGAAAGTGATCTAGTTTCATTCTTTTACAAGTGGTTGACCAGTTTTCCCAGCACCACTTGTTAAAGAGATTGTCTTTACTCCATTGTATATTCTTGCCTCCTTTGTCAAAGATAAGGTGTCCATATGTGTGTGGATTTATCTCTGGGCTTTCTATTTTGTTCCATTGATCTATATTTCTGTCTTTGTGCCAATACCATACTGTCTTGATGACTGTGGCTTTGTAGTAGAGCCTGAAGTCAGGCAAGTTGATTCCTCCAGTTCCATTCTTCTTTCTCAAGATTGCTTTGGCTATTCGAGGTTTTTTGTATTTCCATACAAATCTTGAAGTTATTTGTTCTAGTTCTGTGAAAAATATCGCTGGTAGCTTGATAGTGATTGCATTGAATTTGTAAATTGCTTTGGGTAGTATACTCATTTTCACTATATTGATTCTTCCGATCCATGAACATGGTATATTTCTCCATCTATTAGTGTCCTCTTTGATTTCTTTCATCAGTGTTTTATAGTTTTCTATATATAGGTCTTTAGTTTCTTTAGGTAGATATATTCCTAAGTATTTTATTCTTTTTGTTGCAATGGTGAATGGAATTGTTTCCTTAATTTCTTTTTCTACTTTCTCATTATTAGTGTATAGGAATGCAAGGGATTTCTGTGTGTTGATTTTATATCCTGCAACCTTACTATATTCATTAATTAGCTCTAGTAATTTTCTGGTAGAGTCTTTAGGGTTTTCTATGTAGAGGATCATGTCATCTGCAAACAGTGAGAGTTTTACTACTTCTTTTCCAATTTGGATTCCTTTTATTTCTTTTTCTGCTCTGATTGCTGTGGCTAAAACTTCCAGAACTATGTTGAATAGTAGTGGTGAAAGTGGGCACCCTTGTCTTGTTCCTGACTTTAGGGGAAATGCTTTCACTTTTTCACCATTGAGGATAATGTTTGCTGTGGGTTTGTCATATATAGCTTTTATTATGTTGAGGTATTCCTGCTTTCTGGAGAGTTTTTATCATAAATGGATGTTGAATTTTGTCAAAGGCCTTCTCTGCATCTATTGAGATAATCATATGGCTTTTATTTTTCAATTTGTTAATGTGGTGAATTACATTGATTGATTTGCAGATATTGAAGAATCCTTGCATCCCTGGGATAAAGCCCACTTGGTCATGGTGTATGATCTTTTTAATGTGTTGTTGGATTCTGATTGCTAGAATTTTGTTGAGGATTTTTGCATCTATGTTCATCAGTGATATTGGCCTGTAGTTTTCTTTTTTTGTAGTATCTTTGTCAGGTTTTGGTATTAGGGTGATGGTGGCCATAGAATGAGTTTGGAAGTTTACCTTCCTCTGCAATTTTCTGGAAGAGTTTGAGTAGGATAGGTGTTAACTCTTCTCAAAAAAGACACAGATGTGTATAGCAGACTTTTGGACTCAGAGGGAGAGGGAGAGGGTGAGATGATTTGGGAGAATGGCATTGAAACATGTATAATATCATGTAAGAATCGAATTGCCAGCCTATGTCTGATGCAGGATACGGCACGCTTGGGGCTGGTACACAGGGATGACCCAGAGAGATGTTGTGGGGAGGAGGGTGGGAGGGGGGTTCATGTTTGGGAACGCATGTACACCCATGGTGGATTCATGTCAATGTATGGCAAAACCAATACAGAATTGTAAAGTAGAAAAAAAAAAAAAAAAGAATACCTCTCTTATAGGTCAGATGCTGTCACAGTAGCAAAGCAAGATTATATCAAGGGTTGTCTAAGAATGTATTCTCTAAGATGTAATTTCCAAACATTATAAACTCCTTAGTCATGCCACAGAACAGGGATATTATGACTATTTCAGGCAAAAAGTCCATAGCCTGAGAAGCTGGAGTTTCTGCTATCTCTGTCTTTCCAGTGTGGTTAGATGTGGAAGCATGCTACTTAAGGATCTGGAAGCGTGCTACTTGAGGACCCAGGGTAGGGGGAAGGTACAGGAGAGGACTGGGTGCAGCAAGGGAACCTCATCCCTGTAACTACAGTGATTACAATTGTCTTTTACAATGAGCTTGTGTTCAGGTGGGTGATAGAGACAATAACTGACAATTCTTATAAGAAAACTATACAGCTTTATAGCTTTGGTATAACTGTGGAATAGAAATGTATATACGTCATTTACACAAGCATCATTTCTAGTGGCATTATAACAATCACATTATTAGATATATCAGATCAACTCTGATGTAAGTTTTATTTTGGTTATAATACTAACTCCAATATTAACTTAAACTCTATAGTATAAAGTTTAGCACTAGTCATGGGGAACGAGTCTCATTCCTTGATTCAGATTTCAGTGTCTGTGTTCATATAGCACAGCCATCTGCTCATGACTTCAAAAATAAATTCAGAGAACATTGTTTCTAAATGACCTGGAGGCTAAAATACAGAATGTGGTCATCATTAAGTTTACAGATGACACTAATGGGAAGAAGGGTGGGTTAGGAATTCACATAGAAATAAATGCAGGGTAGAGGCCTGGAGAGAAAATCTCAACCATAAAAGTGAATGATGGTAAAGGACTGCCTTTGTGTGGTCATGACTAGATTAGGATCAGGGCTCACTGGGCTTGAGGGAGATGACGCTGGTATAAATTTCTGGGGCCTACCACTCTGCAACAGGGTCCAGTGTCCAACTGTGCTAACATCAACTCAAGTCCCTTGCAAGAATTTTCAGCCTTGCTTGGGAAAGGGTGGAAATATTTTCAGGAGACTCAAACCCATTCTGGGGTTTGTACAGCACGGTTGTGATTTAAGATGATACTATTCAGGGGTTTGCATAAAAGGAGGCAGAATATAAAAAATGTTTCTTTTCTTATCCTTACTAATTCCCATCCAGTTCATTTCTACCTCCTACTCCAGCTCTCATCTGCCCACTTCAGCCCTCTTCATTTCCATTACCCTAGTCCGAGTCATCAGTTTCCATCTGGTCTGCAACAGCCTTCTCTCTAGACTTCTTTGCCTCTACTCTTGACTGTTTACAATCCATTCTCCACAGAGCAGCTAAAGTAATCCTTCTCAAACTTAGATCAGATGCGTTCCTTGTTAAATCCCGTCAGAGGCTGCTAATCGCTCTTAGACTAAAATCCAAGCTCTTCAGTTCAGTTCAGTTGCTCAGTCATCTCCAACCCTTTGCGACCCCATGGACTGCGGCACGCCAGGTCTCCCTGTCCATCACCAACTCCAGGAGTTTACTCAAACTCATGTCCATTGTGTCAGGGATGCCATCCAATCATCTCATCCTCTGTCATCCCCTTCTCCTCCTGCCTTCAATCTTTTCCAGCACCAGGGTCTTTTCCAATAAGTCAGTTCTTCGCATCAGATGGCCAAAACATTGGAGTATCAGCTTCAATATCAGTCCTTCCAATGAATATTCAGGATTGATTTACTTTAGAATGGATTGGTTGGATCTCCTTTCAGTCCAAGGGACTCTCAAGAGTCTTCTCCAACACCACAGTTCAAAAGCATTAATTCTTCGGTGCTCAGCTTTCTTTATAGTCCAACTCTCACATCCATACATGACTAATGGAAAAACCATAGCCTTGACTAGACGGACCTTTGTTGGCAAAGTAATGTCTCTGCTTTTGAATATGCTGTCTAGGTTGTCATAACTTTTCTTTCAAGGAGTAAGCGTCTTTTAATTTCATGGCTGCAGTCACCATCTGCAGTGATTTTGGAGCCCCCAAAAATAAAGTCAGCCACTGTTTCCCCATCTATTTGCTGTGAAGTGATGGGGCTGGATGCCATGATCTTAGTTTTCTGAATGTTGAGCTTTAAGCGTTTTCACTCTCCTCTTTCACTTGCATCAAGAAGCTTGTTAGTTCTTCTCCACTTTCCGCCATAAGGGTGGTGTCATCTGCATATCTGAGGTTATTGATATTTCTCCCAGCAATCTTGATTCCAGCTTGTGCTTCTTCCAGCCCAGCGTTTCTCATGATGTACTCTGCATAGAAGCTAAATAAACAGGGTGACAATATTCAGCTTTGACGTACTACTTTTCCCATTTGGAACCAGTCTTTGTTCCATGTCCAGTTCTAACTGTTGCTTCCTGACCTGCATACAGCTTTTATAAGAGGCAGGTCAGGTGGTTTGGTATTCCCATTTCTTTCAGAATTTTACACAGTTTATTGTGATCCACATAGTCAAAGGCTTTGGCATAGTCAATAAAGCAGAAATTATGTTTTTCTGGAACTCTCTTGCTTTTTCAATCATCAAATGGATGTTGACTATTTGATCTCTGGTTTCTCTGCCTTTTCTAAATCCAGCTTGAACATCTGGAAGTTCACGGTTCACATATTGCTGAAGCCTGGCTTGGAGAATTTTGAGCATTACTAGCCTGTGAGATGAGTGCAATTGTGAGGCAGTTTGAGCATTCTTTGGGATTGGAATGAAAACTGACCTTTTCCAGTCCTGTGGCACTGCTGCATTTTCCAAATGTGCTGGCATATTGAGTGCAGCACTTTCACAGCATCATCTTTCAGGATTTGAAATAGCTAAAAGATGATGCTGTGATCTCTTCACAGTGATCTTTCTCCCTTTACCAGCTGGTTCTTGCTTAGCTGCCCGACCCAGGAGAAGAGTCACTCTTCTCCGGCTTCGCTACATCTTGCTTCCTCCTCTGTTCTATGAACCCTCTGGGCTTCCTCCCTTATAAGGCCCCAGCACAAAAGTGCGTCCTTTAGCTCTTCTTGAAACTACCTCATTCTGATCCTTTAGGTTTCTGCTTAGGTCTCCGTCTTCAGGGATCTATCTTTCATCACTTTATCCAAAATAGCCCCTTCACTAGATTTCCTTAATCCTTCTTTGCATTTCTCATTATCTGTAGTAATTATTTTATTTATCTGGTCATTTATTTATTATGTCTCTTCCCTAGATAGACTCTGAGGTTGAGAGCAAGAGTTCATGTCTGTTTCTTTCATAGCTATAGTCCCAGAAAGTAGCACGGTGTTAGCACAAGGCTGGTTGGTACTCAGTAAGTATGTGTTGAGTAGCTAAACTCATTTCCTATCACAAGGCCACTGCAGCACCCACCAGATTTTAAAAATAGATCTCTGTATCCTGTGGTCTGCAGTCACAGAGTTGATGAATGCACCTGGACAGTAAAATTAACCCTGTTTTCAAGCTACCAAGTTGCTTATCTGAGGCCCTTCAGATCTGAGACAGGTATATATCATGCATGGTCAGATAACCTCTGAACCTCTGAACCTTCTATTACATCAGTGGCCACTTTGGAGAAAATATCCTTTTCTTTGTGAACTTTCCACCAACATGTTCTGTGCCTTGGAGAATGCCTCTAAATTCAGTGTCACCTACATTCTCATGAAGGTGACTTTAACATCTGCCTTCTAGATTATGAGTCATGATGAGAGAGACCACAATTAAATGGTTCCTCATCCCTGACAGCCTCACAGCAGGCATCCCTCTGTTCAGCCCAAAGTCACTTATGGCTCTTCTTTGTTTGTCTTCCTCCAGCCAGCTTGTAGTTCATTTGACTGGCTTCAATTCAACACACTTAAGTTTTGAAAGCTGAGCTTTATGAGATACAGTTCTAGATGCTTATATTCTCTGAGTCATGTCATTTTATCAAAAAACATGTGATGTGAGTTTTAAGAGGGCATTTCCGGAGGCAGAGCTGGAATTATTTTTTAAAAAGAGTTGGAGAACAAGAGGATCATCACTTTAGGCCACATGGTGATTCCATCAGTGGAGCTAAATGTGTGCAAATCAAACTGTGAGAGCCAGTGGAGGACAGACACCCAATTAGTTACAATAACCTCTGACTGGTAAGTGACAGGAGAGACCTATGAAATTGTGGACCCCCGGAAAGAAATTTGGAGAAGAAACCACTCTGAGTTTCTGGTCTGGTGTGTCAGCCGGAAGTGTAGTCCCTCTGAGAATTGTACTGTAATTCATTAGAACATGGGGAGCCAGGTGATTGGGAAGCGGCAGCCCCAAATGAGCTTCACAGTTACTGCGAATGAAAGAGGAAGGCCATATATTTTTAACAGAAAAATCCATATAAATCTGACAGCTCTACCCCACTCATAGCAAATCCCAATCATATCTAGCCAAACCACTCTATTTTCCTGACACAGACATGCACAGTGGAAAAGCACTGTGAAAAATCAGTGGTAATAACCTCAAACCGCTTTGAGTACACTCTGGGCTCAATCATGGTATCTTTGGATCTGTTCAGAGCAAGGTAGGTCACCTTGCATTTTCAACCACACACACACACACACACACACACACACACCAAACCCTTAATCAACTAACCTGCAGCAAAAACTTCATATACATTGGATAAATTATATAAGGAAATTGCTTTTCTCCTTAAATCATATTAAGCTTTTCTGTTTTGAAATTTCTAAGTTATTGGTCTTAGATAATACTGTTTCCAGTTGAAAGTGAAAGTCTCTCAGTTGTGTCCAACTCTTGTGACTCTTTGCAACTCTGTATAGTCCATGGGATTCTCCAGGCCAGAATCCTGGAGTGTGTAGCCTTTCCCTTCTCCAGGGGATCTTCCCAACTCAGGGATCAAACCGAGATCTCCCGCATTGCAGGTGGATTCTTTACCAGCTGAGCCACCAAGGAAGCCCAAGAATACTGGAGTGGGTAGCCTATCCCTTCTCCAGCGGATTTTCCCAATCCAGCAATTGAACTAGGGTCTCCTGCAGGCAGACTCTTTACCAGCTGAGCTACTATTTTGTTTTTGTTGCATTGAAAGAGACAGAGATGAAAATAGTATTTTTAAAAAAAAAAAACTTCCCACTTAAATCTGCAAATGTACTTATTTAACTTATATGCAGAGTACGTCATGAGAAACGCTGGACTGGAAGAAACACAAGCTGGAGTCAAGATTGCCGGGAGAAATATCAATAACCTCAGATATGCAGATGACACCACCCTTATGGCAGAAAGTGAAGAGGAACTCAAAAGCCTCTTGATGAAAGTAAAAGAGGAGAGTGAAAACGTTGGCTTAAAGCTCAACATTCAGAAAACGAAGATCATGGCATCCGGTCCCATCACTTCATGGGAAATCGATGGGGAAACAGTGGAAACAGTGTCAGACTTTATTTTTTTGGGCTCCAAAATCACTGCAGATGGTGACTGCAGCCATGAAATTAAAAGACGCTTACTCCTTGGAAGGAAAGCTATGACAACCTAGATAGCATGTTCAAAAGCAGAGACATTACTTTGCCGTCTAAGGTCCGTCTAGTCAAGGCTATGGTTTTTCCAGTAGTCATGTATGGATGTGAGAGTTGGACTGTGAAGAAAGCTGAGCACCAAAGAATTGATGCTTTTGAACTGTGGTGTTGGAGAAGACTCTTGAGAGTCCCTTGGACTGCAAGGAGATCCAACCAGTCCATTCTGAAGGAGATCAACTCTGGGATTTCTTTGGAAGGAATGATGCTAAAGCTGAAACTCCAGTACTTTGGCCACCTCATGTGAAGAGTTGACTCATTGGAAAAGACTTTGATGCTGGGAGGGATTGGGGGCAGGAGAAGAAGGGGATGACCAAGGATGAGATGGCTGGATGGCATCACTGACTCGATGAACGCAAGTCTGAGTGAACTCCGGGAGTTGGTGATGGACAGGGTGGCCTGGCATAATAAACTACGATTCATGGGGTCACAAAGAGTTGGACACGACTGAGTGACTGAACTGAACTGATGCAGATGCTTCCCTGATGACTCAGCATAAAGAATTTGCCTGCAATGCATGAGACATAGGAGACCCAGGATTCAATCACTGGGTTGGGAAGATCCCCTGGAAGAGGAAATGGCAACCCACTCCAGTTCTCTTGCCTGGAGACTCCCATGGGTAGAGGAGCCTGGTGGAGTATAGTCCATGGGGTTGCAAAGAGTTGGACACAATTTAGTGACTAAGCACACACTCTTTGATTAAGTAATTTTATTTACAAATATTTTTACTACAGACCTATAGCAATACACTAAGACATCCTTAACCACCTGTCTTCCCCATTTTTGTACCCAAGCAGCTGAATGTAGCTGGGGAAAAGCATATAATCAGGCAGACAGGTTTCACCTTAAATATGGTCATATGATTCCATACCTCATATGTGTTCTTGGTGCTATCAGTCATCCTATGATATTTCTCTAGCTTCTTTATCAAGTTGCCATTTCCTTCTCCAGGGGATCTTCCTGACTCAGGGATCGGGAACCCAGGTCTCCTGTGTTGCAGGCAGACTCTTTACTATCTGAGCCACCAGGGAAGTCCAAGATTTTGTACATTTCCTCTCTATTAAAATCCTCTTCTCTACTCACTTCCCTTCCTCTCAGCCCATGACCTCGCCCTATACTTTGAGCAATATAAGAAATCATGATTTGAGAGCTCCTTTCCTCCCATTACTCAATTCACGTACGATTGTCTCGGTATCCTATTCTTCCGATACGAGTCAGAGTACTGTTTCTCCTAAAGAAGGTCAGTCTACATCTCTCATCCTATTTCTTGCCTGTGTCATCAGTCCTCATACTTTCACCTGACTTTAAATGCACTGATAAATTTATATCTTCAGTCCAAACATCTCCTTTGAGCTCCAAACTTGTGATTAATCTGCATACTCAATGCCACATTTGGATGTCTCCCAAGCATCTCAGACTTAACACGCTCAAAGTGGACCCTTGATTCATCCATCCTTCCCCCAAACTGATTCTCTCCTAATCTTCCCCATGCAGTGAATATCTCCACTACTCCTTAATTGTCCACGTTTCTCTTCTTTAATCCCCTCATCCATTCCTGTTACTCATGTCAATTCTGCCTTTTAAATAGATCTTAAATATGTCTATCTCTATTGCCACTAGCCTAGCCCAAACCAGGCTATCTTGCCTATAGTACTGGAATTGGTTCCTTCTTGGCTTCACCTTTGTCTCATTATAATTTGCTCTCCACAGAGTGTCTGAGTAGTCTTTTATACACCTATATCTGTATTCATATCTGTATCTTTTAATATATTTGATCATATTACTGTTCTGAATGAATTTCTTCATTGGCTTCCCATAACACTTCAGATAAAACCCAAACTTCAAACCAAGGCTTACAAGATACTTTACGATTGGTCTCTGCCTACCTTTTCAATGTTATTTCATGCCACACTCTCTCATCCACCATTTTTTAGCCACACTGGACTTTTTTCCATTCCTTGAAAATGTTAAGTTCCTTTGCATATTGGGCTTTGCAAATAGTGTTCCTTATGCCTGGAATGCTCTACCATTTTTGGGCCCTAATTTAAATGTCAGCTTCTCAAAAAGTCATTCTCTGGCTCTGTATTCAGGTAAGTGTTCCTAGCTAACTCTACATTAGTACACTTCATTTCTCTCACAGCACTTTCCCTAATTTGTAATTATATTATCTTCATTTATTCTACATATTTCTGCTGCTAGATTGTAAGTTCCACAAGACAAGGAATATTATTCAGATACATATATCTAGTCCTTCCCACTTTATGTCACACATATAGTGACCAAAAACTATTGGAGAATATTTGCGTAAATGAATACAAGAGTGTTAATTATAACATTATGCTAATAGCAAAAATGTAAACAATTTAAATGTCTCTTAACTCAACATTCAGGAAACTAAGATCATTGCATCTGGTCCCATCATTTCATGGCAAATAGATAGGGAAACAATGGAAACAGTGACAGACTTCATTTTTTGGGGCTCCAAAATCACTGCAGATGGTGATTGCAGCCAGGAAATTAAAAGACGCTTACTCCTTGGAAGAAAAGTTATGACCAACCTAGACAGCATATTAAAAAGCAGAGACACTACTTTGCCAACAAACGTCCATCTAGTCAAGGCTATGGTTTTTCCAGTAGTCATGTATGAAAGTGAAAGTTGGACTATGAAGAAAGCTGAGTGCCAAAGAATTAATGCTTTTGAACTGTGGTGTTGGAGAAGAAAGAGTCCCTTGGACTTCAAGGAGATCCAACTCAGTCCACCCTAAAGGAAATCATCCCCTGGAGAAGGAAATGGCAACCCACTTCAGTATTCTTGGCTGGAGACTCCCATGGGCAGAGAAGCTTGGTGGGCTACAGTCCATGGGGTCAAAGAGTCGGATATGATTAAGCACTCAGGTAAAGGAAATCAATGCTCAATATTTATTGGAAGGGCTGATGCTGAAGCTGAAACTCCAATACTTTGGCTACCTGATGCGAAGAGCTGACTCATTTGAAAAGACCGTGATGCTGGGAAAGATTGAGGGCAGGAAGAGAAGGGGACGACAGAGGATGAGATGGTTGGATGGCATCACCAACTCAATGGACATGAGTTTGAGTAAACTCCGGGAGTTGGTGATGGACAAGGAGGCCTGGCCTGCTGCAGTCCATGGGGTCACAAAGAGTCGGACACAACTGAGCGACTGAACTGAATAATAGTTATATAAATGATGGCATATCTTTACAATAGTAAGAGGTGGAACTATTTGTTGAGGTAGAAAGCCATCCAAGATAAATTAAGTGAAAAGAGTGAACTGTACAACATGTAGAACATGGTATTTAAAAAGGCTTACACTACAACAAATATATTATTGCATATACGTGCAAAGTTTCTGAAACCAAAATGAGAAACTATTAACAGCTGATACTTCCGTTTAAAGGAATCATTTGTGTCCTCACATACAACTTGAATATCCTATCATGATTATGTGTTACTTTTATAATTTGAAAAACCTCTTAAAATTAAAATATAAACATATATTAATTAACAAAAACTTAGCTATGTATTGTGTTCCTGCTCCAAGGGGGTACTAATTCCTATTTGATAGAAACTACTGGGGTAAAGGACACATGTGTAAGTAATAATTTTCATTAATTAATGGAGACCTGCTCTGCCTTGTTCCAAAATGTTCACTCGATGTGACTACAAATAACTGTGTTCTGTGTGATGGGTAGAAAAGGTGGCGTTGTAACCAGGTCAGGGAGGACCCTGTAGGCACAGCAAGTGGCGTGCATTAACTGGATGGGAGCTAGAGGATCACAGAAGACTTTGAGCTTTAAAAAATTCAATCTGGGCAGCCAAGAAGATTGTCAGAGCAAATTTAACCTCCATAACATTTTATGATTTAAAAACCACAAACCAGGTAACTCTCCCATTGTTCCTCTGCTAACAGTGATAACATGGAGTTGCCTTTAGTTGTAAATTGCTGAATTGATTAGAATCATCCCTGATGCCTCTGGGCCAGGTCTTGTGATCTTCACCAATTGCCAGGGCTTTATTTTTTTTATTTTTTTTTAATTATTATTTTTATTTATTTATTTATTTTTTATTTTACTTTACAATTCTGTATTGGTTTTGCCATACATTGACATGAATCCACCACGGGTGTATATGCGTTCCCAAACATGAACCCCTCCTCCCACCCCCCTCCCCACAACATCTCTCTGGGTTATCCCCGTATACCAGCCCCAAGCGTGCCATATCCTGCATTGGACATAGACTGGCAATTCGATTCTTACATGATATTATACATGTTTCAATGCCATTCTCCCAAATCATCTCACCCTCTCCCTCTCCCTCTGAGTCCAAAAGTCCACTATATACATCTGTGTCTTTTTTGCTGTCCTGCATACAGGGTCATCATTGCCATCTTTCTAAATTCCATATATATTTGTTAGTATACTGTATTGGTGTTTTTCTTTCTGGCTTACTTCACTCTGTATAATCGGCTCCAGTTTCATCCATCTCATCAGAACTGATTCAAATGTATTCTTTTTAATGGCTGAGTAATACTCCATTGTGTATATGTACCACAGCTTTCTTATCCATTCATCTGCTGATGGACATCTAGGTTGTTTCCATGTCCTGGCTATTACAAACAGTGCTGCAATGAACATTGGGGTACATGTGTCTCTTTCAATTCTGGTTTCCTCAGTGTGTATGCCCAGCAGTGGGATTGCTGGGTCATAAGGCAGTGTTGGTGGGAATGCAAACTAGTACAGCCACTATGGAGAACAGTGTGGAGATTCCTTAAAAAATTGCAAATAGAACTGCCTTATGACCCAGCAATCCCACTGCTGGGCATACACACTGAGGAAGCCAGGGCTTTATCTCATTCGAAAACTTGCAGACCACATTTGTGCCCACTGGCTTCTTTCCTTCTGGCTGCTTCACTTGTATTTATAGACAGACATAATGGAGGGGTGTATGTATAATAGATGGGGATAGGGAAGGGTGAGCTATGTGGTCTCTTCCACTCAAAGGTACTAAGCCCAGCCAGCTGACTGCAGTTCACTTGTGCTCCATCGCCTGTCCACTTGCACAGCTTTAAATCCTCTCGTGCAGGGGTCCCCCATCCCTAGACTGTGGACTGGCTCCAGTCCATGGCCTTTTAGGAACTGGGCTGCATAGCTGGAGGTAAGCAGTGGACGAGCGAGCGGAGCTTCATCTGCCCCTCCCCATCACTCCCCAACACCTGCATTACTGCCTGAATCATACATCCCCCATCCTGTCCTTGGAAAAATTGTCTTCCATGAAACTGGCCCCTGGTGCCAAAAAGGTTGGGGACTGGTGCTCTAGTAGTTCTCAAATTTTAGGGTGCATAATGAATTACCTGGGTTGCTAAAACCCAGATTCCTGGGCCCTATCCCCAGAGATTCTGATTCAGTGAGACTGGGGTGGTCCCAAGAAACTGCATTTCCCATAAGCTCCCAGGTGATACTGAAGTTCCAGTCCCCACCCTCTAATAGTTTATACCCCAGTGGAGGAAACAGACATCTAGTGGTTAACCACAGAAGATCAAAGGCAGTAGGTGCTAAAATGTAAACCTATGGCAGAACAGGGAGATGGAAGTAGGAATAATTGTTTCTAACCGGAGATACAATAAGTAAGACTTCAAAAAGAGGTTGCCATTTCATCAGGCCACAGGAGGCCTATGGGAGGAGCAAGGAGCCTGCTTTGGCAAACAGAAGATGGGAAACAGTGGGTTTCCAAGCTTTCACTCAATGCCATCAAAGCATCAGGTCTTTCCAGCTGCAGCTCTGCCTTCCAGGGGTATTTGTCAGTTTCCTAAGTTTGCAGCTGCTGTCGACATCGGTTTTATT
This sequence comes from Oryx dammah, assembly GCF_014754425.2. NCBI lineage: Eukaryota > Metazoa > Chordata > Mammalia > Artiodactyla > Bovidae > Oryx > Oryx dammah. The sequence continues at coordinate 18,858,457 of NW_024070198.1, forward strand.
TTGGGCCTAACGATTTTAGCACATACATAGGCTAAAAATGTGTGTGTGGGGAGCTCATGACCAATATTCATAGTTTAAAACCTCAAAGGGGGTGTTCCTCGGGAAAGATGACTGGTTTTCCAAATGTAGGACAGCAAGTTGTCTTACACATCTCACTTTCAAACACGTACCCACACTTCAGATGTGGCCTTACTAGATATGTGGGCTTTCTTTACCTAGATCCCATGACATAGGAAACGGAACAGTTATTTTGATGAATATTTAATTGAAAATACAACACAGAAAACCATCTAGTGAATTCTGAACTTCTACTCTGTTATCTAATTCCTGATTGTCTAACCTTTAGCAAGTTGCTTTATCTCTCTGTACCTCAATTTTCCTTATCCATAGTGGGAATCACCATAATACCTAAACTCATAGGGATGTCATGAGAATTAAATGAATTAATAAGTGTAAGCACTTAGTAACTATTAGTTGTTTTTCTTTTCTTTTTCTATTAACACTTGACTAAGCAAATTAGCCTTCTAGGGCTAATTTCTACTTTTTTCCCCCATATTTTTAACTCAGAACTCTATCTGGATTTCATAAGGGCCCTTCCTAGACACACCATGTACAATGTTTGCCTTTTCAACTTGAGGGCCGTAATTACATTCTATTGCTGAGCAGTTCTTTAGATATTTGAGAGCTCGGGGGAAGAAACTCTGCTCTTCCTGATGTGTTGTCTCTAGTATATCTTTAACACTTCCTCCAAATGGTTTATAAGGTACAAACTTAGAAAAAATAGAGACGGTACATCAGGTCCTAAGGGATAATTTACAACACAATGACGAGCACAGAAGTCTTGAAATGCCTCTTCCTCCATAGGGAATATGGAATGGCAAGGTCTCTGACTCTTGAGTCAGTGTGGGTCTGGATCCTGCCTGTGTTTTGTGATCTTGGACATGTACCTTAACCTCTCTTTGTCTACCTTTACTTAGCTGAAAAAATGGAGATGATAAAAGTACTGACCATCAAGAGGTTGTCAGGAAGATTAAATCATATATTTTGGGTAAAGCAATATTAGTATACGCTGGGCACATGGCAAGCACTCAGTAGTATTGTGTTGGAGCATAATGGAAAGATTACACTAGAAGCTGAAGTAATAGATTTTTAGTCCAGGTGTGCCACTAATCATCTTTATATTAGACAACCTCTTGGGGCCTTGGTTTCCTCTTTTAAAATAAAATAAAATAAAAGATTAGGAGAAGATGATCTCAAAAGATTTTTCCCACATCTGAATCAGCTGATTTTAGCCTATCATCTTTCAGAGGGTGGAAAAATGGCCTTCTCTCTCTCTGGTGTTTAGAGAATAGACTGCAGACCCTGGAAAAGCTTCCTTTTGTTTGTCTAATTTGACCTTTTTTGCTTCTGGCCTTACTGATTCTCAGGGCCAAAGGCTAACCTGGTCTCTTTCTCTTCCTGGCTCTGGGTCTGTTTTCATTTTTTCAGGGGCTCTGAATTTACTCTGATCCCTTGGTATCTTGACATTTATTGAGGACCTAGGACCAGATATTCCCCTTCTTGCATCCTTAGCAGTCTAAGTTTTAGGGTTTGGATGATCTCTAAGGTCTACTCTAATTTCATTGTTTTGTAAGTTTGCAAATCTCAGCCAGTACCCTCTTCCAGTGGATATTTAGCTATGACTGCCACAAAGCGGATGGTTCAAAGGCAGTGTGGGCAAAAAAGGTTTCAGCCAATGGGCTAGCCTCTACATGAAGTAGCTGTGATGTCAAGAAGCATCACTAAAATTTGAGGCTCAAACAGTATAAAGTAGAATTTTACAGAATAAGGTATATTTGAGGGAGATATTTATGGGAGTCACACGGGACATTCTGAAGATATAAAAACACCATAATACAAAATTTCCTGGCTTTCTTTTGAATCACTGGAACACAGTGTTTATGTTTCGTAATGTTAATCACATGCAATTCTTCTAAATCTGGGATCTAATGAATGCAAAAATTGGTCCAAATGTCAATTTTAAACATATGTTTTTTATATTGAATAGACCTGGATGGTTCCAAATAGCAGTTAACTCTTCGATGAAGTTAGGGGCTGATTTTTCAGAGGTGTTTCTGATTGGTATTCAAGATGGGGAGAACCCCTCAGATCACTCCAGCAACAGGGTCAGCGTTGAAACTGCAAAAGGTGCCTCCGGAAGCAAAGCATGAAGGCCTGGGATAGCTCAGTGAAGATTACTCACTCTGAGGATGGAGGGAGTTAGGAAGCTATCCGGCAGACGTTGGTAGGTTCTGGAAATTTCAAAATTGGACAGAACAATGAAAGCCAATGTGTGAATCCTTTCATGGGGACTTTAACTGCAGATGGAGAGCATACTGATTTTGTTGGTCATTAATAGTCATTCTGAATTTCAAAATGACCATTTTCATTTTTTTCTAATGATGTGAAACAGTTTCACTCAGTCCTCAGAGAGCAATTAACCAGATTTTTCGTTGCTGTCCAACAACTGTGCTTGTTGTTTTGTCTAAAGAAAAGGAGGCTGGGAGATGACTTAGCTTTTCAGGAGAAGAAGAAATTTATAGTTTAAAAAGTAACAGATAAGGGTCAGACATAAAGCTTTAAATGCCAGGACATCATAATTAGAAGAACTGACAAAAACCATGATTCTGAAGGATTGACAGTATCTGCTCTGAAGATCTGACAACTCCCACCTGCTTTTGTCCTACCAAGAGATTGAGGACAATTCGATTCTTAAAGCTGGACACCAACTTGGCCACTTTGTGCTTCAAATAACACTGCCGTGACTCACAACCATTTGGATATTTAAATTTTAATTGTCTTTTCAGCCAGTAAAAGTCATGGAAGAAATCCACTTCATAGTCATAACCTGGGATTTTTTTCACCCCAAGTGAAATTTCTCAGCTAAATTATCCACTCTACTCATTAGACTTGGCTCCAAAAAACATTTAAGTATTTCAAATAATCCAGCCCACATTTGCAGGATGAAGATTATCCATAGATAAGTTGCAAAATAATATGCTATAAACCCAGGAAGCAATTCCTAAAAAGATGTTTAAGACATATTTTGAGCAAAGGCAGTATTTCTAAAAGAACTGCAGAACCTTCTGAAGTGAATCCTCTTGAAGAGAATTCCATTTGGGTATATTGGTTCTGGCATGTTTGATAAAAAGTTAGCACACTATCTGCTAATCTTACTTCATATGCCCTTTTTTCCTGCCCCATTAAAAACTAGGAGTACTAGAGTAATAGTTTACTGAAAGGGCTCAACTTGGTGGGATACCCACAGCAAACAACTTCATGCTTCTTTTAACCACTGTCTTTCAAAGCCAGTTTCCTATCCCTGAATCTCCTCTTGAAGCTTATTTCTTAGATTTTGATATTAATCTCAGTTTTCTGGTAATAAAAATACTAGCTCAAAATTGTATCAAAACATTAGTTTTTCATCCAATTCTATTCATATCCTGACCAGTACAGGCTTGACATAAATTAGAAACTGTAATGGAGCAGGGGGATACATATTTTTGTTTGTCTGCTTTTAATCCACTTCTCCAGCAGTTCCTGAAGGAGTAGAGGTATAGAAGAAAGGTAAAATGGGCAAAAATGCCCTGCTGACTAGTGCTATAGTAATCTGGCTTTGCTGTACCCTCTGAGGGAGATGTCCAAGTAATGGATCCTTCTCTTGGGGGACACTTTTGTAGGTTCTTCCAGTGTTTTCCTGCTGAGACCCTTCATATTGTACTGCTTGCTTACACAGGCAATAGGCATTATGACCGACCCTTTAAAACTCCTCTGAGCTTCTACCCTTATGATGTATCTCTCACAAACTCTTTCTGCAGCATGTGATTCTTTAACGACAACTGGTGTGATTGCCTTCCATAGTGTCCACTCTAGCCCAAGCTGTCTCACCTCATTCAGCTGTCAAGGATATCTCTAGCCAGTCTCTTCATTAGACCTTTCCAGGTGAGGACATGGCACTGGACTCTGTGTGAACCAAGCTTCCAAGAACACATATCAAGTCCTTCTAGAAACACATCTGTGGCTGAGGAGTCCTCTCACTTGGCTTGGGGTTGAGAGGGAGAACTTTCTTTCTGTCCCTACTTCTAAGCTGTTAAGAAGCTGACCTCAACTTTGGGGCTGGGACCTCTGTTGACATGGACAACAGAACAGTCCCTTTGTTTCAAAAGCAAAGGTACAATGAGAATCAGAACCAAGGCATAACTGAAACAATAGTCTCAGTTTGTGATTAGGAAAATTATTTCAGACATAGCTGAAATGCTTTATTTTGCATTAATAGAGAACCTGGACAAAACTACTAAAAGCATAGTTCTGACAGGGAACTTTCAGGTGATCCTAGAAACAGAGAGAGTGTTTCTGATGTGAACAGTGGATATTAATGTCCCTCCTTCTAAACTATTAAGGCAGAATTTAGCAGTGATGGACCTGGTTGTCAGAGATGGAGAAGAAAGAAAAAGGTCAGGGTTTGTGGTAAACCATCAAGAAATGAGTTCAATAGGATATGAGGCCAGAGTGAGGTTTGCTAAACCAAGGTAAAAAAAAACAGAGATTAGAATCAAGTAGGGTAAGAGGAGCATTATATTGAATCAGTAGATTCAGTTCAGTTCAGTTCAGTCGCTCAGTCATGTTTGACTCTTTGTGACCCCATGGATTGTGGCACGCCAGGCCTCCCTGTCCATCACCAACTCCAGGAGTTTACTCAAACTCATGTCCTTTGAGTCGGTGATGCCATCCAACCATCTCATCCTCTGTCATCCCCTTCTCCTCCTGCCTTCAACCTTTCCCAGCATCAGGGTCTTTTTAAATCAGTCAGTTCTTTGCATCAGGTGGCCAAAGAATTGGAGTTTCAGCTTTAGCATCAGTCCTTCCAAAGAATATTCGGGACTGATTTCCTTTAGGATGGACTAATTGGATCTCCTTGCAGTCCAAGGGACTCCCAAGAGTCTTTTCCAACACCACAGTTCAAAAGCACCAATTCTTCGGTGCTCAGCTTTCTTCATAGTCCAACTCTTACATCCATACATGACCACTGGAAAAACCATAGCCTTGACTAGACAGACCTTTGTTGGCAAGGTAATGTCTCTGCTTTTTAATATGCTGTCTAGGTTGGTCATAACTTTTCTTCCAAGGAGTAAGCGTCTTTTAATTTCCTGGCTGCAATCACCATCTGCAGTGATTTTGGAGCCCCCCAAAATAAAGTCTGTCACTGTTTCCCCATCTACTTGCCATGAAGTGATGGGACCAGATGTCATGATCTTGGTTTTCTGAATGTTGAGTTTTAAGTCAACTTTTTCACTCTCCTCTTTCACTTTCACCAAGAGGCTCTTTAGTTGTTCTTTGCTTTCTGCCATAAGGGTCAGAAAGTGAATCAATAGATTAGTGCTAGTGAATTACCACATTGTCAGGAAGGAGAATATTCTAAGGCTTCAGTTTCTCATGCACACATACACACAAGCCACAAGTGCTCCTTGGTGATTACTTTGTACCAAGTACTGTGGGAGGCACTGGAATTGCCACAACGAACATAATAGAGTTTACCCAGAGATGAGAAAGAAATATCACATTCAAGGAACTAAAAGAAATTCAGTTTAGTTGGAGTACAGAGTGTAAGAAAAAGGGTGGCAGGAATTGGGGTTAGAGGTGTGGGTAGATACCAACCACCTCATGTGAGTCCCTGGTCACCATTTTAATGAATCTGAATTTTATTCAAGAGGCAATGAATTAAAGGGCTTTTAAGCAAATGTTAATAGACATTGGGTTTTAGATAATACCTTTGATTGATTCTGATCTCAAAAAAAGAAAATAGACTGAAGAGAGGTATAGCAGAAAGACAGAGACAAATTAAGAAGACGTGGGGAGTGAGATGAAGGGAGAAGTCAAGATTTCTAACTCAGGCAATTGGGTGAGCTTGGCTGTTGGTGCCATTCCTTTAGATGTAGCACAGGAGGACTTTCAAACTTAGGACAAAGGAGTAGAGAGGTAGGATACTGAGATGTGGAGTTTGTATGCAGACATACCTATGAAGCATCCAATCAGATGTTTGTATACAGACATACCTGTGAAGCAT